>NC_135478.1:92398102-92723708 GCF_052094955.1 Ictidomys tridecemlineatus
GGCTGAGCCCTTGAAGTAGCATGTACAAGACCCTGGGTTCGATTCCCAGCACCACAAATAAATAAAAGATGACACTGGATATCCTTCAAGGGATATTACCCAATTTATTAAAAAGAAAGGGGAAAAAAAGAAGAAATAATCTAAGGTTCGATTCCTCAGTTTCATGGTGTGAATCACCACACGCCTGACTCTGCAGACCCTCTATGGCAGTCTTTCAGCTCCCGGTCCTTGGAGCTTTTGTCTCAGGGATCCCCTCCGCCTCCTTGTCCTTTCTAGCTGTGAACCCTCCTTCAGGGCAGACTCGCCTGCTCTGCAAAATCAACACCCATCCTTGCCACTGCTAATCCTCCGGTTCCCAGTCCTGAGGGTCGATGTTGTTCATAGCACCTACCTCACTTAGCTGTTGCTGTGGTCTACAGATTTTACCAGACTATCAATCCCTTGGAAGAAACTGTATTTTGACCACCTTTGTATTTCCCACAGTACTTTATAAACAATGCTTACTAAATAAAATGAATAAAAAGACAGTCTCAAGTGTTTAAATGATCCTACAAACCAGCTGAGGTACACTTAGTATTTCTTTTTAAATTTTACTTGTTGCTCACTACAGATAGCATTAAAATAAATAAATAAATAAATATATATATATATATATATATATATATATATATGACAAAAGCACAAGGAATTTATGATGTAAAAAATAACTAAGTCAACACAACTTATGAGAAATATCAAACTACAAGGCCAGATCTACACATGGACTGGGACTGAAAGTGCATAGCATTGTACAGGGGATGGCAATTAGGATTTTTAGAAAGGCAGAGGAGCTAGGCAAGGTGGTGCGCACCTATATACCAAGCGGCTCAGGAGGCTGTGGCAGGAGGATCACAAGTTTGAGCCCAGCCCCAGCAACTTAGCAAGAAATAAGTTTTAAAAAGGGATATAGCTTAGTAGAAGAATACCTTCTGGTTCAATCTCCAATTACACACACACAGAGGAAAGTTTCAGAAAAGGGACACCAGAAGAAAGAGGAAATTCATAAAGCATGTAAATTAATAAGCTCAGTTGCACTAACATCAAGAGATTACCTTTTTAACTTGGTTTCTTACAGGAAACTGAAAGGAGACTTTAAAGAGCCTTAAAGATCCATTGAAGAAACTATGATCAATTTTGCTTGCCTTACACTTCAAATGAAAAACCTCCTTTAAGAGTCTACTGGTGGGGCTGGGGATGTGGCTCAAGCGGTAGCGCGCTTGCCTGGCATGTGTGTGGCCCGGGTTCGATCCTCAGCACCACAAACAAAGATGTTGTATCCGCTGAAAACTTAAAAATAAATAAATAAGTATTTAAAAAAAAAAAGAGTCTTCTGGTACCAAATGAGAGCCACCCAGAGTTGCCTTAAGTTCTATCTTACTTCACTACACTTCAGTCATCTCAACCTTCCCTTGTCAACCTACCCAGATTGAAACAAAGTCAGCAGCCATCTTCCAGTGGCATGCCAAGTGAGGCCCAGGTTCTATCCAACCACAGGCACAGGTAGCAGCTGGGGGCTGCCAGGGCAGGTCTTAAATTTCAGGGAAGATAAGTCCTGAGCAACAACTTGCCATAAAGATTAGAGACCACTGAGCAGAAGACAAACCTCAGTCTTTTATACCTTCAGAGCACAGCGCAGGGACCAGATATGCTACAACTTACCTTTCCTTGATAACTTCTAATATCTTTCCATACATAAACTGCTCACCCCAATCTATCAGCCAGACTAAAACCCCAATATCCTACATCTGCACTGCCCAACAGGGCTGCCACTAGTTACACATGCTGTTTAAACTTTAACATGCAAGCAGGTGATACCTCCAATGCCACACACAGGACAATCTCCATCGTGGCAGAAAGTTCTATTTGATAGTACTGTGCCAGAATCACCCGTAAAATGACCGCAGATGGCAGTGACCAGCTCAATCTCTCACTGCTCTTGACTGGACCTGGCTGAAAAGCACTAAAGTTGTTTCCAAAATCTGAATCAAAACACCTCAAAATATAAGGTTGTGCAACTACCTTGCAAGAATATATTCCAGACTCACAGCCCAATTATGGAAGTTCTAAAATTTTTTTTTGAGAATTTATTTATTTATTATTTTTTAGTTTTCGACGGACACAACATCTTTGTTTGTATGTGGTGCTGAGAATCGAACCCCGGCCGCACGCATGCCAGGCGAGCACGCTACCCCTTGAGCCACATCCCCAGCCCGGAAGTTCTAAATTTTAATGACTGTTATTACTACGATAAATGAATAAACCTCTCCATATGAAAAAACTTCTATTTTTAAGTCATCACACTGCTTTATAATCTCAATCTCCAAACAATAATACTGCAACATACACCTACACATCACCCCAAAATTCACACCACTGATTGATGGCATGATTACAGCTATTTTTTCAAGCCAAGAACTATTTGTAAAATGTTTATCTTTAGAACTTGGATCACTTCTAAACAGTTAGAAATAGCTATTATTCTCTTGTACACTCTCAGAGGGGAGAGGCAGGGAGAAGACCTGCGGAGCACCCACTAGGACCAGGGAGCAGAGCTCAGTTCCTGCCCCTCCTCTCCCTTCCCTTTCCAACTCATTAAAGGGTCACACTTCTACCCCAAAGAAGGAAGCAGAGCTGCCAAACATCAAAACTAGAGGAATGGTTTGTTTTGTTTTTTCCTGCATGACCACAGGTCTATTTTAAGACACAAAGCCAGGCCTGACATAAGCAAAATTTTAGAACTAGATTAATATCCCAAGCTTGTGATTTAACTCAGATCTGACCTAAATAACAGTGAAAAAGAGACAAGACACTTATCTGAGAGAAGCAAATAACCTTAGAAGGACTACCCTCTGGGGTAGTTCCAAAAAAGAAGCATACTTTATAAATGCATCAGCTTTCCATGAAGCTGGGATTCCAGGAAGAGAAGCTACCGCTCCACCCAACAAAAAGACAAGTTCCACCCTCTAAGAAATCGGGTCTGGAGACCCTCCTCCAGGGTCCAGGCAGACTCCACAGCTGCACATCCACCACCACCAGCCTCCGGGATGCCTCAAACAGGGAGGAAATGCCAGTACAGCGAGCAGCCTGAAGGCTAGCCATGACCATTTCTAAGAACCCAGGCTCCTGCTCTCCTCTCACTGCACATATTTGAATAGAAAATTACATAAAACTCTGTCTTCTGTTCTCAACAAATTTTCAGAGGCTGGATATACAGTTCAAGACCACGGCCTTCTCAAAACATAGTGGGTCTGCTTACTGTATTTGCACTTTTTAATAAGCAATCCCCTATGACTGTCTCCTGAACTGAGAATAGGGCTGGGTGTAGCTCACGGCAGAGGCTTGCCTGGCATGTACGAGAACCTGGTTCCATTCCTAGTGTACAGAAAAAAACAAACGTAAGAACATTCAAAATATTTCAATAAAGAAAATATTTCTTGTAGCAGAGAAGAATGGGTTAGTAACCTGGACCCTGAAGGAAAAAAAGTCAGAAACACAACTCTACTAATGAGTCCCAAAGTCTGGAGGTAAAGCCAGTGTCCACCTGACACCTCCTGCAAAGCACAAAGGGTGATCAGGGTGACTGCTGCCCCAGGAAACAACCACTTCGGGACCCTCTGGGACTGCTCCCCTTGGATCACACTTGCTACCAGTTCTGATCCTCTCAATGCCACCCTTCCACCAGAGACCTCGAAAAGGCTGTGGGAACTCAAAAGTGGTGTCATTCTGTTCTCCCCCCTGAGGGCACATATGCTGAGTGGGGCTGGATGGCAAAGCGCCAGTCTGGCATGCACAAGGCCCTGGGTTCCATTCTAGTACCACAAAAGAGACCAAAAAACCCTAAAAAAAAAGGTATGCCTTAATCCTCAGATACGAGCCTTCTGAGTAGCTTATGAACCAATACCTTTTCTTCCAAGTCCAAAGGAAATAGGTACAAACAACAAAGCAAATCAAAATAAAATGCTGGCAACTTTTCAATGTGATGTATCAGAATTTAGGTCTTTGGGTCAAAAATAATTTATACTACTGATAACCAAATCTCTTAATTTCAAATGGTCATTGCCTGGTACAGTCAGATAATTTTCACAGAACTAAAAATGTCATTATTTCAGTGACAAGTGATTGAAAATTACTAAGCAAATACAGTACCAACTACCCACAGACTCACTCACATAGTAAAAACACTTTGCTGTTCAACTAAAATTTTCTGCTTTTAAAAATCCTACCTGGCATCCACATCTACTTTTTATATACAGAAGCTACAGAAAGACAACACAAGTCTAGCACTATGAGTCAAAGTGGTACCTCATGGTGTCTGTGGAATTGGACCAGCCTCAGATCACATCCTGGCAGAAGCTGGGCAACGTTTTGAACCACCTGGCTGTGACCTCATGCTGATGACCTCACAAACAGGAATTCTGATGACAGTCCGCCTCCAGGCTACTCTTCACTTTAAAGAGGAACCCGAGGATCTGTACCCCTGAACCTGGAGCTGCCGACCCAAGCAATGAACCTTCTTCCAGGACTTTATCCTACCACCATCATCTCCACTGCTGAGCAGGTGAGCAGAGAAAAGCGCAGGCACCTAGGAGTCTGCTCAGCACCCAGAACCCCAGCAGGGAGGCTTCGAGTTTGCAAGTTGCTATTTTGGTTCAGCTTCAACACTTTTTCTTTCCCTCTTAGAAAACTAAACTTACTGGGCTGAGAATGTGGCTCAAGCGGTAGCGCGCTCACCTGGTATGCGTGCGGCCCGGGTTCGATCCTCAGCACCACATACCAACAAAGATGTTGTGTCTGCCGAAAACTAAAAAATGAATATTAAAAATTCTAAAATAAAATAAAATTACTGACTTACATGTTTTAAAAAAAAAGAAAAAGAAAACTAAGCTTATTGAACAATTCTGAAAACTGAGTAAACTAAACTATAAACTTAAAATGTTGCCCTGACCCTGCCACTCTAACAGAGCACTAATTCACTACCACAAATAGTTACTCTACTTATCATGAAAAATGAGGATTAAGATTTGTCAATTGGGCTGGGGTTGAGGCTAGAGCGCTTGGCCTGGCATGCGTGAAGCACTGGGTTCAGTTCTCAGAACCACATATAAATAAATAAAGATCCAAAAACGGTCTGGGGCTCAGAGGTAGAGTGCTTGCCTAGCATGTGTGAGGCACTGGGTTCAATCCTCGGCACCATATAAAATACATTGTGTCCACCTATAACTTAAAAAAAAAATTTTTTTTTAATGTATAAATTGGACACAATGGCACATGCCTATAATCCCAGTGTCTTTGGGGCTGAGGTAGGAGAATCCCAAGTTCAAGGCCAGCCTCAGCAACCTAGGAAGATCCTGTTTCAAAAGGTGGGGGGAGGGTGTGCTGGTGATGTAGCTCAGACTTTAAGCATCCCTGAGTTCATTCAACAGTACCAAAAAAATTTAAAAAGGACTGTGAATGGTAATCTATGTGATAGAGCACCCAGGGTTCAATCCCCAATACCACAAAAATATAAAAAATGAAAAGAGTTAGGGATATTGCTCAGTGGTAGAATGCCACTGGGTTCAAGCCCTAGTACAGAAGGAAAAAAATCTTCAGTTGTAAGGAACTAAGTGTTACTAATAATTATCTCCAGTTGATGGGACTATTTAGTGTTTGTACTTTGGTGTTTTCTTGGGTCTTGAATTTTATTTAATGAACAGATAAAATTAATTTCATAAGGAGGAAAAAAATATGATAATTTCTGGGCCACTATACAATGGCTTCCTCAGAGAAGTACCGTAAGGACCTCTCCACCCAGGATGCAAACATATCATGGCAAAGCAGGCACCTAGGCCTGTGGTTCCTTCTGTTCCTGTGGCAGTTCAGACCCGCCCCAAGCCCCAACAGAATGAGAAACTCACAAGCAGCATGAGCACTATGCCACATCTAGGCCCAGCCCACGCCCACAGGCAAGCCCCCACACCTCTTCCTCCCAGTGGCTTAATGAGGCTCTCCCAGCATCCAGCAAGCAAGTGCTGAAGATGGCAGGATCCTAGGATGGGAGGTCTACAGCTCTGAATCATCATCCCCATTTCTCTTAGTCTGTCTAAAAATAAGCTTATCAGTTCAAGTTACTAAAATTAGTGGGGCTATTTGTTATAGCACCTTACTCATCTTACCTAATACAGTGGTAAACAGCACTTCGGTAAGAGCTTTCAGATCATCCTAAGTATACGACTCAAAGACATTAATTTTTAGGATAAGCATCCTCAAAATCCTCAGAGATAGAATTGTTTCATACCTCAAAAAGCATAATAGTATGAATAATAAATGAAAGTACTCAATTTTCCTAAAAGCAAAAAGACATTTTACTGGCAATAGCAAAATACATTTGAAAAACATGGGAGTTTGATTATCATGCACTAAAATATTAAGACAGACTGATGATGGACCAAATACAAGTTGGGGATGGTGTTATTTTCTCTACTTTTGCACATTTGAAACTTTCCACAATTAAGAGGTTTTTTAATTATAGATGATACATACTTTAGTAAAATCCAAACTCTTACATTCTACTGGACCCATGACACCCTTAGAAAAAGACTTAAGAAATTTACAGAAAGAAGAGGCTCCTCAGAACAAGTAGGTCACAAAAACAAGCAAGGAGGACTAAGTTCTGCTCAAAACAAACAGCATTCTTCTTAATTCTTCCCTAATTTTTTTCTTCATTTTTTTTCTTATCTGATTTCTTATCTGACTTTTTAAATCATGGATTAAAAAAAAAGGTTAAAAAAAAAAAAAAAAAGACACCTAGCCTGGAAAATGAGACATCTGCATTTTGTCCCAGCTGATGATCTCAAATTCATTTAACCTGTTCCCAGACCACAGGGTTCTCATTTACAGTCTAAGGATACCAATCCATCAATATCAGCTTCTAACTTCATCTTGTGTGGTCTTCTAACCAGAAAGTGAAAGGGAAGGGATCCAAAAGTGAAAGTGACTATGGCTCTAACTTTGCCAAAGTAAAAGTAACCAGCTACCAATGGCATCACCCAAATCTGATAAGGGCATCCAGAGCACAGCTAGGGCCCTGCCCTGGGCAAATCACACTTCTGCACATCAGCTCAGACCTTTATGGAGGGTTCTACTTCTCCTTAGCAAAATGAAAACACTCCTTTATTTACTAAATCTTGAAATCCTGTAGAAAGCAGAGGAGAGCTGAAGGATTTGCAATGAATTTAACTGCCAGGAGAGGGAGTTTAACACCATGTTTCCAGAACGCTACACCTGGAAGCCCCAGGTTTCAACTTGGCCTGCTGGACAACCTAAAGGAAATTGAACACCAGTCAGGTTCAGTGACTTACCTAGAAAGAGCTGCACTGAGACCCCGCTTCTTCAATAGGATACGCCATGAACCAGGGAAAGTTCTGAGAGCAATGAGGTCTAATTTGAGAAAAAGACGACCCTAGTGCTAATTTTCTAGTCAAACTTGAGAGAAAAATTGAAAGGCTGTGTTCTAATATCATCTCACTGGGCTTGGGAGGTTCATTCACAGCTTAATCCTGTCCCCTAAAGTCATGGTTATGTAAGTGTCTGTTGGATGCTGTGTCATTTGCTGTCCCCTGCCCCCAACACAGGAGCTGCAGTGTAATCTGAGCTGCTGTCTCAAGCCACTGAAAACACACCATACTGGGTAGGATTCCAAAGTGACTGGTTTCCACTAAAGGCAAGTTAGTTTTTTCTTCTTTCTGTCTGATTCACAGTCATAGTTCTGTGTTTATACAGGAAAGTCAAAACTGACAGACACTGTCATATTTTCTTCAATTCCTGAACAAAGAAAGGTCAAGTATTTCAACTTAACAGCAAACTATCAAAATCTAATCTAAGGGCTGGGGTTGTGGCTCAGTGGTAGAGTGCTCCCCTAGTATAGGTGAGACCCTGGGTTCTATCCTCAGCACTACATAAAGATAAATAAATAAATAAATAAGCCTGTAGTCTGCTTGGGGCCAATTTTAAAACATCTCCTCTCCTAGCTGAGTGGACCTAGGGCCAGCAGATAGGAAACACAGTCAGACCTATCTTCCACGCGGGTGACCAAGTCCCATCCTCTGCTGCCCCATGCAGAACATCCCCATGCAAGGTTTTCAGGGGGACACAGGAAATGACTAAAGAATACAAGGAGACACAACCCACAGCCTCAGTCTCTTCTCACTACTCTTCCTGCCGCTCTCTTCCTTCTCTGATCTGCTCCGCCACTGGGCAGTTTTCTATTGTTGAGAGACGATCACAGGCCCTCCTGTTTGCATATCATGCTATGACTAAGTGTCTGTGGCCATCGATGAGATGTGACTTGTCTTGGCATATAAGACAAGAGCCAAAAAGAGAGTATTTAGACCACGGGAAGAGTTCGTAAAGGTTCTAAACTGATTCAGCGTCTAAATAAGAACTCAAAATGATGCCAAATGTTGCAATTTTCAAGTAAAGGAACCTAACCCACTGAGCACCTGATAAAGACAGCAGCATTACAGGGTTTCCCAAACCTGAAGCCTCTTTTAAAAAGTAGGCCAACGAAACTATAAGCAAACTGTTCAATTACTACCTCCAAAAGAACTGTCATTCTCAATCAGGCACAGAGGTGCATGCCTGTAATGCCAGACACTCAGGAGGCTAAGCCAGGAGGATTAGAAGCTCAAGACCAATCAAAGAAAAGTAGTAAGAAACTATCTCACAATAAAATTTTAAAAGGGTTGGGGATGTAGCTTAGTGGTAAAGCACTAGCCTAGCATGCATGAGGCCCTGGATTCAATACTCAGTGCCTAAAAAGAAAAGCTAAGTCTCAGATTCCATGATTACATTTGTTGACATTGCTATACTTTCTAGAGCACTGTCCAATAGAAATATAACATGAGTCTATAGCCATTCCATCTTGAATGTACTTGATCTCCCCAATCTCAGAAGCAAAGCAGGATTGAGTCTGGTTGGTACTTGGATGGGAGAAGTATAATGTGAGACAAATGAGTAATTTTGAATCTTCAAACAAAAATATTTTTAAAAATTAAAAAGAAACAGGTGAGCCAGGCACGGTGACACATGCCTGTAATTCCAGAAGCTCAGTAGGCTAAGAGGAGGATCATGAGTTCAAAAGTCAGCCTCAGCAACGGTGAAGGGGCTAAGCAACTTAGTGAGACTGTCTCTAAATAAATACAAAAAAGGGCTGGGGAGAGCTAGGGTTGTGGCTCGTAGAGTGCTTGCCTGGCATGCATGGGGCTCTGGGTTCAATCCTCAGCACCACATAAATATAAGAAATGGAGAGATACTGAGTCCACCTAAAACTAAAAAATTAAAATTAAAAAAAAAAGAAGGGCTGAGGATGTAGCTCAGTGGTTGAGTGCCTCTGAGTTCAATCCCCAGTACCCAAAAAAAAAAAAAAAAAGAAACAGGTGAAATTAATTTTAATAATGGTTATTTAACCTAATCTATTATTTCAAATGTAATCAATATAAATTAACAATAATTTACATTCTTTTTTTTACTATGTAGGGACGGGTTTGTGGCTCAATGGTAGAGTACTTGCCTAGCATGTGTGAGGCACTGGGTTCAATTCTCAGCACCATATAAAAAAATAAAAATATTATGTCCACCTACAACTAAAAAAGAAAAAAAATCTACTGTGTATTTCATACTTACAGCACATCTCAATTTGGACTCACCACATTTCAAATACTCAAAAGATTCATGTGGCTTGTGGTCCACTGAATTGTACAACAAAGACCTAGAAAATTGTGTGTGTGTGTGTGTGTGTGTGTGTGTGTGTGTGTGTGTGTCTCCCCAGTACTGGGGATCCAACCCAGGCAGGCACTCTACCGCTAAGCAATACCCAACCTCTAGAATATACATTTAAAGCAGAAAATAAAAGCAGTTCCCCTCTTGGCATCAATAACAGCAATGCCAACCAGTCCAAGTCCCCTTGGGGATGTGACATTTGTCTTTCACACACCATTATACATACATGTGAGGGAAAGGGCAGAGGAATGAAAACTCTCAAATATATAAAACATGAATAACTGTTCTTAGGATTAAAAATGGGGGGAAAGGTACTCATAATAGGAGGAACTCTGATGTCTCTGTTTGACAGGTGGCACACAATGCATAAGAAGCCCTGCAGACAGCACAAGGCACTGCCCAGTGAAACTGAGAGCTCAGCACTAACAATCTGAAAACACACCCACACAAAACTCAAGGCAAAACAAAGATCGAGTTATAGATGAAAAATGTAATGCACCAGGGCTGGGGCTGGGGCTGGGGCTGAGTAGTAGAGCGCTCGCCTAGCATGCGTGAAACACCATTCTGTCCATCTACAACTTAAAAATAAAAAAATTAATTTAATGCACCAGGAGGCAGCACCTCAAGTACCAGGAGCAGAATGAGCACTACCACACTGAGGCCAGATCCTGCTTGGCTGTGTCTATCTTTTTGAGTGCAGGAAACTACGCGCATGAGAATATGTGGAAAAGACAGGCTTGGGGTCTACAGGGGAAGGTATGAAGGATGTGGCTGCAGGGCCAATTATTTACCTCTTACTAATGTGGTATCCACACCCCCCAAACTTCAGTAAGTTGCCTTTGATTTAGAAATAGTCTACCAGCTATCATTTAAAATGTAAGATCCAGCCAGGCAGGATGGTGCACGCCTGTAATCCCAGAGACTCCGGAGGTTGCAGCAGGAGGATCACAAGTTAGTTAGAGATCAGCCTCAGCAAATTCAGGAGGCCCTAAGCAACTTAGCAAGACCCAGCTCAAAATAAAATAAATAAAAAGAGCTGCGGATGGGGCTTAGTGGTTAACTATCCTTGGGTTCAATACCTAGTACCAAATAATAATAATAATTAATAAATAAATAAAATGTAAGATCCAGGGGCCAGGGAGTGTAACTATTGTTTTGAACTAGAACTGAACCCAGGGCCTCCCCCAAGCCAGGCAAGCACTCTACCACTGAGCTACATCCTCAGCCCTTTGAGACAGGATCTTGATTAACTGCCCAGGCTGGCCTCAAATTCACAATCCTCCCATGTCAGCCTCCCAAATAGCTGAATTATAGGCTTGTGCCATCAGTATAACTGTTTCATTGACCCAATTTTTATTTAACATCTGGAAACTTGTTAGTCTTCCAAATGGAGATACAGAACACTCCCCATGCAGTGAACATCTAAGAAAGCCAAATGACATGGTAACACTGTGTGACTGAGCAGAGTGTCTGCCACAACAGTAATCCTGTGAGCCAGAAGGTAAAGGCAGAAATGTAGAGGCGGGAGCACCCACTCTGGAGGATCTGGAGAATGCTTCCAAGTGATCAGCCAGTGAGAACGGATGGCAGGTGACGACGTAAAGGCATCTTAGCACATGTTTTGCTCTGACCTCTCAGAATCCTGCCCCTAAAACAAGGGAGATCGTGTGTGATGTCACCAAAGGCAGGTTAGGGCCTGGGGCCACTACAGAGCCACTGCTTCTAGTCAGTGTCACAGTGAATGAGCCCAGCTAGAGAAAAGGCACAACACTGAGCACGGAGCCCTCTGGCTTCAGCAGCATCCAGGAGGCTGCATGAAGGACTGAGGTTGCATCTACCACTGTGGGACAAAGGGATACTGCAAACTGCCCCATTTCTTTATCCCTGCATCTCTAGCAAGAATATCACAAAGGAAAGTTTCAGCCCCGTCAGAAACAAGCACACCCAAGGAGGGAAAGAAAACCACGACCCAAAGTGGAGAGAAGCCACCTCCCCGGAGTGGCTCTCCCATAGGAGCATGCCTGACAGGTGAAGCAGCCTCTCCAGGTGGTTTAGGGAACACAGAAAGCTGAACAATTTCAGAGAATCTGGGTACAATGGTGTTGTTAATAAACACCATGAAATACTGAGATAGCAAGGTCTAAAATTTCTAAGTATATAGCCACAGAGCTAAGACTTGAACAAATGAACCAGAACTCCTACACAAAGTGAAAAATGAAATTAAGAAAACCACTGTTGTGTCAACATACCTTATATATAATCAGAGATATGATAAATTATGGTATAATGGTATACTAAGAATTATAATACAAAAAGAAAGAAAGAAAAAAAGAAAACCACTGTTCACTATTTAACTTTTTATACGAAGTGAAAATAGCAAGTTCTTGGTCTAGTTTGAAGAGGACCACCAAAGACCACCTAGCAAGACAATGCTATAAGGATGGGAAGTTGCAAGGTTGAACAAGTTATCCTTCAACCACTTTTTTGTTTTGCTTTTGTTTGGCTGTTTCTTGGGGAGAAGGGTTGAAATCAGGGGCACTCTACCACTGAGCCACATCCCCAGTCCTTTATTAATTTTTATTCTGAGACAGGGTCATACTAAGTTTCTGAAGCAGGCCTCAGTTCCTGGGATTACAGGCATGTATCACTGCATCGGCTCCTTTAGCCAATTTTGATAAATTTACAGTTAACCCACAAGCTGAAGCCAGAGCTGGTAACTATGATGTATAGTGCTAAATTTATACATATCAGATATTATTCTAAATCATGGCACAAAATAACAGGAGGGAAAAGGAGACATGGAGATGCATAGAAAACTAAAATGGTAAGATTACCATTTTAACTAAGTCCCTTAAAAGGAACTGAAATTACTAGGCCTAGTTGTATCTCCAAGAGCACAAGTTGCTTTTCCATGCTGAATATTTAACTCCTCATAAAATTACAAGTTCTTCTGACAACTGTTCATTAAAAATATGCCCTTCAATAATGGCAAAACACTCCTACTCATTAACTTTTTTCCCAATGGAAAAAATCTCACCAACTTAACCATGTGTCCCATGCCCATACTTCCACTAGCTCTCCCTGTATTAACCCTATCTTTACACATTTACTTGGGCCAACTCTGAGGAGCTAGGTGTCAGAGCACTTACAGCTAGCCTCAGGAACACGGTCCTCATTGTCTTGAGGAGGATATCCTTATTAACTTGTGATCAGCATGCCTTTCACAGGGTAGGTTACTGAAATGTTTACTCAACAGTCTGTCCTTCTGTATTCCACTGTCAAGACTATTCATAGACACTGATACTTCATCAGTCATCTCCAGCCTTTGTGTAACCCCTCGGAGTGTCCTGTCACATGTCATGGATACCTTTGCTGTTATCACCATGGACTCATAAGCAAAGCAGTCACTGAAATAGCAGAGTCAAAAAAAGTTAGTATAAGCTGGCACACACCTATAATCTCAGTGACTCAGAAGGCTGAGACAAGAGGATTGCAGGTTCAAGACCAGCCTTAGCAACTTAGCGAGACTCACTCAAAATTTAAAAATACAAGGAACTAAGGATGTTCCTCAGTGGTTGCTCTGGGTTTAATTCCCAGTAGCAAAAAAAATTAGTATGATCCCAGCAGCCACAGCTCTAGGTGTGTCTGTCTGGTGCCGGGGATTGAAGCAGAGCCTCTACATGCAAGGCAAGCGCTTTACAACTGAGTTACATACACAGCCCACTCTGGGTCTTCAGCCTCTGTCACCTTACTGAAGTAGGACCACTAGACCTAGTTTCACAGAGTTTGCTTACATAAGTATTTAAGTATATTTCATGCATAACATGAAATTTTGAAAAAGGCTATAGACTCACACAGCTTTAAAATTAACAGGTTAAAAAAACAAGCTGCTTATCTCTAGCAAGGATAAAAGTACAAAAAATGAAAGATAGTAAACAGTGTACTGTTTGAAAAAATCAACGTGGAGTCTGTTTAGAACTAAGCGACCAACCAAGCCAATAAGGGTCAGAACTTTAAGTGAATCCATTCAAAAAATTTGCAAGGGGGTTTTACTTCAATTTCTAACTTATAGTCTCCTTACAGAGCAACTTAGAAAATCAACCTGTCAATATTAAGTGTTTGTTAATCTGACAATAGACACTGACAATAAACAGTTTTAGAACATACTTCTATCAAAGCCAGAAGTAGACATATCCTTTGAAAAATTATGTTCTGCTTGAAAAATTATGTTTTTAGAACTTAAAGTGTGCATGACATAGTATAGGGTACAAATTGTACCCAGAGTGGTTTAAAAAAGGAGGGGGAGAGAGTTGAAAACCAACCCCAGCAGAGCGCTGAGACATTAGACAATGTTTTTTTAAAGATAGAACTCTCTGCTATGATGCAACTGCCTGCAATTATGAATGTCTGTGTACAACTCGGTTCGAGTGAGGATGTATTTCATATTTCCTATGACTTACATACACTAAAATAAGCAGTATTCCAAAGTTCTTCCATCTGCAAAGGAATTTTTTAAAAAAGAAACAGCTGAATAATTTGAGCTATTTTTCTCATTTACACAACATTCTACAAAAGTCCTGTGACTCTGAAACTCTGATATGCATATCACTAACTTAGAGACAGATCTTAAAAGGGACAGAAATTACCAGGCCTGGTTAGTATCTCCCAGAAGAACTTACTTAATAGGTCAGCAGCAGTCAATTATACTAATGTGCTTAATATAGCATATAAAATGTTGGAATCAAAAGAGATCTTGGCAATATAGTTCAACTTCCTCATTTTACCACTGAGGAAACTGATTCTGAAAGTGAGATCACTTGGCAAGGTCACAGTTATCTAACAGTCTAAGATTAAAACCCCCATCTCCAGAAGAAAGACTCCTTACCCAAAAGCATGCTGGGGAACAGAAGTTTCTCATCTGTTACAAACAGCAGCCAAAGAGTCACTCTCAAAGCACGAAAACTGGCTTCCCTTTCCAGTCCCGCAAAGGAATAAAAGAAGGCATATTGGTGCTGCCCGGCCACAGCCAGACATGGCCCATACTTAGAAGTGGAGGCTTTCCAACTATTTGTTCTGAACAAGGAAAGGACACAGACAACTCTCAAAAGAACCAGGGACTTCGTTATTGGGGTTTATTCTTTTATAAAAGCTTTCTTGTTCTTACTTTGCAAATGAACAAACTTAATAGCTGCTGTAGGTCTTGACATCCAATGGAAAAAACAACCACATTTCCACTTTCACAATACCATAGAGCACCTGGCTGTTTCAAGAGATCAATCTATTAAACACTCACTAATCCATGAGATAGTTTCTGAACCACCATCCTAGATGCTGTCAGTAGGAACCAAGAATTGATTTCATCAATTTTGAAACCCAACTTCAATGTTGGTTATTCTCACTTTTTTTTTTTAACTTTTAGTTGTAGCTGGATACAATACCTTCATTTTGTTTTTATTTAGTTTTATGTGGTGCAGGGGATCAAAGCCGGTGCCTCACTCATGCAAGGGACCTGCTCTACCACTGAGCCACAACCCTAGCCAGCCCTCACCATTCTTTTATTTCCACCCCCTTTGGCAAGAAGACACAAGGGATGACAGGCAAGAGAGAAAAGTTCTAATATTCACTGAGTTGTATATACATTAATTCAAACTTGAGAACCTCCTGCCTCAGCCTCCACAGTCATTGCAACTATAGGCATGTGCCACCATGCTAGGCCCATGTAAACTTCCATACAGACACCTGACATGTTCCATCACACTTTAGAAAGAAAAAAACTCACATAATTAAATTGTGGGAAATAAAACTGACAATGCAAAAGGACTTGAAAGTTGGCAAAGCACAAGTTCTGACATGAGGAGCAGGAACTGCTTTTCCATACTGAATGTTTGACTCCTAATAAATTACAAGTTCTTTGCTGACAACTGCTCATTAAAAATATGTCCTTGGGGGGGCTGGGGATGTGGCTCAAGCAATAGCACGCTTGCCTGGCATGCATGCGGCCCAGGTTTGATCCTCAGCACCACAAACAAACAAAAATGTTGTGTCTGCCAAAAGCTTAAAAAAAAAAAATATTCTCTCACTCTCTCTCTCAAAATAAATAAATAAAATATGTCCCTGGGGCTGGGGTTGTGGTTCAGTGGTAGAGTGCTCCCTTAGCATGCATGATGCACCAGGTTCGACCCTCAGCACCATAAAAATATAAAAAAAAAAAAAGATATTAAAAATATATATATGTCCTTCAGGGTCTGGGGCTGTGGATCAGTGGTACAGTGCTTGCCTAGCACATGCGAGGACCTGGGTTCCATCCTCAGCACCACATAAAAATAAATAAATAAAATAAAAGTATTGTGTCCATCTACAACTAAAAATAAATAATTTTTTTTAAAGTGTCCTTCGGTAATGGCAAGACAATTCACTCAAATTAACTTTTCAAAATATGGCAGGAAGAAAGGTTTTAATCTTTCAAACCAGGAAAAGTAATCTTCCCCATTCTTATTTAAATGAAAGAATAAAACTTAGTAGTTTAACTTCCTTTCCCAACAGGAGATCAAGGAGACACAAGGATGACAGGCAAGAGAGAAAAGAAAAGTTCTAATATTCACTGAGTTGTATATACATTAATTCATTTAATCTCCACAACCCAAAGACGCACCCATCAGCTCTAATTTATGGATGAAGAACCTGAGCTCCAAAAGGTTAAGCAGTTTATACAAAGTCTTCCACATACAAAGCAATATACAGGCTAAATTCTTCTTCTTACCACCTCTGTTAACAGCTGGTTCCTCGAGAGCAGGGTGTGTGCCTGTTTTCAACTTGGAGCACTCAAAGTATGAGTAAGTGCCTTCTTGTAGAAGTTGCTCAATAAATATCTGATGACTATATGAATTAAAAGACAACTGATATTCTTTAGTAATTTTTTTAATCCCAAATGGTAACATATTATTGTCCTACACTTTTATACTTAATACTTTGAAAGCAAAAAAAAAAAAAAACGGGGCGGGGGAGCTGGGGTTGTGGCTCAGTGGTAGAGCGCTTGCCTAGCACGTGTGAAGCAATGGATTCAATCCTCAGCACCACATAAAAATGAATAAAGACATGGTGTCCATAAAAAAATAAATAATAATTGGTATACATTTCCAAAGAAGTTATCAAAATAGCCAGGCACAGTGGTGCATGCCTGTAATTCCAGTAGCTCAGGAGGCTGAGACAGAATCTTGAGTTCAAAGTCAGCCTTAGCAACTGCGAGATGCGAAGCAACACTGTGAGATGCTGTCTCTAAATAAAATATAAAATAGGGCTAGGGATGTGGCTCAGTGGCTGAGTACCAAAAAAAAAAAAAAAAGGAGTTATCAAAATGGCCAATAAGTCATCAGAGTCATCAGAGAAATGTATATCAAAATCACAACTAGGTATCAAACTTCACACTTACTAGGATGACTATAAACAAAATAAGAATAGGGCTGGGGATGTAGCTGAAGGTAGGGCATGTACTTATCATGCACAAAGCCCTATGTTCAATCCCCAGCACACACACACATAAAATCACTGAATTTTATATAGTTTAAATAGATAAACTGAGGCTGGGGTTGTAGCTCAGTAGTTGAGTACTTGTGGAGCACAAGTGAGGCACTGGGTTTGATCCTCAGCACCACATAAAAATAAATAAAGGTATTATGTCTAAATCTTTTTTAAAAATTTTTAAATAAATAAATGGATAAACTGTATGGTATGTGAATTATATCTCATTAAAGCTTTTTTTTTTTTAAAGGTTCAATGGTAGAGTGCTTAACCAACATGCACAAGACCCTATGTTTTAAAAAAAAAAAAAAAAAAAGCCAGGCACAGTAGTATGTACCTGTAGTCCCCAGTGTCTCAGGGGGCTGAGACAGGAAGAACTCTTGAGCCCAGGAATTCAAGGCCAGCCTGGACAACAGAGGAACACCCCATCTCAAAAGAAGGCCAGGTACAATGGCACACACCTGTAATCCCAGTTACTCAAGAGGTTGAGGCTCAAAGATCACAAGTTTGAGGCCAGCCTGAGCAACTTAGCAAAACTGTCACAAAATAAAAAGGGCTGGATGTAGCTCAGTGGTAGAACACCCTTGGGTTCAACCCCAGGACCCCAAAAATGAGAAAACAAAAAATACATAGAGATCCAGAATGAACTTTATTTTTTTTAAGTATTTTTTTTAAGTTGTAGATGGACAAAATACCTTTATTTATTTATTTTTATGTGGTGCTGAGAATCAAACCCAGTGCTCATACTTTTGAGGCAAGTGCTCTGCCACTGAGCCAAAATCCCAGCCTTGTTTATTTATTAAAATTTTTTTAGTTGTAGATGAATACAATATCTTTATTTATTTATTTTTATGTGGTGCTGAGGAGCGAACCCAGTGCCTCACATGTGCAAAGCAAGCACTCTACCACTGAGCCAAAAAAGTCTGGAAGGGTATACTTTAAAATATTGAAATTATTTTCTCTAAGCATTAAAAAAAGCAATGGATAATTGCTTTTTCTGTGCTTAGGTACATGTGTATGTTTTATAATTTATGCAAATAACCCATATGTTTTTTTGAGTTTTTTTTAAGTTGTCAGTAGACCTTTATTTATTTACTTATTTATATGTGGTGCTAAGAATTGAATCTAGTGCCTTTTGGCTAGGCAAGCACCAAGCCAAAACCCCAGCCCCAGAATCCATACGTTTTAAGAAGAGAACATGTTGGGGCTGGGTTGTGGTAATAGAGAGCTTGCCTAGTATGTATGAGGCACTGGGTTTGATTCTCAGCACCACATAAAAATAAGTGAATAAGGGAGGGAAGGGGGAAAGGGGGTGAAAAAAAAAATGGTGGAATGAGATGGACATCACTACCCTAAGTACATGTATGAAGAAGACATGAATGGTGTGAATGTACTTTGTATCCAAGCAGAGATATGAAAAATTGTGCTCTATATATGTAATATGAATTGTAATGCATTCTGCTGTCATATATAACAAATTAGAATAAAAACTTTTTAAAAATACATAAACGAAAAAAATAAAAACATCCATCAACATTAAAAAATATTTTTTAAAAAGAGAACACATTATCAAAATATATAAAATATATAAAAACACTGTAAAACTGGTACATATTAACCTAAGAACCTAAAAAAAAGAAAAATTTCACTGGAAAACATTCTCTAAATTTAACTTGTGCTGGTACACCTGTAAAGCCAGCAACTTGAGAGGCTGAGACAGAAGGATCATAAGTTCAAGTCAGCCTCCGCAACTTAGATAAGGGGAAGAAAAAGGAAAAGAAATCCTGTCTCAAAAAAATTTTTTTTTAAATCTAGGAATATAGTTCATTAATAAAGTGTCCCTGGGTTCAATTCCCCAAATAACATCCCCACAAAAAAAAGATCTAAACTTTAATACTAAATACTCAGTATAACAACCTAAGCAAGATATACTCACCTTACAACAGAAATTAGTGATATGGTTTCATGTGATGAAGACACACTTTTTTCTTGTTATCCATTTATAAAGAAATTTAGTAATAAAAGTTCACTTTCACTTAGGCTATAAAAAAAAACTACCCTGATTATACAGTTTATTTATTCTCTAGTCCAGAAGGAAAAGTCTAAATAGGTTCCTTCCTGCCTTGAGGTATTGAGAACAGAGTATCTTCAGTAAGAAGGCTTTACATAGGATAAATCAGTATAAGAGAGAAGGCAGGCAGTCAAAAGACTTGATTAAGAGAGCTTTAGGGGACTGGGGCTGTAGCTCATTGGTAGAGCACCCACCTCTTGCACGTGAGGTATTGGGTTCAAACCTCAACATCAAATAAAAATAAATATATTGTATCCAACTACAACTTAAAAGTTACTAAAAAAAAGAAAAAAATAGGGCTGGGGATGTGACTCAAGCGGTATCGCGCTCGCCTGGCATGCGTGCGGCCCGGGTTCGATCCTCAGCACCACATACCAACAAAGATGTTGTGTCCGCAGAGAACTAAAAAATAAATATTAAAAAATTCTCTCTCTCTCTCTCTCCTCTCTCACTCTATCTTTAAAAAAAAAATTCTCTCTCTCTCTCTTCTCTCTCTCTCTCTCTCTTTCTTTAAAGAAATATATATATTTTTAGGAAAACATCCCTAATATCGCTTATTTTCCCTGAGAGGGAAATATGTGCCAAATATATCAGTGCAATTCTTGAGTAAAAGAAAGAATTTGTAGAATGAATGGGGAGAGGGTTTGATTAAAACTGCCTTCCCTCAGGGGCAGGGACATAGTCATACCCAACACTTAAAAAAAAAAAAAAAACCCACAAAGAAAGAGAGCAAAAAAGAAAGAACAAAAAGCATCAATGATTTGCACATCCTGAACATAGGATCTTCAGGTCCTTTAATTTCTTTTTTTTTTTTTTTTTTAAAGAGAGAGTGAGAAAGGAGAGAGAGAGAGAGAGAATTTTTAATATTTATTTTTTAGTTCTCGGCAGACACAACATCTTTGTTGGTATGTGGTGCTGAGGATTGAACCCGGGCCACACGCATGCCAGGCGAGCACGCTACCGCTTGAGCCACATCCCCAGCCCAGGACCTTTAATTTCAAAAAAGATATTGTAAATCCAGGACTTTGTAATTTTAAATGTCAAAACTGGGCAGAGTTAAAATGAAATCTATTCCAAGCTATACTCAGATATATAAGCAAAGAGCACAAATATCAAATTATTTAATTCAAGTCTTAAGCATAATAGACTTCATCCTATATAAAACATAAGAGCAGTAAATCTCTATCTTGGTCTCATGGGGATTCCTAAGAGGAGGCAGATGAGAATACATTATTTCCCCAGGGAATGAGACACAGGAAAGGCTTCCCAATCGGGATTCCATAATGGGAATGACTATTTCCTCTTTTCCAAGATTTTACAAAGAATACTTTTAAGATGTTGTTGCTGGACCACAATAAACAATTTAAAAACAGACCCACCCATTGAGTTAGTGCTAGTGGAATCTATCCTTCTCCAAGTGCCAGATGGAGATTTAAAAAAAAAAAAAAAAAAAAAAAAAAAACTCTCAACTAATTGTAGCCAAGATTCCTTGGTATTTGGTGCCAGGGCCAGGATATTAACCCAGATGTCCTCGCCAAATTCAAGGTTGGTTAAGTGCAGTCTGCCAACCTACCAAAAAAAAAAAAGAAAAAACAACTCCTTCTGTTCCCAATTAGAATCTGAGCTCATTCTTCCTTGAAATTCTTCTAGAGTACCATCAGTCAGTATGTTTTCCCTTAAAACTGCACTGTAACTCCAATGGTGATTCTTTTGAGTTTCCAACTATACGGGAAACATACACTATGTATATTAAAGATATAGAAGACACTGCAGGAATTTAAAACTTCCCTAAAGAGCTATCTAAAAAATCAAATCCAGGGTAATACTGACATTGCTTCCCAATTAAGATGGAAAAGATTTACATAAAGGTTTACCCTAAAACACAGTGTGTACCACGAAATGTTTAAAACTAAAGGAGGGCTGTGCTGCCAGGAGCACAATTCTGGGGAAAATCTATGTATGCAAGTATCATTACATGGCCATCCAGGGGTCACCAAAGACCCTGAACAGATGCACACAAATAGAAATACACTCAATACTAAGCCTGAACATCAAGTACCGAGCTGGCCTGCTGGCCACCCACTTGGTTCTATTACCAAGGCATTCTGTACACTGCTTAAAGGCACATCAACTGGGGTGTGATTTCTAGCTCTATATTCACTAGCTGTGAACTTTCGGGGAAAATTAGCAAAATTCTTGGAACCTCTGTGCCCCCACCTTTAATCTTCCTCAAAATCATTAACACACTGGGCTGGAGATGTGGCTCAAGTGGTAGCGTGCCCGCCTGGCGTGCGTGCGGCCCTGGTTCGATTCTCAGCACCACATACAAACAAAGATGTTGTGTCTGCCAATAAATATTGTAAATATTTAAAAAAAAAAATCATTAACACAGCATAAAATTACTTAGTATTTTTAAACATTTAATAAATATGCATTTTGAGGACTATATATAACCTGTATAAAGCCTTAACTATCTTCCCCTCCCAAGCTGCCCTTTCAGGACCCCTGTACTTGATATTCCTTCTTCCTAGAATGCACTTCCCTCTGGGATTGATTCCCTCACTTCCTTTAGATCAAAAGTCACATTCTCGGATCTCTTTCCAAAACTCAAAAATAAATAAATAAATAAAATAAAATTTCCAAAACTCAAACCCTTATCCCCAAAATTTCACATTCCCTCTTCCCCAGCTTCTTTTTCCTTACCATTTATCACTTTCTAGCAAAACATACTCTTTATTGTCTGACCTCCTTTAAGTGAAATTCCAACAGAACAGGCATTTCTGTTTTATTCAAGAGACTGTGTGACTTGCAGTCACAGTCTGAGAATCACACCTGCCACACAGTAGGTAGCTCAATATCTAATGAGACCTCATTACTCCACAGTTACAGCCCAGCTCCATAACCTGCCTTTAGGGGGATATCACACTTCAAAAATACCACAAAGGAGAAGTAGAGGCCTGTCAGCTGATATACACCCGTGTCTACTATTCACATCAGAGAAAAACACACTGGAGCTCCCACCTCATTTGTACAAGGCAAGGAGGAAAGAAGTTGACAGTTCTGAGTGGAAAAGTCTCACTTTAGTTAACAATATATAGACAAAGTTTTCTGGACACAATTAACAAATATTAAACCATTTTCCTGTGCCTTTACTATGCTACCTTCTATTTCTCTTTGATTTTGACTCCTATAAAACCAATCTTGGGGGGTGTAGCTCAGTGGTAGAAGGTGTTTTTAGTATGCCTCCTGGGCTCAATCTCCAGTAACATCAATTAAAAACAAACAAAAACAAAAATCTTGGAATTTATGGACCTCATATATTCAATTAACTAATAAATATTTATTGAACACATGGAACTCTACAGAATGCTACAGACGATCCCATAAGATGAAAGACAAGGTACTCTTTTGCCCTTGATATACAGATTCTA
Organism: Ictidomys tridecemlineatus; assembly: GCF_052094955.1. Classification (NCBI taxonomy): domain Eukaryota; kingdom Metazoa; phylum Chordata; class Mammalia; order Rodentia; family Sciuridae; genus Ictidomys; species Ictidomys tridecemlineatus. The sequence continues at coordinate 92,420,921 of NC_135478.1, forward strand.
GGAAGACCGGAAATCCATCTGTAAATAATAAGGAACAGGGCTGGGGATGTGGCTCAAGCCGTAGTGCGCTAGCCTGGCATGTGCGGGGTGCTGGGTTAGATCCTCAGCACCACATAAAAGGAAAATAAAGATATTGTGTCCACTGAAAAAACTAAAAATTAAATTAAATAATAATAGTAATAATAAAGAACAGGAGGCAGCCAATACTTGACAAATTCTAAAGTGCCTACCTCTGTATGGCATATAAAGGGACCAATTCATTTTATATTCCATCCATTGGGCTTAAAATCCTAATAGCACTTAAAAAAGTAAGAGCTAGCTTGGGGTGTAGCTTGGTGGTAGAGTGCTTACCTAGCATGCACCAGACTCTTGATCCCATGGGGGAGCCAAAAGCCAAACATTACCGAGTCATTTCACCCAGGATGTGACAGACTTGATGTTAGACACTGTATAAGAATTTTCTTTTCAGATAAATTAAAAAATCAAAGTCTAAATTCATTAAGGACAGAAGCCTGATTGGCTTAAGTTGTGCTCTAGCAAATGACTGGAAAGAACAGGGATGGGCAAAATCCTGATATTCAGGTAGATAACTGTAGGTCCCACCCAGTTTCTGTTTTCACCCCAGAGCTGGAAGTAATGGGAAGGCCACTTAACTGCTTTATCTCAACCTCAAAAATTGGGAACAAGGGCTGGAGTACAGCTCAGTAGACTGGCCCAAAGTCCCATCCCCAGGACCACACACACCCACATCCACATCCACACGGGGCAGAAGCCTTTAACCAAGCAATCACCCATTTCCTTTGCTTTAATAAAGTCTGGCTTTGCTCTGGGCCCTAGATTCACCATATTAACTTAAAACTAAGCACCTGGAGTCAGAAGTTCAAATCCTTATCCCTCAGATGTGTGGCTCTCAAATTACTTGACCTTCCTATGCCCTCTTTGTAAAATGGGGATGACGACAACACCTCATTGCGTTGGACTGATTACATGAGATAAAAACACAAGACTTGCTCAGAGGCTGACCACAGAAGCCTTCAATAAATGTTCACTGTTATTATTTCCAGAGGGGGGAAAATGCCCCAGGGCTGAGGAGCTACATACCTGAGGATTTTTGCAGAAGGTATCATTAAACCTAAAAGCCAAACACAATGCTCTCCTGCCTCGTGGACACTATCACAGCAGCAATAAATCCCCAGAGTGATAACCATAAAAACAGGCTCCACAGCACGGGTACTTACAGAGCTCCGACCGCCAGGCACTGTCCTAACCTAAAAGAGGAAGAAGGCAAGGCTGCTGAATCACACAAGCAAAAACACATCACGGAATCTCTCCACCCTCCTCCTTAAAAGCAGTCACTGGCGCCCAAGTTTTGCTAAAAACAGGTATCTACACCGATTACAGACTTAACGTGTAATTTCGCCAAGCCCCAGAGGTGGGGCTGCGCAGGGCGGAGGGTGGTGCTCGGCTGCTGCCAGGTGGAAAGGCCACAGGAAGGGGAGACGGCCGGATCGGGGTTTCACCCCGGAATCAAAAATTCTGCCGCACAGGGACTTCAAAATTCTGGGGGCCGCCAGCCTCTGCTTCTCAAATCACCCCCGACCGGTGTCGCGGTCCCGCATCGATGCCCGCGCGGCGGCAGGTCCAGGTGGCCGGCAGCGGGACCCCCAGGACGCGGCCCCCTCTCGCCCAGCGCCTCCCCGGGAAGCTCGGCCGCTCGGGAGCTAAACAAAGCCAGCGGGCGGGCGTGCTCCGCACCGACGCGGGCACCAGGCCCCGCGGAAGGCTCAGGTGGCGGCGCCCAGGGCAACAGGTCGGGCCGGGCCGAGGCCTCCCGGGCCCGCTGCCCACCGCCCGGGGCGGAGCAGCGCCGGAGGTCGCGGGGCAGTGGCGCGAGCAGGCCGAACCGGCCGCGTCCCGGGCGGGCGGAGCGAGGCAAGGCCCGGCGCGGCGCCCTCGGGCGGCCACCGCGCGGCCTCCGGGGCGGCCCCAGAGGGCGCCGCGGCGCAGAGGGAACCCGGGAACGCGAAGGGACAGGGCCGCGCGCCGCGCTCACCGCCTCGGACGCCGCTGGTCGCCTCCACCTGCACCGCTGCAGCAGCCGCTGCTGCCGTGGCCGCCGCCTCCCGCCTCCCGGCTCCTTGGTCGGGGCGGGGGAAAGCGTGACGCGCTGCCGCCGCCGCCGCCAGGAGACGCCGCACGGCCCCTCCCCGCCCCGCCGCCCACGCCCCCGCCGCCCACGCCCCCGCCCCTTTGTCTGCTGCCCCCGCCGGTGCCGCCGGGTCCCCTCCCGGCCCGCGTGCCCCGCCAGGTGCGAGCCGAAGCCGAGAGGCCTGCGCCCAGAGCGCCGTCGGCTTTCGGCCGGTCCTCCGCTTTCTACGAAGCGTCCCCAGAATTTGCAAGTCACCCCCGATAGCTCCATTGCGACCTGACAGCAGCCTGCCGTCTGGGCTGATTCATTGGTTCGCCCTCCCCTTCCCGCCGGACCCGCGTGGGAAATCCTTTGAAACGAGTTGTAAGGAGCTAGCTGCCCGCAGCGGTTAAGCTTAGGAAGAACCATCCCTGCTCTCCCGGGAAACACCCGGGGTTAAGAATCCTTTGAAACAAGCCTGGAGCTGGCTCCGTTAGCTTGAGAAAAGCCTCTTTTATTCGCCCCAGTCGCTTGGACTGAAGCCCAGGTTAAGGTCGCGTCCCCACTCCTCCCCGCAGGGATCGCCTGTAAAAAGCTTTTGAAAGGGACTGGAGCGGACTCTGCAGCAGCCCGCTCAGGGCTCGATAGCAGAGGGCGGCCAGCATTTCACTCCCATGGACCATGGCAACCCCAGAAGTTTTGCAGCTCCAGGCAGGACTCAGCAGCTGTCGGGGAAGCCCAGGAGTTTGCAGTGACTGGATGGATAAGGGGCCCGGGCTTCCTCCTCTTTCCCGGTAGAAGAGAATAATCTGGAGGAAGGGTGACCTGCCCTGCTGACCTTTGTTCAAAAGCACCGAGCTGCCCGGACCAAAACAGATATGCACACAGCTGGCGGAGGAAACCACCCTGGAAGTGCAGGAAATTTTTAACGAAATGAATTTATCTGTGGGCCCCTCCCATCCATTCAGGTTCTTAAAAATCACAGGATATTCTTTCACCTTATTCGACATCGCCCTAATTTACAAATTGCAAGGTCAGGTGGTGGCGGTACTCCTGGAATCCAGTATCCATATTCCTATTCTGAAAAGCACACCTCACCTCCTTCACCTGGAACTCTTTTCAGCTTTTAATAAGCAACCCATGTGGTCATAGATGCCCTAGAATGAATAGAAGACCGCAGTGCTAATGTGGGATGCAACTGTTAACACTGGTTTTCTCTCCTCTACTCATTCTGCTGAGCCTATATTTATTTAAAATACGGCTGTTTTGTTACTCGTGGGTTAATTGGCATTAATTCTGATTTTTTTATTTGTAGTTGTAGATGGACAGAATGTTTTTATTTTATTTATTTTTTTATGTGGTGCTAAGGATCCAACCCAATGCTTCACACATGCTAGGCAAGTGCTCTGCCACTGAGTTACAATCCCAGGCCCTAATTCTGATTTAAAAATATATATACATACAATAAAAAAAAGAAAAATATATATATATATACATATTGTCTTACAATATTATTAACCAGGACTATTGACTTTTTAGTGCCCCCTTCAATATTGTGATCAAAGCACTATAGAACTGAGAAAGTTTCCTCAGTCCTACCACAAATAAAGCACTCACATTCTGTTTTTTGATGGATTCATTGGGCTTTTTTAAATGCATGTCTCAAAGTATGAGAACAGCTCAACTTTTTTTTTTTAATATTTATTTTTCAATTCTCGGCGGACACAACATTTTTTTTTTGAGAGTGAGAGAGGAGAGAGAGAGATAGAAAGAGAGAATTTTTAATATTTATTTTTTTTTTTAGTTCTCGGCGGACACATCTTTGTTGGTATGTGGTGCTGAGGGTCGAACCCGGGCCGCACGCACGCCAGGCGAGCGCGCTACCGCTTGAGCCACATCCCCAGCCCAACAGCTCAACTTTTGAACAAGACTTTTGAAGGTGGAGTTCCAAAATCTTCCTTTCACAAAAGTGGAGAAATTTGTTTTCTCTGAAACAGAAGAATAAAAGTTTAACTTTATACCCAGGGGTGCTCTTCCACCAGGCAACCCACACACACACCCTCAGTTTTATGGTTCATTTTATTTATTTATATATATATATGAAACAATACCCTTATGCCCTTATGTAACTTATTTTTTTATGTGGTGCTGAGGATCAAACTTAGTGCTTCACACATGCTTGGTGAGCGCTCTATCACTGAGTCACAACTCTAGCCCCTCAGCTTGTTTTCAAAAAGTTGGAGGAAGATGGACTTTGTGTTCACCCAGATCCTCTGGAGACTGAAGGATGGGCTACAGCTTGAGTCCAGGAGTTGGAGACCAGCCTGTGCAACATTGTGAGACCCATCTCAAAAAATAAAAAGACCTAGGCAAGGTCGCCTGTAATCTCAGCTACTTGGTAGGCTGAGTCAGAAGGATCCCAAGGTCAAGGCTAGCCTAGGCAATTTAGCAAAACCTTATCTCAAAAGACAAAAAACACTGAGGATGCAGTTAAGCAGTAGAACAATCCTGGGTTCGATCCCCAGTATCAAAAAAATAAATAAAAGAGTGGAGTGTAAAATCTCCCCATAATGAATAACTGGGATTGTTTTTCCCCTGTATTTTATTTCTCTCTCTCTTTTTTTTTTTTTTTAAATAGATGAGGCTGGAGTTGTGGCTCAGTAGTAGAGCACATTCCTAGCAAGTGTGAGGCACTGGGTTCAATTCTCAGCATCGCATATAAATAAATGAATAAAATAAAGGTACATCAACATCTAAAAGAAATATTTAAAAAAGAACAATGTTCATTACATAAAAGTAAGACAAGCAATAAGGAAGAAAACAAAACAGTGATAACCCCATATATCTAGAGAAAATTACTATAAATAATATTTTTAATTAATTGATTATACTATTTAGAAAGTTTTAAATGTCTCACTAAGGTACTTACAGTTCTTATCGCCCTTCAAGGACAACACAATATAAAATGGTGGTTGGCAAGTACTTTGTAAACTGATAAAAATATTCAAGGCTGTACAGAATTTTTTTTTTTCAGAGTAGAAATTAGAAGTTTATTAAAGGACAGAAGAAAAGACTTCTCCCGGAGGAAGAAGGGGACCCAGGAGGTGGAATAGCCGACGGGTGCCCACCTTACCTCCAGAAAGAAAGAAAGAAAGATGCACCTCAAACAGACATGGGGTGTGTAGAGAGGCGCTTACCTCAGTGTAGAATATCTCGGTGGAACCTCCAATATGTTACGGCTGTTGACCAGTGACGAGTTCTTGCTTCCCCGATGTTGAAGAATAACACCAAAGAAGCACGCCGAGGCAAGGTCAGAGTAGAAATTAGAAGTTTATTAAAGGACAGAAAAAAAGACTTCTCCCGGAGGAAGAAGGGGACCCAGGAGGTGGAATCCCTAGAATTTTTAAAATAGAAAATGAAAGAAAAACTGTCAACTGTCAAAACAAGAATGCCTCTCTTTCTCTCTTTTTTTTTTTTTTTTTTTTTTTTTGGTATTAGAAATTTAAGGGGCTGGGGATGTGGCTCAAGCAGTAGCATGCTTGCCTGGCATGCGTGCAGCCTGGGTTCGATCCTCAGCACCACATACCAACAAAGATGTTGTGTCTGCCAAAAACTAAAAAATAAATATTAAAAAAAAAATTCTCTCTCTCTAATTCTCTCTCTCTCTCTCTCTCTCTCTCTCTCTCTCTCTCTCTCTCTCTCTCTCTCTCTCTCTCTCTTTAAAAAAAAAAGAAAAGAAAGAAATTTAACCCCGGAAACTTGACCACTGAGCCACATCCTCAGCCCTTTTTAGTTTTTATTTTGAGAAAGGATCTCCCTGAGTTGTTTAAGGCCTTAAATTGTTTGCGATTCTCCTACCTCAGCCTCCAGAGCCACTGGGATTACAGGTATGCACCATCGCACCCAGCAAATACTTTTTAAATTAAAAGCCAATTTTCTTTTTCCTTCTCCCTCTTTTTTTGTTTTAAGTTCTGAATCATATCTATAGGTAACAATTCAAAATTTAGCTGGGCCAGGGAATGGAGGCACTCACATGTAATCTCAGCTACTCAGGAGACTGAGGCAGGAGGATCACAAAGTTTGAGGTTAGCCTGCACAATTTAGTGAGACCCTGTCTCAAAATAAAAGTCAAAAAGGACTGGGGATATAGTTCAGTGGCAGAGCACCTGCCTGGCATATTGTGAAACCCTGGATTCAATCCCCAATACCATGTGTACACACACACACACACACACACACACACACACACACACACACGCACGCATGCACACACACACACACACACACAAAATCATGCAGTATACCATAAATGTATACATTTTGTTTGCTTAGGAAATAAAAATTAAAATATTTTTAATTCCAAACTTGCTTCATAAAGAGAAATGGAAATTCATTTGCACTGTTATTTTTTACATTTCATCTGCTTCTATTAGCATTATTTCAGAAGCCAGAGTCAAATTAATTGCATTTATTCATTCAACAAGTTCTGTTCAGTTCCAGGTACTGTTCCAAGCTCTAAGGGTACAGCAGTGAAGGTCAAGTCACTCTCCTCAAATGCTGGAACTCATGTCTGGCTTACTGAATCAAGGTGGGGTAATCACTGTTGCATGAAGTTCCCTGGTATAAAGCCAAGATGAGCAGAATATACCAGACCACACCCCTTGTCAATTTCATTTTAGCCCCAGATAAAAAATACAAAGATCTAAGTAACACCCAGTACAAGCAAAATGTTTACATTAACTGATGTATTGGGAAAGGTAAGAAGCTGGGGCTGGTGCATTTAATTAAAAAGTGACTCAACCAAAGCAAGATAGAATCTTAAACTACAACAAATAGAAGCAAAAACAAAACAAAAAAAATTCACAATAACTATTTTGGACCAAAAATTAATCTTTTTACAGAAACCAATGAAGACTGATATGTCTATTCAAACAATGCTGATGATAGTGAGGGTTTTGGGTTTTGTTTTTGTTTTTTTTTTTTTGTTTTTTTTCCTTTTGGAACTGGATGTCTAATCCAGGGCTTTGAAAATACAAGGCAGATAGTTGCTTTGCTGCTGAGCTACATCCCAGCCCATGATGATAGTGGTTTTTCTTTGTTTGTTTGTTTGTTTGTTTGTTTGTTTTTAGTACTGGGGTATGAACTTAGGGCATTCAACCACTGAGCCACATCCCCAGCCCTATTTTGTATTTTATTTAGAGACAGGGTCTCACTGAGTTACTTAGCACCTCGCTTTTTGCTGAGGCTGGCTTTGAACTTGCAATCCTCTTGCCTCAGCCTCGCAAGCCACTGGGATTTCAGGCATGCACCATCATGCTTGACATAATAGTGGTTTTAATGAAAACAGAATTTTTATTGTACTGGAGACTGAACTCAGGGTTGCTTTCCACTGAGCTACATCCCCAGCCTTTAAAAATTTTTTTGAGACAGGGTCTTGTTAGGTCGGTGCCAGCGACTTGGTGGCGACTTAGTGGCAACTTAGAACAAAGCAGCCCGGGCTGCTTTGAACATCAATCAGATGGGGGCGGAAACGCCTGTCAATCAGCCAGATCTCCTGACTAACGCCTGTCAATCAGCAGGACCCCTGGCCAATCCTGGAGTTCAGCCAACTCCCCTGATCAACTCCAAGGGGGCAAGGGACCCTAGAGACACCTTTTCCTGTCCCAAGCCCTTCCCTTCCTGCTGTAAGCCCCATAAAAGTCCAGTCCGGTCGAGCTTCCACGCGGTTTCTCCTCAGACCCTTCCCCTGTCCCCTCTGTGGGTCTGATCGAGTTCCGCCCGGGAGTGATATCTCAATAAAGCCTGTTCAGCCGCCCTTTTAAATCTGCCTCCTTTGGTTGCTGCTTGCCCAGCCTGATCTGACAGGTCTCACTAAATTGCTGGGTCTGCAGCTATTGCCCTTCTCGGACTATTCCCTGAAGACCTTAAAAGAGCTTACTACAGGGATACTGCCACATCGATGTTCATAGCAGCACAATTCACAATAGCTAGACTGTGGAACCAACCCAGATGCCCTTCAATTGATGAATGGATAAAAAAAAAAATGTGGCATTTATACACAATGGAGTACTATGCAGCACTAAAAAATGTCAAAATCATGGAATTTGCAGGGAAATGGATGGCATTAGAGCAGATTATGCTAAGTGAAGCTAGCCAATCCCTAAAAAACAAATGCCAAATGTCTTACTTGATATAATGAGAGCAACTAAGAACAGAACAGGGAGGAAGAGCAGGAGGAAAAGATTAACATTAAACAGAGACGTGAGATGGGAGGGAAAGGGAGAGAAAAGGGAAACTGCATGGAAATGGAAGGAGACCCTCATTGTTATACAAAATTACATATAAGAGGTTGTGAGGGGAATGGGAAAAAAAAGGAGAGAAATGAATTACAGTAGATGGGGTAGAGAGAGAAGATGGGAGGGGAGGGGAAGGGGGATAGTAGAGGATAGGAAAGGTAGCAGAATACAACAGTTACTAATATGGCATTATGTAAAAAATGTGGATGTGTAACCGATGTGATTCTGCAATCTTTGTAATGTTTTGAACAACCAATTAAAAAAATAATAATAAATAAATAAATTGCTGGGTCTGGCCTTGAACTTGGGATCCTCCTGCCTCAGCTTCCTGAGTTGCTGGGATTATAATCCTGTGTCACCTAACCCAGGCTTTAAAGGAATTTTTTAAAAAGCAAAATGATGAAAGAAAGTTAAACTACTAAATTTAAATTTATACAATCACTTTTTAAAAAGAAAACAGGTCCCAAGTTAAATTCCCAGCATCCAAAAAAAAAATTAAAATAAAAATAATCAAAAAGAACAAAACAAAAGCCATATTGTACATATTCAATTAACAAAGAACAGTATCAGTAGGGTAACACACATTATGATGTAATCTATATTTAGGGCCTTCTAAATAGACTAGTGCTTTGAGTACATGCAATTTCACAGTGAGGGGGTTGAATAAGATCTCTTAGAAAGTTCCAAACATTTAAAAAATTCTCTGTATCCAGTAAAACAAAATATTTGTGAAATCAGTTGTTGGTATAGCAGTTCAACTTCAACAAATCTTTCTTGAGTTCATGAAAAATTGAAGATAGCTTCAACAAAAATCATGCAGATTACCCAGTGGCGATGATACCTGTCTGTGGTCCCAGTGACACAGGAGACTGAGGCAGGAGGATCACAAATTAAAGGCCAGCCTGGGCAACTTAGGGAGACCCTCTCTCAAAGTTAAAAATAAAAAGGGTTGAGATGAAGCTCAGTGGTAAGTTCTACCTAGGGTTCAATTCCTAGAAACACACACACACAAATGTATTATGAGTCAATATATTTTTTTTGAGGGGGTACTGGGGATTGAACTCAGGGGTGCATCCCCAGTCCTATTTTGTATTTTATTTAGGGTCCCACTGAGTTGCTTTAGCACCTTGCTTTTGCTGAGGCTGGCTTTGAACTTGTGTTCCTCCTGCCTCAGCCTCCAGAGTCCCTGGGACTGCAAGCGTTTGCCACCATGCCCGCCTGATTCAGTGGTTTTTGTATATTATTTTATTAATTTTTAAAAACTGTGGTAACAGGGGGTTGGGTATATAGCTCACTTGGTAGAGTGCTTGCCTAGCATGCGCAAGGCCCTGGGTTCAATCCCCAGCACCACACACATACACAAAAATTGTGGTAACATATATAACATAATATAATTTAACCTGTGTGCATGTGTTATGTGAGTGTGTGTGTGTGTGTGTGTGTGTGTGTTTGTGAGTATGTATGTGTGTGAGTGTGTGTGGCCAGGGCAATCTTTCTGTTTGTATGTTTTTGTTGTCGTTGCTCTTTTGCAATGCTAGGATGGAACCCAGGGCCTCCTGCATTCTAGGCATGTGCTCTACCACTGAGCTACACCCCCAGCCCTGCAGTTTTCATTTTAAGTACACAGCCCAGTGGCATTAATTGAATTCACAATGTTGCTCTCTCTAAAATGAAACTTTGGAGAGAAAAAAAAATGATTTGATATCTTATTTGACAAAAATGGCACTGTCAAGTAAGAAATGATTTGTAAAGATGTCTTTAGCTCCCATTTCTCCCCTCGGGGACCTACCTGTAAGACCATGGAGTGTCTGTTACGAGGTATGAAAGAAGGTCCTGTCTTGGCTCTAGGCCTGGGTATGAGAGGGAAAAGAGGACATAGAAATGAGAGTGCCCGCCTTCCAGGCCCAGCAGTCGGTGGGGAGAAAGGAAGAAGAGGAAGGGGTGACAGGGAAGATGCCTGTGCTGACATCTGGGACAGAGAAGGAAGCTTTTGTTTCCTCCATATTTGAGAGTCTAGGAGAAAACCCTTAGGCAAGTGTGGCCCCTTGCCAGCATTGTTAAAAAAAAAAAAAAAAAAATGGGGACGGTCAGGCAGCAGGAAGAGCTGGGTTGTGTTCCTGGGCTTGCACTTGGATACTTGGCATAAATAGCTGCTTGAGAGCTTGTGTGCCTGTGCTGGAACCCACCGCAGCATCAGGAGAGAGTCCATAGGAGAGAGCCCATGGGTACCAAGAACGGCAGGGAGGGTGGGATCAGCAGGAAGAGGCCCTGAGTCCTGAGTCCTGACTGGACCTAGACGTGTATCAGGAGCAGACTTGACCAAAAGCTGACTCAAACACTCAGGACAACTGCTCCTCCAAGGACTCAACCGTGGGCGACCATGCTAATTGCCTTCCTCAGACCCATTCTCCTTATGTATGTGCAGTGCTGGGGTCTGACCCCAGGGCCTGGTGCTTTCTGGGCAAGTGCTCCACCACTGAGTGATATTCCTGGCTTCCATTTCCATTCCCCCCACTTTTTTTTTTTTTTAATACCAGAATCAAACCCATGGGTGCTTCACCACTGAGTGACATCCTAGCCCTATCTATCTATCTATCTATCTATCTATCTATCTATCTATTTTTATTTTGAGATAGGGTCTTGCTAAGTTGCTGAGGGCCTCACTAAATTGCTGGGGCTGGTCTTGAACTTGTGATCCTCCTGCCTAAGCCTCCTAAGTTGCTGGAATTATAGACATGTGCCACCCTACACGGCCCCCCACTTTTTGTTTTGTTTTACTGGGGATTGAACCAGGGAGAACTCTACCACTGATCTACACGCATAGTCCTTTTTATTTTATTTCGAAATAGAGCCTCACCATGTTACCTAGGTTGGCCTCAGCCTTCAGAGTAACTGGGATTCGAGTTGTGGGGTTCCCCACACCCAGCTCCCACTCCCCTTTTTCAACTACAAATGCTGTGACTCTATTTGGCACATTATTCATCCAATAATTTATGCTCACTTCCTGAAATTTTCCCTAAGAAAAATCAGCTAAAATTGCCTCTGAGAAAACCTTTCCTTTCCTGATAAACGGTGGCAGACACAGACATGCTATCAAAAGGCCAAAGTCTCAGGGCAAAAGATGGAAAGAACAGAATCACTGTCCTTGGTAGATCTCTGTTGATCTGGATCAAATACTTTGATAAGAACCAAAATACTTAGATACTTAGGACAACACAATAAATTTTGAATGGCTTAAAGGACTGTTAGAAAAAGAGCATTGAAAAGAAAATAGAAAATGACCATTTTCGGATTTGTATTGTTTTACTGGGTATTGTGTGTAACTGTCTTTCTCCATTTTTTTTTTTCTAGAAAATGTCCATCACTTTTTTTTTTTTTTTTTCTTTGTGGGGATGCTATGTAGTCCTGAGTCCTGCTTCAAGCAGACCTGGGATCAGAGGAGAACAAGTCTGCTTATAGGAGTTTCTTCTCAGTGGAGGATCCATAAGTAGAACTTGAATCTTCCATAATGTATATTATTGACACAAGCATACGAGCACAACTAGTATTTTAACATAGAAGTCACCTCATTACTCTGGGCCTTATGCCAGATAAAGTGATTTATTATACTTTTATTTAACTTTCTGCATGCAGGGGTGGGTCTCAGGTTAGACACTGATGCCAGGCCAATGACTCATCCACCTTTTCTCCAGCGCCTCCCTATCTATCTTCTATTTCTCTATTTGGCTTTTCACCAGCATGTAGGTCTTTGTAAGCTCTTGTATCTTAAAAGCAAAAAAGAAAAAAAACCCTCCCTCAGTGAACTTTCACTCTCCTGGGCAAAAAGCCTAAGCAACTTCTCAGTGCCCTATGCCTGCATTTCCCCATTGCAGTCTAGCTTTTTCCCCTAGCTCAGTGGAAATTGCCACAGCCAACATCATGGATTGATAGTGCATCTTTTTTTTTAATATTTTTTTTTTATTTTTTTAGGTGTAGATGGACACAACACAATGCCCTTATTTTTTTTTAATTTTTTTATTAGCTATTCATGATATTACAATGATCTTGGCAATTCATAACATTTGAATCATTGGGGTATAATTTCTCAGTTTTCTAATTGTACAGATTGCAGAATCACACTGACAATGCCCTTATTTTTATGTGGTGCTGAGGATCGAACCCGGGTCCTGCACATGCTAGGGGAGTGCTCTTCCACTGAGCTACAATCCCAGCCCCTGACAGTGTATCTTTTAGTGAACCAGCCAACATCACATCGTTGATGACTATGGCAGTAGTAGTTTCACCTAAGTGGTGGAGGCAAGAATTGGACCTCCTTGGCCTCTCAGTGGCAGTTCCATTTTTGGCTATTCTCTCTGTGCTGTGTTGCAAAAATGGACTGCACAAACAGAGCTACCTAGATAACTTGCAAATGATTGCAAGGTGCATCAGGGAGCTGAGACCAGAAGAACTGTACAAGCCAGGCACAGTGGTGCAAACCTGTAATTCCAGTGACTCTGGAGGTTGAAGTCAGAGGATTGCAAGTTCAAGGCAAACCTTGGTAACTTAGCAACACCCTGTCTCAAAATAAAAATTTAAAAAGAGATGGGGATATATTTAGTGGAATAGCACCCCTGGGTTCAAACCCCAGTATACACATACACACACACACCAAAAAAAAAAAAAAAAAAAAAAAAAGAAGGAGGAGGAAGAGGACTACCACCCAACTGAGAATGGCCTAAATTTCCAACCCACAGAATTACTAGCAAAATGAACTATCGTAGGGCTGGGGATGTGGCTCAAGCTGTAGCGCACTCACCTGGCATACATGGCATGGGTTCGATCCTCAGCACCACATACAAACAAAGATGTTGTATCTGCCAAAAACTAAAAAATAAATATTAAAATTCTCTCTCTCTCTTTAAAAAAAAAAAAGAGAGAGAGAGAATTTTTTAAAAAATGAACTATCGTAGTTTTAATCCACTAAGTTTTGGGTGATTTGTTACTCAGCAGAAGCTAACTGAAATGTCCTCTTTCTACACCCTCTTCTTATCATTTGTTTTCTATGATATCACACTCTCATTTTTTTCTCTCCTCTCTGGCTGTTCCTTTTAATCTTTTATGGAACACAATTGAGTAATGAATATAATAATATAAAAGAATATGTACAAGTGGTGAGATCTGGGAATCTCTATGGATTATATCAAATGTCTACTTCTTTTCGTGATAATGTACTGGGATTGTGTAAAATGTTAATGTTAGGATGAATGGGACTTCCCTGTACATATCTTTACAACTTCCAATTGAAACTAATTATTTCAAAGCAGAAAGTTGAAGAAACAAAAAGCATCCTCTGGGGCATGGGGGAGGGTACATTATTCTAGATTAAAAGACAATAGAGACATAACCACCAACTGTGTCAACTTTCTCTGCTTTCATAATTTTCTTAGATATCCTGATGATAATGTTACCATATAGGAGAAGGTACTTATTCCAAGGACATGCACCATGACATTTTACAATTGTCATGTCTGCAGTTGACTATTCAAATGGCTCAGCAATGCACACAGCGCAGAACAAAACAACATAGTACAATATTAACAACTGTTGAATTTAAGGGATAATTTGTGACTATTTGTTATTTCCTTGGTTTCCACAAAGCTGGAAAATTCACCATGTACTTATATCTACTCCCTTCCTAAATCTGCCCCAGATGGTAGTAAGGGGATGAAAACCCACAGATAGAGAATGAGAGGCACCAACGATAATATTTTTTCTTTTCCAAAAATATATTTTTGGAGGATGAAAGGCAGATAAAATAATGAAAGCTAAGAGTACCTTCAGAGGGCTGCTGATGAGAAGCAAGTGGATTCGCCTTGCAAAAACCCTGGGAAGGTCAGGAATGAGGGATGTGGGCATCACCAAAGATAAGAATGAATTTGGGGGCTGATTTTATGTCCCTGGACACCTGCAGCCTCTCTTTTTGATTGTCATCCCTGCTTTGGCTATAGGATAATCAGTTTTAGCCATGACTGGGTCTTCATGTTACTTTCTCAAGGTCAAGTCTCAACAGGGTCATCCCAGCGGCCTAGCTGGATCTAGGGCCTGTGTGCCAAGGATGCAGCTAGGGGCTCAGACCCTGTCTCAAGTTCCCCAGATTACAATGGCCTCTGGATTCTGGGCAGCAAGGTGTAATTAATGCCGGGGGTGGTGGTGCACACCCGTAATCCCAGCAGCTTGGGAGGCTGAGGCAGGAAGATCTTGAATTCAAAGCCAGCCTCAGCAACTTAGGGAGGCCCTGAGCAAGTTGACAAGACCCTGTCTCTAAATAAAATATAAAAAAGGGCTGAGGATGTGATTCAGTGGTTAAGGGCCCCTGGGTTCCATTCCTAGCACCACCACCCCAAAAAAAACAGTGATTAATGTTCACTCACCTTCTAAGAGTAAAGCTTTTCAGTTCTAAGCAACCAGAAGGGCTATTGACTGACCATCTCACTGGTCAAAGAGGTCAGAATACTGACAACCCTCCACAAATACTGAAGATGCCAATAGCATCCAAATGTTTCTCAAGTTATAACCCTTAATAAAGGATTGCATAATTTCATGAATTTAATGAGATTAAATTTTTTTTTTAAAGAGAGAGTGGGAGAGAGAGAGAGAGAATTTTTTAACATTTATTTTTCAGTTCTTGGCAGACACAACATCTTTGTTTGTATGTGGTGCTGAGGATCGAACCTGGGCCGCATGCATGCCAGGTGAGCCAGCTACCTGGTGAGTCACATCCTCAGCCCTAAAGTATTATTTTAAATACTTAAAGTATTATTTTACCAAAAATCATGAACAGGGTGGGCTGGGGTTGTGGCTCAGCAGAGGAGCACTGGCCTAGCACATGTGAGGCGCTGGGTTCCATCCACAGCACCACATAAAAATAAATAAATAAACAAACAAACAAACAAATAAATAAATAAATAAATGTTGTGTTCAACTACAACTAAAAAAAAATTTTTAAAAAAAATGAACAGGTATCACTACCTCCAATTTTCCACTTCACTGCTAGTCTCCCAGGCCCCTAGATCTGTGGCTTTTTTTAGCATCTCGAATGAGTTTTCTCCATGTTGCTCTAGGTGTTTTTTTCACTTTGTAGCTACAGGAAAAAGTGTAAAAGCAAAAACTGGCACCTTTGGTGAGAAAGTTAATTTTAGTTTAATAAGATTCTTTATTCATCATGGAGCAAGGCTACTAAAGTTAATGTTCTTTTCTGTTTATTTCAAGAAGCTTAAGTGCAAAAGAAAATTAGTTTATATTTATTTTCCACCATATAATCTTTATATAGTGTTTCTGATTGGCATTAAAATATAAACTAAGGAACAACAAGATATATATATCTTTATATTTATGCACCCACACATTCATATATACACATATGTATATATACATATATATGCACATATATGTAAGCATATATTTTAAAGCTAAGTGCACAAAGTCATTAAATACATTTTATCTGGACTCGGGATGTGGCTCAAGCGGTAGCATGCTTGCGTGGCATGCGTTGAGGCACTGGGTTCGATCCTCAGCACCACATTAAAAAAAATAAAAGATATTGTGTCCACCTAAAACTAAAAAAAAAAATAAATATCTAAAAAAATTTTATCTGAGTGAATTTATTCACATATATCTCCATCAGAAAAGAGAAAATAAAGGTGGTAAAAATAGTATTGCTTAGGGGAAATAAAAAATGCAATCTCTTCCTTCCAGAAAAGTTAGTCTTCAAACTGGAGACCCTTAAACCTGTAAAAAGGCTGCATTAGAAAACTACTGCCAGACGAGGCATGTTGGCACATGTCTGTAATCCCAGCTGCTTGGAGGCTGAAGCAAGGAGGATCACAAGTTCAAAGCCAGCCTCAGCAAATTAGCAAGGCCCTAAGCAATTTAGTGAGAACCTGTCTCAAAGTAAAAAATAAAAAGGGTTGGGGATGTGGATCAGTGGTTAAGCACCCCAGGGTACAATTTTCAGTACCAAAAAAAAAAATTAAAAAAAGTACTTTTTAATAGACATCTGATGTCTATCACAGTCTACCTCATCTAGTACTGAACTATATTGTCTCTTTACTCCTAGGTGTAGAGATCTTATTTCTTTCTGCATAAAGGGATCTCTGGAAAGTGGGTCAAACAGATATCTATTAGTTATCAATCAGGTGACAGGAACACATACAACATGAACTTGAACATGGTATTTTGGGCCAGTCATAAGACAAACAAACCCTTGGAAGAGCAATCTGTTCTGCAAGTCAAATGGATAAGATTAGAGTGTTTTAAAAATTTAGTGTACTAAAATTAGGTAGGCTTGCTAATATTTCTGTTTGACATTCTTATCTTGGCAGTTTCTGATCTCAAATGGTATCTTATTTCACTATTTTTTTTCCTAGCCTGAGAGTTAATGTGTTTTTAATCTCATGTAGTTCCAAAACAGGTGAGTTTCAAACCCCAATTTTGGGGGGTTTTGCTTTGTTTTGCTTTGTTTTGTTTGTGGTACTGAGGATTAAACCCGGGGTGCTCTACCACTGAGCTACATCCCCAATCCTTTTTTTTTTTTTACTTAGAGACAGAGACTCACTAAATTACTCACTTTGCAATCCTTCTGCCTCAGTCTCCCAAGTAGCTGGAATTACAGGCACGCATCCCCACATATCTAGCTCAGAAGTTTTATTTATTTACTTATTTTTTGCAGTACTTTGGATCGAACCTGGGGCCTCGTGCATGCTAGGCAAATGCTCTATCACTGAACTACATCCCCTATCCTGCAAAGACAGTTTTAAAACTTGCTAGAATGAAAGAGCTCAACTGTGATCACATAATGTGAGAATCCTATGTTAAAGACTTTACTTGAGATATACAGCACATGCTGGTTGACTAAACAAGGTATCCACAGTATTTTGTGGCTCATCTCATCAAAAGGACAATCTGGCCAGGGATGCTGGTGCTCACCTTTAATCCCAGCAATTTAGGAAGCTGAGGCAGGAAGATTGTGAGTTCAAAGCCAGTCTCAGCAATTTAGCAAGGCCCTAAGCAACTTATCGAGATTTTGTCTCAAAATAAGATATAAAAAGGGCTGGGATGTGCTCAGTAGTTAAGCATCCCCAGGTTTTCTGCTTTTGCTTTCTTGGAATGCTTTTGCTATGGGTAAATATACTCAATCTAGACTACTGAATGATATGAGAGAGGATCAGCTGACAACTAGCACCAAGGCCCCAGATATGGCAGTGAGGCATCTTGGACCTTCTAGCCCCAGTTGGAACACCAGATGAATGCAGCCACTTGAGTGAATTTAGATGATGTGAGCAGAACTTCCCAGCCAACCTACAGAATCATGACAAATAGCACATTGTTGATGCTGTAAGTAAGTGTCTTAGTTAGGGGATGACTTTGTTACACAGCAATAGGTAACTGACATGTCTGCACTTTATCATTGTGTTAGCTCTCCATCACTGGGACAAAATATTTCAGATAACCAACTTCTAAGGAGGAAAGATTTATTTTGGTTCATGGTTCTCCAAATTTTCATATGTTTTGTTTTTTTTTGCAGTACTGGGGATTAAGCCCAAGGCCTCTCATATGCTAGGCAAGTGCTCTACTACTGAGCTGCATCCTCAGCCCCACAATTTTTTCTTAAGAACACAATAAGGCCTATGATTGCCTCTATATCCAAAAAACACCCAGGAATCAATCATTCACACAAACCATGTTAAATGTGTTGGTAATTTTACTCTAAACATTAGAACAGAGAATGAGTTTAAAAAATTAGCCAGGTATTATGGCACATGCCTGTAATCCTAGCAGCTATGGAGACTGAGGCAGGAGGATCTCAAGTTCGAGTCTAGCTTCAGCACCTAAGGGAGTCCCTAGGCAAGTTAGTGAGAAAGCTTCTAAAATACTACTACTAATAATAATAATACAATTAAAAGAGCTGGGAATGGGAATATTGCTCAGTGGTTAAGCACCCCTGGGCTCAATCTCTAGTAACAAAAAAGAAAAGGAAAACTGTATCAGTTCATCAAAAATAAAATGTATTATAAAGTGAAGGAAGCTTAAGTTAGAACCAAATGTAAAATCTAGAGTTGGAAGCTATGGGGCAGGGGTGGTATGGGGACCTTATGAAAATAGAGGGGAGGCTAGTAGAATGGAAGAAGGGGATTAACGGGGAGCGACAGGGCACAGGGAGTACTGAGAATAAAATTACGCTAACTCCATGTGTGATTAACCACAATTGAAGCCTGCCTTTTTATATAATTATAATATACAATTAAACTATTAATAATAATAATAAAAGGGAGATCAAGAAAAAGATCAGGAAAAGGAGTACAGGAATTCAAGCAGGTCAGAAGGAAGAAGAAAAAGAAAAGGTGTGGGAAATATGATTGATTAATTTATGTTTTGAGCATGTATAAATATGGCATAATGAATTCCCCTACTAAATATAATTATAATGCCCCAGAGAGAGAGCGTTCAAAGCCACCTAAGACCTCACAGAATTCAAACTCTTCCCTGTGCATGAATCCTCTTTTCTACCATGATGTCAATTTCTAAAAGGTAACAAGCCTATGGACTACTTCATCTTTCAAATCTTCACTCATTGGGAATGGGACATGGCCTAGTGATTGAGCACTTGCCTAGCACGTGGGAGGCCCTGATTTCAATCCTTAGCACTGCAAAACAAAAACAAAAACAAACAAAAACACCACATTCCTTCAACAAAACTTTACTAATGTACCAGTCACCGGGATGTTCCAGAGGATAGACAGATCCCTGTTCTTGTGGAACTGAGGTTTGCAAGTGAGAATGCAAATAAACAAAAAGCACAGTAGAAATAATATGCTAGTGAAAAATGCTGGAAAAAGGACTCATTAAAAGCCCACTGAGTTTCAGTTAAAAAACCGCCCAAGCAGAAGAAACAGAAGCAATGAACTTCTCTTTTGATTGCTCTAATGCAAGTTTTTCAGTGGACACAACATCGTTATTTTATGTGGTGCTGAGGATCGGACCCAGCGCCCCACACATGCCAAGTGAGCACGTTACCACTTGAGCCACATCCCCAGCCCTAATGCAAGGTTCTTAAATGAGGGTCCATGGACCTTTCTGATAGAATTCAGGGAAACAGCATTTCCTTCAATTATGGTCATAGGTAGTACGTTCTATTCCCACCACACACTCCTCCTGTCCTGATCTTTAAGTCAAGTTTTAGCTACACTGATATCATAATCCTCCAAATGTTCATACATGAAAGATTTAAAGTTATCTGGACCTGTCCAATGAACAGAACTGTAATTGGTTCAGAGTCTACCTCAGGACAGGCATGGCAGGCATGTGGAAGGAACAAAAGCAAACTTGTTACCAGCCTGTGAGAAATTCACCCCACAACCTGTCCTAATCCAGTTTCATTTGTCTTTCTCACTGATGACTAATGAACTAGCCTCTATGGCTGAAATCGCGAACTCACTGTGGTATATGAGGTCACCCTGCAGAAGAGCTGGCTCAGCTGTGTGGAATGACAGAGAGCTGGGCAAGCGTTACAGCTCTTGTATTTTCAGTTCCTTTCTTGTATGACAAAAATTCCAAATTAACCACATTGTTGATATTGAGTTTTGTTTTAAAAAAATGCATGGTGGCACATGCCTGAAATTCCAGTGGCTCAGGAAGCTGAGGCAGGAGATTGCCAAGTTTGAGGTCAACCTCAGAAATTTTTGAGGTCCTAAGCAAGTTAGCAAGACCCTGTCTCAAAATGGTTCAGTGGTTAAGCGCCTCTGGGTTCAATCCTTAGTACAAAAAAAAATCATTTTCAATATCTAGACTCTGTGATATACAGAATTTTCTATTACTATAGATATAATACAAGGATTAGGATCATAACTTTTTTTTAAAAGTTCACACTCTCTGAATCTCCCTCCTTTTTTAATATTTATTTTTTTTAGTTGTAGTTGAACACAATACCTTCATTTTATTTATTTTTATATAGTGCTGAGGACCGAACCCAGAGCCTTGCACATGTTAGGTGAGCACTCTACCGGTAAGCCACAACCTCAGCCCCAGGATCATAATTTTTTAAATTTATTTTTTAGTTGTAGTTGGACACAATTCCTTTATTTTATTTTATGTGGTGCTGACAATCGAACCCAGGGCCTCACACGTAGTAGGCAAGAGTTCTACCACTAAGCCACAATCCCAGCCCTATAATATTTTTAAAAACATGATCTGCTCCTATTTGGGTTAGTTATGACATTTTTTTTTTGGCAGGGGGTACCAGGGATTGAAATCAGAGGCATTCAACCACTGAGCCACATCCCCAGCCCCATTTTTTGAATTTTATTTACAGACAGGATCTCATTGAGTTGCTTAGTGCCTTGCTATTGCTGAGTCTGGCTTTGATGGTGATCCTCTTGTCTCAGCCTCCTGTGCATCACTGTGCCCAGTTGTTATAATTCTTTACATTTTGTTACATTGTGCCATAGTAATTCTAGAATTTCCCCATTTAGTCCATATGTTTAAAAAGATCCAATGAAAATGTTGGGTGGTTGCTAGCTATCTATGGGCTTCCTGTGGACCACAATGCATTGAAGCCTATTGAATAGGAGAATCTGGTGTCTGGGAATGACCAGTAGACATTTCCTCTAGTTGACTGCCCTGACTCATTGTGAGACCTATTCAAGTTCTGCCAAAGATTCCACACAGCATTGGAGATGAGGTAACGTACTGTAGCCACACAGCCTCTCTGAAATGGGGGCAGACCTGCCAAGATGTCAATCAACATGCTGACTGCAAGACTTCATAAAGCAAAACTACACCTTCAAATCTTATCCTTCAAATCTTATCCCTGCCTTTAATGTACCCCCTTTAATAAACCACTGGAGTATCTTCTTTTGTCTAGGTCCAGCAAAAAAAAAAAAAAAAAGATGAGTGTGGTGGTGCAGGCCTTAATCATAATATCTTGGAAGGAGGGGACAGGAGGATTGCAAGTTTGAGATCAGTTTGGGCAACATAGGGAGCTCCTGTTTCTAAAAATAGAAAGGATTGGGAATTATTGCTCTGTGGTAGAACACCCCTGAGTCCAGTCTGAAACAAACAAACAAAAAAATGATGTGTTAGGCTCACAGTGAACTGATTATCTGCAGTAATTAGTAAAATCATCTACACAAAAATAAACTTAGAGAATTTCTAAGACTATTGGCTTGGTCAGCTGTGGGGTGCACACCTATAATATCAGCAGTTTGGCAGGCTGAGGCAGGAGGATCACGAGTTCAAAGCCAACCTCAGCAGAAGCGAGGCGCTAAACAACTCAGTGAGACCCTGTCTCTACATAAAATACAAAATAGGGCTCAGTGGTCAAGTGTCTCTGAGTTCAATCCTCCCCCCAAAAAAAGACTGTTGGCTGGGGCTGGGGATGTGGCTCAAGTGGTAACGCGCTTGCCTAGCATGCATGAGGATTGGGTTAGATTCTCAGCACCACATAAAAATAAAATAAAGATACTGTGTCCACCTAAAACTAAAAAAGAAATATTAAAATAAAAGACTATTGGCTTAGTAAAATCACATCACTTACATACCAGGGAGGAATTAATTTCACAATATCAGTTTCAGTTAATAAACCATGTTGTTGAACATTTGAGGGTGGATTTGTAAAACAAATTCTTTTAAAAAACAACATCTTATCAAAATCATCAATTCATAATAGAAATGATTCAATAATTTGAAAAGTACTTAGGGCTGGGAGTGTGGCTCAGTTGTACAGAGGTTTCTCAACATGTGCAAGGCCCTGGGTTTGATTCCCAGCATCCCAAGGGGGGAGAAAAAAAAGTCCTCAAACTTGGTTACATATATTT
The DNA here is from genome assembly GCF_052094955.1 of Ictidomys tridecemlineatus. Taxonomy (NCBI): domain Eukaryota; kingdom Metazoa; phylum Chordata; class Mammalia; order Rodentia; family Sciuridae; genus Ictidomys; species Ictidomys tridecemlineatus. Next base: position 92,443,195 of record NC_135478.1, read on the forward strand.
TCACAGGAAAAAGACATACAATGAACAATGATTTTTCTCTGAAAGTTGTGATTATAGATGACATTTATTTTATAATATCATTTTGATTTAATTCATACAATAAACACATACTTATTACCAGCAACAGAATCAATAATTTATATTTTGGGTAAGAGGAAAAAGAAGACTAGATTTAGAAAATGGTCTGGTGGAAAAATAAATTTCTATACTGTATGAAGGAAAATGGCAGTTTATTTTCCTTCAAATTTATGGCTTTATTATTCTTTCTGTATCTAGTTTTAGAAGTAATAATTTGATATTTATTTGGTGTACTAGGGATTGAACCAGGGATGCTTTACCACTGAGTTACATCCCCAGTCCATTATGTTTTTTTTTTTTTAATTTTTAATATTTATTTTTCAGTTTTCGGTGGACACAACATCTTTCTTTGTATGTGGTGCTGAGGATTGAATCCCGGCCTCACGCATGCCAGGCGAGCACGCTACCGCTTGAGCCACATCCCCAGCCCCCATTATGTTTTTTGAGACAGGCTCCCCTACATTTCCCAGGCTGGTCTCGAACTTGTGATCCTCTTGCCTCAGCCTCCCTATAACTGGGATTACAAGAGTGTACCATCATGCCCAGCAACATATAAGCATTTTTTTAGTTATACATGGACACAATATCTTTATTTTGTTTATTTTCATGTGGTGCTGAGAATCGAACCCAGTGCCTCACATGTGAGAGGCAAGCTCTCTGCCACTGAGCCACATCCCAAGCCCATGTAAGCATTTTATATAAAGAAAAATCAAGTGTTGGACTTGGGAGTTTAGCTTAGTGGTAGAGCACTTGCCTAACATGCTCAAGGCTTCTATGCTCAACACAGCAAAAAAACAAAACAACAACAAATAAATGAAGTATCACATTTTACTCTTTAAATGGCTAAGAAAGAGTATAATTTAATTACAAATGAAAATGTGCTAGAAGTTGAATCTAATGGATAAATGTATAGGCATTTCATATCAGCTTTAAGAAATTTGTAATTTAGGAAACTTTCCAGCATTATCTATTTATCAGATAATGGGGACCAGGTCATCTAAGGATCCCAAGAACCTGACCATGTTAAACCATCTGTGATCACCACACTGATGTCATCCCTACATACTTTCCCATACCCTGCCTGCACCAAGTTTTCTTAAAAAAAAAAAAAAAAAGAGCTGGGAATGGGGTTGCCCCAAATTATCTCTCTCTCTTTCATCCTTGAGGTGGCCCACATTCTCCCTTGAACATGTATCTGCTTTCCTCAAGGAGGCGATTTTCTAAATACACAAATTCAGAATCCAAATGTGGATGATAAAGATGTGCCCTGTGAACAATTATGAATGGGGAGGGAGGTTGTTGAGCATCATTTAATTTTATAGTCTTGTTCTGTCCCCTCTGTCCCCCAGATGCAGCCATTTCTTTTGGAAAGAGAAAAAAAATTTCCCCTTTTTTGGTACGGTTGTTACTGTCCCCCTCCCCACTGTAATATAAATATTCACTCTAGCTACATTGCTGGTGATTTAGCTATGCTCTTAATTTACTAAGACTTTAGAAGTGGCTCTGAAACTACTCATGAACACTTTCTTCTAGCAGGGTAACTTAGTCCTGAATATTTTGAAGTGAACTGATATATTAAATCAAACAAATCCTAAGTTGAAAGAAAAGTCATTTTCCTAAATACTGAAACAAAACGCAGACTGTGTGAGTACATAGCAGTTTCTGGAAACCTGAGTCATGCCTTATGAGCAACTTTCCTACTAAAACTCTTCATGAGGCCCTTGTTGATTTTGAGTGCTCCTAATGATCTCTAAATTGCAAGACAGAAAAATCAACCGATTCCAGCAGAGGACTAGAGGAAATTACCTAGGCTCTGACTAGTAGTGGGGGAGACTGTATTTTGGATCACCTGAGGATCAATGCAACTCTTCTGAAAAGTTGTTTTGTATTTTAGTAAGGCAGTGCCTTCTTTCCACTTACCTGCTCCAGGAGATGACAAAGAGCTGGCCTTGTTTTAGCAACCTGTGCTACAATTCACATTCCTTTTAACCCAAGGCAAAGATTAGAAACCGATCCCACCCCTGCTCCAAGTCTGTCTTGAAGAACAAGTGTTTGGTTGTTACCTCACCTCTCCACACCTGGAGACCTGTCAGGAGGGACAAGCCCAAACAGGGACTCCTCCTCCACCCAACACTCTCCTCTTCACAATACTCAAACACAGCAAACAAATGCATTTACAAAATGGGGCACCTCTTCCAGGTAACTGTGTCCCATTCTGTGCTTCCTGTCTAGATTTGTTCTGAATTCTGCCCTAGTATTTTTTTTTTTTTTTCGGTACTAGGGATTGAACTATGGGGCATTCGACCATTGAGCCACACTCCCAGCTCTATTTTATATTTCATTTAGAGACAGGGTCTCACTGAGTTTCTTAGTGCCTTGCCATTGCTGAGGCTGGCTTTGAACTTGTGATCCTCCTGCCTCAGCCTCCACAGCTGCTGGGATTATAGGTGTGTATCACGGTGCCCAGCTCCATAGTATTCTTCTTCTTCATCTTTTTTTTTTTGTGGTATTGGGGTTTGAATCCAGGGCCTTGTGTATGCAAGGCAAGCACCTTACCAACTGATATATCCCCAGCCCCACTAGTATTCATCTTAAAAAAAAAAAAAAAATCACTTGGACAAGGACCTTTAGCCGATACTTTTTTTTGCCTAACAAAATTCAAATCTTACAGAAAAGCAATCCGAAATTCTTAAGTGTCAAGTAAGTGAACTTACAAAGTCTTTTTTCCTACTATGATACTTTTTTTTAATCCTACATTAGTCTCTCTCTCTATATATATATATATATATATATACACACATTTTTTTTAATGTGGGCCTAAAGATCAAACCCTGTGCCTCACATGTGCTGGACATGTGCTCTACCACTGAGCTACAACCCCAGCCCCTCTACCATGATACATTTCTTGAGTGTACTGCTTCTGTTACTCACACCATTTCCTGTACATCCCAATGTGCATTTTATCTGGGGCTAAAGGGTTATCTTCCTGCAAGTCTTCAAATCCAAATGAATGCTTGAGTCAGTGGTGTGGGGAACTTGAAAGCAAGCAGGCCTCTCTCAGTGATTCTCCCATTATCCTCAAACAGCCCCACACCTTGGCCCCTTTTCATAAATACTTTTGCTGTACAGGAACTGAGGGAACCACGTGTTTCTCCCACTAAGTGTGTAATCTTCTGAAAGGTAGTTTCTGTTACTTCTTTTATTGCCTAAAAGCACACTGTGTGCCCTCAACAAGTAACTGAAGAAATAAAATAGGAGACACTTTTTGAGAAAGCAATGTTTTTATAGCGCTTTTGACAGGGAGGCAGTACAGTGGTCAAGTCTGGGTCTGGGGGTTGCTCACCAGTTGTGTCTTAAGTGCTTCCCTCTAAACAAAATGAAGGTAATAGTAAACATGGGACAATGCACAAAAATACCTTAACACAACACCTGGCATAATAATTGCTAAGCTATGTCTGGATTCACAGAGGACTCTACCAATGCAATATTTAAAGGGACATTTAAAGAACTACTCTATGATTTAGGGTGCAGTCAAATCTTTAGTTGAAGGTTGGTCTTTTAAGAACCACATCTTAAAACTCACAAGTCCCTTTAACCTCTCTGTGCCTCCCTATGGTAGTATTTGCCTGACAGAAATGTTGAGGCTGCTCTATATCGACTACTGTTAAAGGGTTACTTTATTATGTATTTAAACTCAGAGAAAAAAGTCAGAAGTATTTAACATTTTATTTTAGCAAGTTCTATGAGGGCCTTAAAATTAATTTGTCCTTTTATATAATTTTCCTTCTCTTTATTGTTCTAGAGCAGTAAATATGATACTTCAAGTTCCCAAAAATGAAAAATCCAGAATGGTTCTATATTGCTCCCTCTGTTGGCCTGGGAGCAGGATAACACTACCTGAGACTAATAATTCAAGACTACTTAAGTTCCTGGACTTGACCAACTATAAACATGTAACAGCATTTCACATAAAGAAAAAAATCATACTTTCAGCTCTATCTTTTATATCTGATGTGCAAAAGCAATTAATTTATATCTACTGTTTAATTCTTAAAGTTAGGATTCAAATCCAGAATATTATTTTTGTACAAAGGTTAGCTGCCCTCTTTTCATTTTTGTAAAATAGCTACTTAAGAGATTCTGCTCTTTTATATATTTAAGGTGGAAATTCTCTGAAAGCACCCAAGCTTGCAATTTCTTATTTCCTTTGCTGTCACTAATTTTCGCAACCACATAATTTTCTTCCAGATTTAAAAGTTTAATAATTTAACTGTGAATCACTTTTTTATATTCAAAGTCTTAGGTTATGTATATGAAAACTAATTTATTAAACCTCTGTACACAAAAGGGAACATAACTGTATAGTAAGCTTATATGAAGAATGAAGGTACAAAAAAACAAAATTGTTGTTAAAATTGATACATGTAAATCTTACAAAAATACCCCAAATGGGATAAAGCTGCTCATCCCTGATTTTTCTCATTTGGTTGTCAGAGTTGAAATATGAATTTAAAATGGTTAGAATTTTTTTTAAAAAGTGATATATTAAACTTATATACAGGATAATTAGCAAAATGTAGAAAGGGAAAACAATGTACAAAAGACAGATAAAAAACATCACTCTTGACAGACACTCACAATCCAAAAATAGTATAAACCTTAACAAACTATCTCTGAACCAGCTCTTATGTACATTCCCCCTGCAGGTTTTGTGGGTGAGAATAAAATACGGCAAATTAGTGAGCCCAGTCTTTCCATTCTTTAAGATAGGCTTGACTTGAGACCACGATTCAACCTTGGATAGATTTTTAAATAGGGAGGGACGAATAGGAGAACAATTTTTACCCATCACTTGGTACGCATCAACAGAACACAGTTACAGATAATTGGCTCTTGGTGCCACAACAAGCAGTTATTCGGAAGTTTTTTTGTTTTTCTGCTGGTTTCGGGGAGAGTTCTTTAACAAGTTTCTTATCCTGAGGTACATTCCAGTAGATTCTGCCATATTCTCAAATTCAAACGGCGTTATTCCAGTTGCAAACTTGCTCATGTCAGGTATAGGGCTATGAACTTTAGAGGCTGTTGAAGAACTGGTGTCCACTTGAAGGGGCTTCTGGCTGCCTCCATTCCTGATGTTACAGTTTGATACGACATCACCACTGTCGAGCAGAGCGTCTCTGGAGCTCACCTCTGCAGATTCCTCCTCTTCATTCTGACAAAGCAGGGTGGTCTCAGAGGTTGGGCTTAAGGGAGGTTCAACTTCAGCTCTCTTTGCACAAGTGTCTGGTTGCTCAGACTCCTCCAGCGTTGGCTTTTCGGCTGTTTTCCCTTCTGGGATAGGAAGGTCAAGATCATTTGGGCAAGGTGAAGAGGCAACGGAGTTTCCAGTTAAAGGTGTGTCCACCGGAATATCAGAGTCACTATTGATGCTCTCGGCCTGCTCAAGAGCTGCCCATATCCGCCTCTGTTGTTCTTCAAGTTCTTCCAGAGTCAGTGCGTCCTCATCCACAGCTGTGCTCCGGGTTTGGGGTGAGTCACTGGGAGTCAGTGGCGGGGTCCCCTTGGGGAGTGGAGGAGTGAAGAGGGGTGGAGGAGTTCCCCGTGGCAGTGGAGGAGGAGTGCCAGGAGGCAATGGTGGTTGAAACTGAAATGCTTCACTGGTCTGAGAACCATGTGGCACCTCCACATCTGAAATGAGAATGTTGAGAGATACTTTACAAGGTGTAACAGCATTTGATTTTGCAAAAATTTATTATTTGAACTTGGAGGTATCTAGAGGTCCAATAGTCAAAAATAACTGGCTTGAGGGGGAAAACTGGACACCATGACCATGACCTAATGTCCTCAATGCACTGAAGAAGACTGTCTGCAGCGAGAGCTGCCAGGATTTCTTGAACCAAACCCCCAGGAGAGCCACTCCATGCCATGTACATGGTTTCAGACAGAAGAGATACAGAGTAGTTCCCAGGGAAGGTGCTGTGGCTGAAGAACTGGTTCCTGGCCCAGCACAGTAGGAAATCTGACTGAAGTGCAGGTGGGCTACGCAGTGTAGCCAGGCTGGGGGTGGAGTGAGGATGAAGGCAGGAAGACACCTGAGGCATTTCCCATGAACCTCTAATCTGGACTCCTTGCTCACCTGTGGGCACGTGTATCAACTGTGTGTCCCTCAGCTACCACCTGTCTAATAACCAAGTGCCTTTTCCTAAATCTGGACTTTTATCCTATTTACAATTCTTACTAATGGCACCACCACTGTTATCTGCTTGGAGTATCACAGATGGAAGCTGTTCTTCATTGGAGTCCTCTCTTTTTTTCTCTTCTACCTGAAGGACCTGGGCCTTCGAGATCCCTTTGTTCCTATTCACTGCCATAACCACTACCTTATTTCAAGACCATTATCACTGGCCAGGAACAGTGGCATTGTTGTGGATTCATCCTCCTATATCTGTCCTCTGAACTCTAGCTAATCTTTCTAAGACATCATCTGGCCCTATGGACTTTCCCATTTCAATGAGAAACTCTTTAGTGCCTTCCCATCACTATGGGATGAAGTCTGATCCTTTCCTGTGCTAGTAAGGCCTCTGTGATCCGGAGTTGCCTGACTCTATCCTGCATCCCTTACTGCCCAGCTTAAACACAGAGTTGCGCTGTCAGCCACTGTGCAGGTACCTGTGTTTCTGCCTGTGCGTTTCTCTCCAAATGCTGCCCTGCCCCTGCTCGTCTCCCTGGCAAATTCACCCCTTGAGTTGCAGCTCAAAATCACTCTTTTTAGGACCTACAACTTCATTCAGTATGGTTCCTCAGTGTTTCCTCTGTGCCACTATTAATTACAGTCTGTAATCAGGTCTGTGGCAGAGAGATGTCGTATTATTGTAGACCACCATGCTGGTAGCAAAGTGTTGACACACCTGCAATCACTGGTGACAGAATGGTAACTAAGACAGAGATCTGTCTTACTCATCTGTTTTTCCTGTCCACAGAGTGATCATAAACACAGTATGGATTTTAAAAATGTGAAAAACCCAGCCAAATCTTGAAACCTATGTAAAACCAGTCTGAATTTTACTGAACAGGCAAAAAGATTTGCAAAAACAACACACTGTTACTTATAGGGCTGGGGATGTGCCTCAGGGGTTGAGTGCCCCTGAGTTCAACCCGTGATTCCCCCCTACCAAAACAAAAACAAAAACAAATGTACAAGCCAGATACAATGGCATCCCAATTACTGGGGAGGCTGAGGTAGGAGGTTTGAAGTTCACGGCCATCCAGGGGAACTTAGCAAGACTCTGTCTTAAAGAAAGAAAAGGGGCTGAGGATATAATTCAGTGTTTATTTAGCATGTACCAGGCCCTGGGTTTAATTCCCAGTATCACAGGGAATAAATGATGAATAAATAAATAAATAAATAAATTATAAACAGCTTAAAGTCAAGTTTCATTTCAACAAAACATCACAAAAAACACAATCAATATAAGAATGTTATAATAAATAAGAACACATTTAGGTAGTTGTATTTTGCAATTCCAAACTGAATCACTATATCCACAGATTTGGGACATAGACCCTTTTCTATTTATACGCTTCTAATAACATTTTTCAACCAGAAAGTAACAATGAGATGTCTCAATGTTTCTCCTTCCTGGGAATGAGCTGTCACAGAGGTCACTCAAGCTACTTCTCTGCAGAGGACTGTGCACTACAAGGCAGGAAGAAACTGGGATTGGGGCAGTCTAGGGGTGGACAGGGCCTTGATTGTTAGACCATGAGGCCAGAGTTCAGTCAGCAGAGGGGAGAGGGAGAAGAAAAAAAAAAAAAAACAAAAAACCAAAAAACAGAGTTCAGTCAGCAGGCCCACTTGGCTCCTTCACTAAGCAGCCCTAATAACTGACCTTGACAATCTGATTATCACCTTAGTTGTTCAGACACAGGTGGGGAAGGGGACACTTGGTCTATTAGCTGGGAACACTGAAAATTAACAAGTGGGTTGACAGGGTATGGGGAAACACCTGGAGAAGTTTTTGGTGGGCTCAAGATAATGTGGCTTTGGGCTGTGGGCCTTAGTGTGTACACAGGCTCACAGGGCCTCTTTTCAGTCTGGTTTAGGTAAGAAACCTTGTGCCAACCAGTCCTTTTTTTTTGGTGGTACTCAGTATTGAACCCAAGGTCTTAAGCATGCTAGGCAAGTGCTTCACCACTGAGTTACATCCCCTTAACAGGTCTCATTGTCTGGACTGGCCTCAAAACTTGCACTCCTCCTGCCTCAGTCTCCTGAGTCACTGGGTAAAAATTATAGGCATGCGCCATTGCACCCGAAAACCATCAGTCCTCTTAGGCACCAATGGGTAGATGATCTTTTTTCTGGATGGGTTCTGTGTATATCACACAGGTTCCAAATAAATCAGCACTCCTTTAACAAGTGCTAAATCTATTGCCCAAATCCCATTCTGCATGGAGCCAAGGAAGTGAGGAAGGTGGAGGCACTCATTGCTTTAGTACCAGGAGTCTCACCACACTATGGGGTCCAGGCTGGTAGAAGACAGGTAGAGAAAAAGGGACAGGGAAAGAGCAAAGAAGAGAAGGAAGGAGAGAGAGGGAAAGGGAAGAGGGGTAGAGGGAGTAAGAGACAAAGAGAGAAAGTTCCCCTGGAAGTACAAGAAATAAAGAAAAAAGTTCCCTCCTATGTGTGTGGACCTGATGACAGGTTGCCATTAAATCCCCAAACTTTTGAGAGATGATAGCTGTGTCTCAAATGATTTAACAAGCATAGGTGGCTTTGTGCAACCATGAGGGTAAATGGCTTTCTCCCACTATATTATAAATAGCATAAGACCAAAATATTCACTCCAACTGAAAAGTTTCTAGGCAGTGGGGACAGATAACTGGCACTGAGATACTGGAATTCTTGAGACTGAAACCATTTCTACCCTCATGAGGAAACACTGGATCCTGGTCTTTGATAACACTGAGAAATGCTGGGTTCTGAGGATATACTTTTGTCTGGGTCAACTGCTTTAAAGGTTTGGAAAATTACAAAATTGTCAAAATTTCATGGGTATGGGATGGGGTTCTGGTTCAGCGGTAGAGCACTTGCCTAGCATGTGCAAGGTGCCGGGTTCAATCCTCAGCCCCACATAAAAACAAATAAAATAAAGGTATTGTGGTCAACTATAGCTAAAAAAACAAAAACATATATATATTTCATGGGTATGTGGCAAGGGCTATGATAATTCTGTTCCCTATTAACTCTCTGGTCTTGTTAACAATTGAGATTGGGCTAGGTGCAATGGCACACACCTGTGATCCCAGATGACTAGGAAGGAGGCTAAGGTAGGAGGATAGTGAGTTGAAGGTCAGCCTGGGCAATTGAGTGAAACCCTGACTCAAAATAAAAATAAAAACACAAGAGGTGGGGCTGGGCACAGTAGCACATGCCTGTAATCCCAGCAGCCTGGGAAGCTGAGACAGGAGGATCATGAGTTCAAAGCCTGTCTCAGCAACTTAGCAAGGTCCTAGGCAACTTAGCAAGACCTTGTCTCTAAATAAAATATAAAAATAAGGGCTGGGGATGTGGCTCAATGGTAGTGTGCTTGCCTAGCATGGACGAGCAATGGGTTTAATCCTCAGCACCACATAAAATAAATTGATAAATAATAAAATTTTAAATATATTTATACATACACATATAAAAAAAGGGCCAGGGATGTGAATCAGTGGTAAAATGACCCTGGGTTCAATCAATCCCTGGTACCAAAAAAACAACAAAAAAAAGTAAGAACCAATGAACATGCATAAGGCCCTGGGTTCAATCTCCAGCACCAAAAAAAAAAAAAAAAAAAAAAAAAAAAAAAAAAAGAAAAGAAAGAAAGAAAGAAAGGGCTGGGAATATAGCTTAGTGGTTCAATTTTAGCAGGATTGTGACACACACACACAGGATAAATACACTGAAGTAACGCTGCAGGCGCAGGAAGTCCAGGTTGTGAACTCTAACCAGACTTCCAGAATCCCTGTGGCTGAGATTATGCAGAATAAAAAAATGGGGAAATAATTTGGCAGCTTTGATTATGGACTTCTGAAGCCACTTATGCAACATAATTCAATTTTGGACTTTAATTCCTTTGAATTTTAAGGGGATTTAGTCTGTAACTTTTACAAATTCTCCCTGGGAGTTTGAAAACTAGAGAGGGGTTCATATTCAAGTTTGAGGTAAGGTACATTGCTGGAATCCTTATTATTAGAATGCTTTTTAAATTTTTTAATTTAAATATAAGGCTGGGATCAAACCCAGGGCCTTGTATAGGTTAAGTACACATTCTACCTCTGGGCTACATCCCACTCCAATTATTGGAGTATCCTTTTTTAACACAATAACTTTATTTATTTATTTTTACATGGTGCTGAGAATTGAACCCAGTGCCTCTCACTTGCTAGGCAAGTGTTCACTGAGCCGCAACCCAAGCCCTGAAGTTATCTTTATGTATGTCATCTTTTTTTTTTTTTTTTTTAGTTGTCAATACACCTTTATTTTACTGATTTATATGCAGTGCTGAGAATCAAACCCAGTGCCTCACACATGCTAGACAAGTGCTCTGCCACTGAGCCACAACTCTAGCCCTGTATGTTATCTTAATGTCGACACTTCACCTCACTTCAGAACATCTGATATGCTACACAGAACAAAAGTAGCTAGGTGTTGCTGGGCCCACTGGCACATGCTTGTAATCCCAGTGACTCAGAAGGCTTAGGCAGGAGGATCTCATACTTGAGGCCAGTCTGGGCAACTCAGTGAGACGCTATCCCAAAACAAAAAATAAAAAGGGCTGGGGTAACACAGCTCAGTGACAGAGAGTCCTGAATTTAGTCCCTAGTAAAAAACAAACAAACAAACAAAATGTAACTAGGCATAATTTAGAATAAGAGTGATTTTCAGTTTTGGATTGGGAGTGACCTTGTAGTTTATCTAATCCACACAAAGCCTGGATCTACTCCAGAGTTTTCTGGGGGGAAAATCTAAACTAGTAATCTAAACTATAATCAGAAGTCCCAGGGGGAAATACAGAGAAGCAGTGGTTGGTATTGGGGGAAGAGAGGCTCCAAAAGAGGGGAGGTCTGTTCTGAGTTGCCAATGATTTGCTCAAAAGGACTGTCACAATCCTGGTACCCACAGGTTCCATAGGTAAGTGAAGAGGGTTAAGAGTAATCAGAGGAAAAGGCCAAAGCTGCCAGAAGCTCACATGCTGTCCACTGGTTATCCCAGAGCGCAGCCCTGATCAGAGGGGTGGTCTAGCTGTTGCCCTCTAGGTGTGTTAAGTGTCAAACTCAGGGATTCAGGTAGCTGGCCCACTTGGTTCTCACATTAAGTGTGGCTTCTAATTCAGCTTCAGTGATAGTGGTGATGCTCTGATCTCTAATAAAGGAATATCACCCTTTATATGGACTCAGGAGCATGGACTCATCATGCCTACTTACTGAAATCAAAACCAGAGATGAGACCTACCTGAATCGAGCTCCATGTCAGCGGGAGAATCTGCAGAACTACTTTCCTTTCTCTGCTTCTTTGGACTTCCAGGGCTAGACTGAGAGGAAGACCGCTTACTGCCAGACCTCATGCTTGGCTAAAGGAGTAACCACACGGACACAAGTGAGATGGGACGAATGGAGCACTAAACACCAACCTGCACTTAACTGATATGTAGAAAACCAGTATGGAGCCAAGTCTAGGTAACTGGTGAATCCTGCTGTTTTTCTTTTGATTCCTCAGAAGACAGGGATTTAGATACAAACACGATAATGCAATAAGATACTAATGAGTTACAAAATCTCACAGCTATATGCCATAATGTTTATAGACCACACCTTTAAAATCTATTTACCACTTGGAAGTTAGAAGTAAGGTAACTGGCAAACACATCCTTCTGCTGACATGCCTGCATTGGTATGGAACCAAACATCCTCCATTCCTAATGATGAAAACAGAAGAAAAAAGAAGTATGTATTTGGAAAATACCATTTTTTGAAATTTTGCTCGAAGGAAGAAAGTGAAAATTTCAAATTACATTTCTGCTTTTTGTATCTTTTCCTTCATTGGAAATTAAGGGAAAAAAAATGTCAAGTAAAAGGAAGAATAAAATCTGCCTGTAAAATGACCAAGACAAGACTGAAAGACCAAGTGGCCTGAAAAGTTCTATCTACTGCAGGCAGCATCTACAGAACCTGTTATGAGCCTCCCAGCCCTTGTTTCTCACCCTCCACTCACTGTGCCTTCCTCCTAACATACACACACCAAGTTTTCAATCTTCTGTTCTTTCCCTTTCCAAATAGAGTACAGTAATGTTCTTTAACTCTGTTCCTTCTCTCTCATCTCCAATAACACAATCAGCAGTTGTTGCTGTTCTTTTTAAAAATATGTTTAGTTGTAGATGGACACAAGCCTTTATTTTAATGTGCTGCTGAGGACTGAAACCAGTGCCTCACACATGTCAGGCAAGCACTCCACCACTGAGCCACCACCCCAGCTCGTCAGCAGCTTTTCTTCATCAGAATCCCTTTGTGCTCTTGTGAAACTTAAACTGGACGGTCTGAGTCAGTTAAGTCTAAAGGTAGACTCATGAATGTGCATTGCTACTGAGGACCAGGAATTCTGACAGACTGGTTCTTGGACCCACTTCCAGAAGCAAAGATGGTTTACATCATACAATTTAAACCTGTCCTGTGTAAGTTCATCATTTGTATCTATTCATAGACTCTAATTTCAGATCTTTGGCTTCTTCCCAACTGCCTAGTTCCCAAGAACACTAGGAATACAGTTATATTTAAAACAACAACGCAGGGCTGGGGATGTGGCTCAAGCGGTAGCGTGCTCGCCTGGCATGCATGTGGCCCAGGTTCGATCCTCAGCACCACATACAAACAAAGATATTGTGTCCGCTGAAAACTAAAATAATATTAAAAAACAACAACAACAACAACAACGCAATAGTTAATTGTTGAATCTTGAAACCTAAGATGAAAGTTGAACAAAAGTATGGATAAACATTCATATACAGAATTGAGAAATTTTGCCATGTGGGAAAAAAAAAAAGAGAGAGAGACAAAAGGCGTGGTGGTATACACCTGTGATCCCAACAAGTCTAGAAGCTGAGGCAAGAGGACTGCAAGTTCAAGGCTAGCCTGGGTGACTACCGAGACTATCTCAAAATTAAAAAAAAAAAATTAAGGGGTTGGGAATCTAGTTGAGTTGTAAAGAGCATGTGTCTAGCATGTGTGAGGCCCTTTGTTCAATTCCCAGTAACTCCAAAAAAAGAAAGTGCAAGCTAGAGAGATGAAATGAGAGAGAGAAAAGGAAGAAAAAAGTAGCAATAACAAAAAATGATAAGCAGGTTGGGTATGGTGATGCATGCCTACCATTCCAGCTACTCAGAAGGCTAAAGTAGGAGGACTGTAATTTAAGGCCAGACTGAGCAACTTAGAGAAACCTTGTCTTAAGCAAAAGAGTTATAAGACATTTAGGTTTACTATAGATAGAAATTTATTTCCCCAAGGGGCTGGGTTGTGGCTCAGTGGTTGAACACTTGCCTAATGTGTGAGGTACTGTGTTCGATCCTCAGCACCATATAAAAACAAACACAATAAATAATTTAAACATATAAGTTACAAATTTACTTTTTTTTAATGTAATATAACTGCTACAGTACATAAAGTTTTTTTTTTTTAATGTTTAATTTTTGGTTGGACACAATATATTTATTTATTTATTTTTATGTGGTGCTGAGGATCGAACCCAGGGCCTCTTATGTGCTAGGCGAGCGAGTGCCCTACTGCTGAGCCACAACCTTAGCCCTAAAGTCTCTTTTTATAATACGTTATATTTTAGGGCTGGGGATGTGGCTCAAGCGGTAACGTGCTCGCCTGGCATGCGAGGGGCGCTGGGTTCAATCCTTAGCACCACATAAAAATAAAATAAAGATGTTGTGTCCACCGAAAACATAAAAAAAAAAAAAAAAGCTATATTTTGAACAATATTCTCTCTCTTTTTGGTACCAGGGATTGAACCCCGTGATGCTTTACCACTGAGCTATATTCCCAGCTCTTTCTATTTTTAATTTTTGAGATAGGGCCTAAGCAACTTAGCTCAGGGCCTTGCTAAGTTGCTGAGGCTGGCTTTGAACTCTTGATCTTTCTGTCTCAGCCTCCCGAGCTCCTAGGATCACAGCCATGTGCTACCACACCCAGCCTCTTTTTTTTTTTTTTTGTGAGAAAGGGCCTTGCTATGTTGTCCAGGCTGGATATGAATGCTCAGTCACCTGGGATTATAGGTGAGTGCCACCATGCCAGCTAATATTTAATACTGTGAACAATCTGTTACATAATCATGTCACATTCCAAAATAAAAACAATATACTTACATCTGGAATTCCTCTGGGAGTAGATATGTTAAAACCTGGATAGTTTACCAATTTCGACAGATCATAAGTAACACTTTTATTCTGTTGTACTTCTCCAACTTCTGATTCTCCATCAGCATCATCTATTACAGACCAGGAAAAGTGTTAACATTGCAAGGAGCTAATATGTCCCTCCCTATACCAGAACTATACCTAGAAAGTGTTTCACTGGGGCTGGGGGTGTGGCTCAAGCGGTAGCGCGCTGGCCTGGCATGCGTGCGGCCCGGGTTTGATCCTCAGCACCACATACCAACAAAAGATGTTGTGTCCGCCGAGAGCTAAAAAATAAATATTAAAAAAAATTCTCTCTCTCTCTCCTCTCTCACTCTCTCTTTAAAAAAAAAAAAAAAAAGAAAGTGTTTCACTGCCAAAGAATTAGTCTGGGAATTAACTTTAATTAGAATTTTTCTGAACCACTAAAATAGAATTTTTAAGCAATGTGGATATATTACTTTGATAAAAAGAAATATGTAAAATTTTTCTTTTTTTTTTGGTGCTGGGGATCAAACCCAGGGTCTTGTGCATGCAAGGCAAGCACTCTATCAATTGAGCTATATCCCCAGCCCTATGTAAAAACCTTAAGAAACTTTTTTCTGCAGGTTGCTTAAAATTCCATTTTGCATTGACCTTATGATTTGACTAATGCTCTATTCCCTTGTTTCTCATTTGATAAAAATTTACATAGTGTCTATTATGTGCCAGATGATATTTCATTTCCAGATAGTGCTTTTTTTTTTTTTAAGAGAACTTTAATATTTATTTTTTAGTTTTCGACAGACACAACCTCTTTCTTTGTATGTGGTGCTGAGGATCGAACCCAGGCCACACGCATGCCAGGCGAGGGCACTACCGCTTGAGCCACATCCTCAGCCCCCAGATAGTGCTTTAAGTGGTTTAGAAATATTAACACTCATAAGGCTGGAGTTGTGGCTCAATGGTAGAGCGCTGATCCTCAGCACCACATAAAAATAAATAAATAGGGTTGGGGTCGTGGCTCAATGGTAGAGCACTTGCCTAGCATGTGTGAGGCACTGGGTTTGATTCTCAGCACCACATATCAATAAATAAAATAAAAATCCATCAACAACTAAAAATAACAAACAAACAAATAAATAAATAAAGGTATTGTGTCCAACTACAACCAAAAAATAAATATTTTTAAAAAATTAAAGCTGGGCTGGGGATGTGGCTCAAGCGGTAGCGCGCTCGCCTGGCATGCGTGCGGCCCGGGTTCGATCCTCAGCACCACATACCAACAAAGATGTTGTGTCCGCCGAGAACTAAAAAATAAATATTAAAAAAAAAAATTCTCTTTGTCTCTCTCTCTCTCTCCTCTCTCACTCTCTCTTTAAAAAAAAAAAAATTAAAGCACTAATATTTTTTTTTGGGGGGGGGTATTGGGGATGGAATCCAGGAGCACTTTACTACTGAGCAACATCCCTAGTCTTTTTTATTCTTTATGTTGAAACTGAGTCTCCCCAAGCTGGGAGGCCCGGAATCTGTGATCCTGATTCAGCCTTCTAAGTCACTGTGCCTGGCAACTCAGTTAATCTTTACAAGAATCCTAATAGGTATATATTACTAAAACCACTTTACAGATAAGAGTCATCTTTGAAGAATATTTGTAAGCCATTTTATTTAATTTTGAAAACTATTAAATAAATCAAGCATTAAATTTACTTTCCTATACTATCCAAATACCCAAGACTCCCAAATAATTTATAAAAAGAAGCTTCCCTTCACTTTTTGATATTTTCATTTTATCTCATTTTCATTCTTCAGCCCTTTTAATACTCCACCTACCCCAGTAATGGGGACTGAGCTCAGGGGTGCTTTACCATTGAGCTATATCTCCAGCCTCCCCCCATTTTTAATTTTTTTTTTTTTTTTTAGTTGTAGTTGGACACAATATCTTTGTTTATTTTTATGTGGTGCTGAGGATTGAACCTAGTGCCTCACATGTGCGAGGTGGGTACTCTACCAATGAGCTACAGGCCCAGTCCTCTAGCCCTTAAAAATTTATTTTTGTAACAAAGTTTTGCAAAGTTGCCTAGACTGACCTGCTGCCTCAGCATACTGGGTAGCTGAAATTTCAGGCATGTGCCACAGAACCTGGCTGGTTTTTTTTTTGATTAAAGAATCACAAGAAAATGGGATAGCAATGGCTGGTCTATTTAATGTGCACTGAATTATCTAAAAAATATGATGCACCAGGCATGGTGGTACACACCTATAATCCCAGTTATTTGGGAAGTTGAAGAAGAAGGATTACAAATTGGAGGCCAGCTTGGACCACTAAATGAGATCCTGTCTCAAAATAAAAACATGGTAGCACACACCTGTAATCCCAGTGGCTCAGGAGGCTGAGGCAGAAGGATTGCTAGTTCAAAGCCAGCTTCAGCAATTTGGTGAGGACCTAAAGCAATTTACAGAGACCCTGTCTCTAAATAAAATATAAAACTGCACTGAGGATATGGCTCAGTGGTTAAGTGCTCCTGGGTTCAATAAAATATAAAATAAAAAGTGCTGAGGATGTAGCTCAGTGGTAGAGCACTTGTTTAGCATATGCAAGGCCTGGGTTCAATCCGGGTTCAACATACTATACCTTTTCCATCATAGAGTGCAAGCCCTGAATTTTCCAATTCAGCTTCTTTGAGCCACCCTGGTGGGTACCCTAGCTGGCGCATCCGATAGATAAAAGGAGGAAGACTCTTGTCTGTCACACCTAGTGCATCTTGAAGTTCCTCACTAAGTAAAAATAAAAAGGAAAAAATATTGAATTCTTGCTTGCACACAAACAAGGTTCTCATATTTTAAAACATTCTTATATTACACAGCTTGGAGCATGGTGCCTAATAAGCACATAGTTAACATTATATAACTGTCTTTGAATGAATTGATGTATTATTCTGTAGATCTTGCCAGGGCACTTCCATCCTGAAAATTTTCCTGAAGAGGCATAGAATGTTCTAAATACTAAGGAAGTAAAAATTGATATCTAAGATAAAATAACATTAGTACCTAATAACTCCTGGCTTGAATCTCCCAAATCTTTCTTCTACTTCTTCTGCATGGTATCGTTGCTGAAAATTCTGACTGTTTGCCTCGCCACAAGCATCCATATACTCTTTTCTCTTTTCGTTTATTCGAGCAGCATTTCGGGGCTAAATCATAATGTTTGAAAAGAATAGTATCAAGCAATTTAGAAACATTTCAGAAATTAAATAATCAGGTTTTTTTAAGGTAAAGCAAGCAAGCAAATTGTTTTAGTTTCAATGTTTAAATCAAGCCTAAAAGAGGATGAATATTTTTGAAAACTAAGCAAAAAGAAGTAGTCACTTTAATTTCTTATTACCTCGGTGTTATCAGAACATAAAATCAAGTTTATAGAATAAACTGTCTAGAAATTAACTGTCATGACATCTCATTTATTCATATCAAATAGAGTACTGTAATAAATTATTGTTTAAAAAATGTAATGTCTTAAACTATAAATACAGATTTGAAAAGATTTCAAGTTAAAGAGCACTTCACACCACACTATGCCATAAATGTGTAAAATACATCAGCAAGCTCTCGTTCAACAACATTTTTTTTATATGAGAGAAATTTACCATTGGGCAATCTTTCATTTGATGTTCTTCAGAACCACAATTGAAACAGTGAGGCTTTGGCCTATTTGGTCAAAAAAACAAAAATTTTCATAAATAAAACATAAAAGCAAATCATTAAAATTCTAGATGACAGTAAAGTGTTATCAGAGACAAAAAAGCAAGTGGATGACAGATCACTATAATCTGCAATAACGAGTACACTGGCTCTCCTGTACTCAGTGATTTAAACAAACAGCACTGTGCAGTCTTTTAACCAAGAACCTTTCTGTTCCTGACTCATTTACTACCTCTTCTGAATTTTTTCAGTAGTTAATAACAAAAGAATTGAGTCAAACCGACCATCGTGTTTCCTTTAGGCACCATGGAAAGAAGGCAGGTGGTTCTAAGACTGCGATCACATTGACAGAAACAATTACTTCTTTCCACCCTCCCAGCACATTATGTGTGAACCAATGAATTCCAAGAAATAAATGATCAATTTTAACATTTACTATGTCTACATATTGGAATTCTAGCTGAATCTAGAATTTTCTTTACAGTAAACCAGCAATAAAAAATATTAACTTTTCAAGCTAAAAGAGTTTATGCTTTTCGTATTAAAAAACAAAAAGAATAAAACAAAACAACTCCCCACACAAACCTTTTTGCCTTTACTTGTATTTCTTGCCCTTCTAGAGAAACAATGTGGCTGAAGACTTGCTGGTACCTTTAGTGAATTTTATTAAGGAATAGTTATCATAGTCTGTAAAATTTGGTAAACTTTTTTAAAGGTGAACTTAGTGGCAAGATGCATAAAAGATCTTCATTCACTATGTAGGATACTTGGGTATTTCCCATCCTTCGGTAAGCTGAGGGTTTTCATTTAGTAGCGGTTGCCCCAATTTATCAAGGCAAAAATTAGTAAAATACAGGACACTTCCTACAACCTGCAGAAGACAAGTCAAAAAATATTGCTATTTAAGCAGGAAAAAAAAAAAAGACATTAAATTATGTAAGACTATGATTACCTGTTTTTAACAATTTATTTTTGGATAAAATTATTAGAAATAACAACTCTCTAGTTAAGAGAGCCAGATTTTGATGTGTAAGTAAAAGCTACATCTGAGTTTTTTTCTCTGTATTAAATCATTACTATCAACTACACTCTCTCAATTAAAAAATAAAAACCTTGACTCTTATATGTCCCTCCAGTACCCCATTTCTTTGCACCAAGATCCCCAGGCCCTACTATTTATTGGTTCCATTTCTCTTGTTCCCAATCTTTTCTTTCCCTTCCAAGATTTTGGAGAAATTTCATTCAGACAAGTTGAAAAAACAGTACCATGAATACTCATGTACCCTTCACTGAAATTCAATAATTGTTAATAATTTGACATTTTTCTGTACATGTCTCTCTTTACACACACACACATTTTAGCTCAGCCATCTGAAAGTCAATTGCACACATCATGACACTTCATTCAGTACGAGCCTTCTAAGAGTAAGAACATTTTCCTACAAAGCCTAATACCTGTCATACCTCAGAAAACTAACTCCCTAGTGTCATATATATGTAATACTTATAGTTCTCCCCAACTGTCCCCAAAAGTTGATGTTATATATTTTTTTCTTTTATCTAGTATATATATATGTGTGTGTGTGTGTGTATATTTATATATATATGTTTTTTTTTTTTTGTAATGACACTGCCACTCTCTCTTAAAACATTTTCAGTAATGTTCTGTTTCTATCACTGCACTATGCTTCTTTTTTTTTTTTAAAGAATTTTTAATATTTATTTTTTTTTAGTTCTCGGCGGACACAACATCTTTGTTGGTATGTGGTGCTGAGGATCGAACCCGGGCCGCACGCATGCCAGGTGAGCGTGCTACCGCTTGAGCCACATCCCCAGCCCTGCACTATGCTTCTTGACAAATGAGCTTTGTAAGGACCTCCATGCAGTCAAATTCAACCCACAGTTGTCAGTCTTCACCTCAACTTATTAGCAAGAGTTGGCAGAACTGATACCTCCTTGCTCTCAGAAATATTTTCCTTCCTTGGTTTCCAGGACACCTACTTTGCTGACCAAGGTAGGTGGGTCTTTGCTAGATTCCTTTCTCCACTTTTTATATACTGGAAGTATGTAGAAGTATCTGGGACACAGTAAGCAATACAGTGTTGGCTTCTGCCTGTGGGCTTCCCCTTCCTTCTACAGTTTGATGTACTCTTACTCAAACTGCAGCTTCAGCCCTGCTCCTTCAGCTCATCCAGGTCTTGACTCAGAGAGGCTGTCACCAACTACTCATACAAGCCACCTACTCCATAGTCTCGAACTCTTTGTCATGTTTTATTTTTCTGGAAAGCCTTGCTTTCTTTCACTAGAATTTAAATCAGTGAGAGCCAGGACTTTACCCTTTTTGTCACTGCTGTGTCCTGGGAGCGTAGAATGATTCCTGGCACAAAGCAGCATTCAGTAAACATTTCTTGCTATTTCTTAAAGGACTAAATTAATAAATACGCAAAACTCCCAATTTCTAGGATATTACTTTAAATCTCAGAATCTTAAAGTTGGAAGGGAAATGAAAAGTTACCTACTTCAGTTAGAAATCCTTCTTTAGAGTTTTCCAATAACATCCTACTCTTTGACTCCAGTAACATGGGAATTCAATTTTTTTAAAAATACAGTGCTTGGGGCTGAGGTTGTGGCTCAGCAGTAGAGCGCTCGCCTAGCATGTGTGAGGTCCTGGGTTCAATCCTCAGCACCACATAAAAATAAAGAGGGGCTGGGGTTGTGGCTTAGCAGTAGAGCGCTCACCTCGCATGTGCTAGACCCTGAGTTCGATCCTCAGCACCACATAAAAAATAAATAAGTGAAATAAAGGTATTGTTTGCAACTATAACTAAAAAATAAATATAAAAAATAAATAAAGATATCGAGTCCAACTACAACTAAAAAATAAATATTAAAAAAAAAAAAATACAGTGCTTGGGGTTGGGGTTGTGGCTCAGCAGAAGAACGCTCACCTGGCAGGTGTGAGGCCCTGGGTTTGATCCTCAGCACCATATAAAAATAAATAAAAATAAAGGTATTGTGTCTAACCAAAACTAAAAAATAAATATTTAAAAAAAAAAAATTCAGTGCTGGCCTGGGGACAGATCTCAGTTGGTACAGTGCTTACTTCACACACACGAGGCCCTGGATTCAATCCCCAGCACCACAATAAATAAATAAATATTCAGTGCTGGGGGTCAAACTCAGGGCCTGATACCTATGAAATAGTCTATCACTAAGCTCCAGTACTGGCCTGTCTGTTGAATTCTTTTTTTTTTTTTTTTTAAACCTTTCTTAGTACTAGGAATTGAACCCAGGGTTGCTCTACTATTGAGCTACATCCTGACCCTTTCACTATTTTTTATTTTGAGACAATTTAGGGTATTCCTAAATTGTCCAGGCTGGCCTGAACTCACGCTTCTCCTGCCTCAGCTTCCTGAGCATCTGGGATTGCAGACATGTGGCAGAATTCACTTTTTTTTAAAGCACTGGAGATTGGACCCAGGGCCTTATGTAGTGACCAATGAGCTATACCCCTAGTGTGACTTTCTAAAAGATGAGTTGAACTGAAGCGCCTCTACTCAATTTAATCACTGATTCTAATTCTTTCACTTGGAACTATAAAGGGTGATTGATAACAACCTTCATTCTGTGTGCAGAAATGTGACATTCCTTGTAAATCTTTTCAGTAAAGCTTGGGATCTTCATCCTCACAGCTGACCCCTATCTTTAATATTGTGGTACATCAAAGGAGGATAATATTCCATAAACACAAAAAACTAGCCTTAGTTTAATAGAATTCAGAACTACATTTATATCAACTTTTAAAAAAATTACAAGTTGCAAAGTCAGACCACTACATTGTGTCAGCACTACAGAATTTTACAGATATTGAAAGGCCTTTTTGTAGGTCACCCCTAATAAGCTTCTATCTTCACCCAACAGTTTAGTCTGTCAACATTTTGAATTTCAAATCTGCCATTTGTTATATTAGCTACTCAGTTCCCTCTGTTTCATTTTTCTATAAATTCAACAATCATGTTTCCTACATCTTAGTCCTTGAAAATATATAGGGAGGTTAGTTAGAACAAAAACAAAATCCTCTAAAGTCTGTCTATTGTGCCTGCAGGTCATAACATAACAGTTATTAAAAACTTACACTAAATGCTTCCTTGTTGTTTTTAATGGCACAGGATTCTTCAGCTTTATGGTCCTCTTCTAACACAACACTAGATGGCTAGGACAAGCAGAAACATATATTACAAACCAGTAACCAATTTTTTAACAACTTTAAATGTCAAATACAAGTCAATAAGTTTCACAAAATTTTAAATTCATCATGGTAATAGAGTTTAGAAGGTAAGTGAGGAAGGTTTATCAAAGAAATTTCAGAAGGCAAGGGAGAGAAAAAGACAGCTTCTTCTGAAACATTTGTGTTAATCAATGTAACTTATGAAATTTTGTATCTGTAAGGTGGCAAGGCAGACTTTATCTTGAAAAATAATAAATCAAGCCAGACATAATATACAGTTTTACATTACTTGTCAATACTGATAATATATCCCTCAGACTTAAGCAATTATATAATTCTTAAGTATTCTTTGAATTAGCACTTGCATAGTATGCATAAGGCCCTGGGTTTGATCCCCAGCACAAGGGGAAAAAAAACAAAACAAAACATAGTTTAATTGGTAAATGTTACCTTTATAAAATCTATATATGAAGCGAGGCTTAGTGGCACACACCTGTAATCCCAGCGCCTCAGGAAGCTGAGGCAGGAGGATGGCAAGTTGAAGGCCAGCCTTAGCAGTTTAGAGAGACCCTGTCTCAATATAAAAGAACTGGAGTAGGGGGGGCACTGGGGATATAGCTCAGGTGGTAGAGGGCTTGCCTAGCATCATGCATTAGGCCCTGGGTTCAATTCCTAGCACCACCACCAAAAAGAAAAAAAAAGGAACTGGGGATGTAGCTCAGTAACAAAGCAGCTTTGGGTTCTAAATAAACAAAACAACTGTTTACGAAACTGGGCATGACAGTTCAAGTCCATAATTCTAACAATTTGGGAGAATGAGGCAGTAAAATCTCAAGTTCAAGGCCAGCCTGAGTAATTTAGTAAGACCCTAAGTTATTTTTATTTTTTAAAAAAATAAAAAGTGCTGAGGTTGTAGCTCAGTGGTAAAACACGCCTAGGTTCAATCCCTAGTATCACAAAAACAAAAAACACAGAAACCTGTATGAGCCAGGATATTGAGGAAACTATAATCCAAGTTATTGGGGAGACTGAGGCAAGAGAATCACAAATTCAAGGCTAGCCTGTGCAATTTAGCCAGATCCTATCTCAAAATAACAAAATTAAAAGGGCTGGGGATATATCTGAGTGGTAGAGTGTCCTAGGTTTAATCCCCAATACCACAATCAATCAATCCATTAATCAAATAAACATTCTATATGATATATAAAAACAAAGGATAAAAAAATTTAATCAGAACAATTCATTCTCCAACCCCTGATGATAAACAGCTATATATCCTTATTTGATTGATTCTATATATCTTAAATTTTAATTTATAAAAAGCCCAGAGGCTGAGTGCGCCTGTAATCCCAGCATCTTGGAGGCTGAGACAGGAGGATCGCAAGTTCAAAGCCAGTCTCAGCAAAAAGTGAGGCGCTAAACAACTCAGTGTAGACCCTGTCTCTAAATAAAATAAAAAAAATAGGGCTGGGAATGTGGCTCAGTGGCTGTGTGTCCCTGAGTTCAATCCCCAGTTACTCACCTCCCCAAAAAAGCCCAGAAATCATAATTCTGATTGTTTTCCCCTCTAGTCTGGGAATCAAACCCAGGGACACTCTACCACTCAGCTACATTTTCAATAGTTCTTCTTCTTGTAGTATTGGATATCAAACGACCCTGGGCCTTCACCATGCTAGCCAAATGCTCTAC
Source organism: Ictidomys tridecemlineatus (assembly GCF_052094955.1). NCBI lineage: Eukaryota > Metazoa > Chordata > Mammalia > Rodentia > Sciuridae > Ictidomys > Ictidomys tridecemlineatus. Next base: position 92,467,300 of record NC_135478.1, read on the forward strand.
CACTCAGCTACATCTCCAGTTTCCTCAGGCCTTGTTCTTTATTATATTTAATCATTTCTATTATTTATTTATCTTTTGGTACTGGAGATGAAACCTAGGGGTACTTTTACCCCCGAGTTACATCCCCATTCCTTTTTATTTTGAGACAGGGCTCGTTAAGTTGTTGAGGATCTCACTAAGATATTGAGGCTGGGCCTTGAACTTGTGATCCTCCTGCTTCAGGCTCCCAGTCACTGAGTTATAGGAATGTGCCACCATGCAGAGCTGCTGAAATTAACTTGCTGCTCATGACCATGTATCCAAGTTAGGAAATAAGGGGGAAAAAAAACCAAAAAAAACCCTTTAGATGTAGCCAAATCTGAATTTGATCCTGAGCAAAGAGGCCACATCCAGAGGAAAACCAGGTGGCTGCCTTGATCAAACTCTGGAGAAGTTGGTAGAACAAGGGAAGGTGAACAGGCAATCTTAATAGTCCCTGTGGTTTGGATTCAAGAGGATCCCCATGGCCTAATAATTGTCAGTGAAAAACAACCTACTCATCTTGAAAATCTCTAAAAATTTGAAATACCTGGGGCAAAAGATTAAAAGAAGTCTTTTCCACATCATTTTTCTGCTGTTCCTCAAATCTTTTTACTAAATTTGAAACAAATTCCTCTATTTCTTGATGATATTGCCTGTGTAAGAGGACAAGATGGTCAGAACCCAGAGAAAAACATTTAATAGACTGAAATCTTCTGCATTATTTATTATAAGGTGTCATATCTTAATCTTGTTTTATTTTCAAATCACCAACTCTTTGTAACACTTAGGAACCTGCTCCCTAGGAAAAATATACATTGTTGCCAAGTTAACCAGATAACCTAATATAGTACTTCGCATAGGAGAGCACTGAACAGTTGTGTATAGAATGGACTTTATTTATAAATTCTATATGCTTAACTTCTGAATAGACCTCCAAAATAAATGCCTCAAAATTCAAAGAAATAAAAGGATTACATAATGAAAAGCTCCTTTGTTGTTTCCTAATCACCTATTTCTGCAACCCAAAGATAATATATTCAGTTTTTCCATATCCTCCTCCCAGAAATTCTTCATGCACATATAAGGAACCACCCATTTAAATATGAAACTAGAAAAAAATAATAAAACCAAAATATATTGCAGGAAAAATATACTGCTTTCTCTATCACTCCAGGTCACTGACTATATTCATCAAATATCCTATAATGCTCCATATAGGAGACGTCAAAGGAACTGATATCTTGTTATGCTGTAACTGGGCAGCCATACTGTCTCAGGCTCAGGCCAACTGTGCCAAAGGCCAGATCTGCCCAGCACCTTCCTGTGGGTACTGCATTTACCATCCAGATTCCTTCCCCACCCTCAGAGTCTTGGCTTCCACTTCTACTGAGATGAAGCCTGGCATGTGTTCCCTTTATCTTCTTTACCATGACCAGCACATAAAAAAAGAAATAAGTGACTTGGGAGGGGGAAAACAACTGTCTGAAATGCCTACGACTAAGCTCTAAGGATGGGACAGGGCAAGGCCTCAAACCACTTCAAGACACTCTAGCAAGCACTGTAGGAATGCTCTGAATTATCCAAACTCCAGCATGCTGGAAGGCTTGCACAGGTCAAGTTTTGCTGTGAAAGAAAAATATAATGTGGGAGGTTTTAAAGATTAGTTACCTGATAGAAAATTCAGTTATCTGATTCTGGGAGAGAAATGGCTATTATTATTATTATTCTGATACTGGTGGTCCTTATTCTTATTAGAAGTAAGCTCTTACAGGTGCTTGTTCAGGTACTTAAGAGGAAACAATATTAGTATATTGTTTTCCCATATAAGAAACTAAGGACATAGAAAGGTTCCATGACCTGCCTAGGTTCACAGATATAGAAAGTAGAAGTCCAAATTCAAATTCAAGTCTATAAAACTCCCATGGCCTTGCTTTTAATCTTTATTTCAAATATTTTAACTCTAAGAGGATCGTAAGTAAAATAACAAATTTAATATAAATACAAAAACAGAATACTTATAGAAGACATTAATGCATATTTAGGGAAGAGAAAATTACTTACTTTGAAATAGCATTGTTCATAAATAGAATTTGTAATAAAGGTCCATCTAACTTAGTATTGTTCACCAATATTCCACTAAAACAGAAGTTAAAATATATTCTTAGAAGATATCAAAGTAATATGTATATATGTACATATATATAAAACAGTTTTTAATAATTATTAATTGCTAAAGATAATATATAATATTAATATAATATTAATAATATAGTATAAATAAGATGAAGAACCACCAAAAATTTCAGTTTTCTCAAGAAAAATCTAGGTTTTCACCAACTATATCTACTTCAATGATTGATTTTACACAGAGGTATCTCTTACTCAACATTTTTTAAAAATATTTTCATTTTTTTTTTTTAGGTATCGGTGGACACAACATCTTTGTTTGTATGTGGTGCTGAGGATCGAACCTGGGCCGCAAGCATACCAGGCGAGTGTGCTACTGATTGAGCCACATCCCCAGCCCTCTTACTCAACATTTTAAAAAAAATGTTTCAGCAAAAAATAAGAATCACAGTTAATCTTTCTTGTCTTTTTTTTTTTTTTTTTTTTTCAGAGTAGAAATTAGAAGTTTATTAAAGGACAGCAGAAAAGACTTCTCCGGAGGAAGAAGGGGACCCAAGAGGTGGATTCCCTTGTCTTTTCTTTTGTGCTAATCAAACCCAGGACATCATCCCCAGTATAATCTTTCAATTTTTAACCAAAAAGCTTCCTTCCTTAAGGGCTATTTTCTTTAAAAATCATGGGAGAAAGGAAAGGATAAATCAACAGGTTAAAAGAATATATATCTAGGGCTGGAGATACAGCTCAGTTGGTTGAGTGCATGCCCACATGCCCAAGGCCCTGGGTTCAATCCCTAGCACCACAAAAAAAGAAAAAAAAGAAAAAAAAGAATGTATTTCTAGCTGGTGTGGTGGTACACACCTGTAATCCCAATGACTTGAGAGACTGAGGCATGAAGATCATAAGTTCAAAGGCAGCCTCAGCAACTTAGCAAGGCCTAGTCTCAAAAAAAAATAAAATAAATAAAATAAAGAAAGGGCTGGAGATGTAGCTCAGTGGTACAGCATCCCTAGGTTCTATCCCTAGTGTTGCTTTAACACAAAACCAAAAAAAACTTCTTCTTCTTCTAAAATGTTGTCTTGAATAATTTCTATGAACATATTTAAATTATACAAATAAATCCTTGGCTAGAGGAATATTATAAAACTTAATTCAGGGGCTAGGGATGTGGCTCAAGCGGTAGCGCGCTTGCCTGGCATGTGTGCGGCCCGGGTTCGATCCTCAGCACCACATACAAAATCAATGATGTTGTGTCCGCCAAAAACTGAAAAATAAATATTAAAATTATCTCTCAAAAAAAAAAAAAAAAACAACAAAAAAAAAACAACAACTTAATTCAAACTTCCCAGAATGTTTTTTGAATAGGAATAGCTGTGTTGATAATTTGCTAACTAACTACTAACTATTAACATTTAGTCAAAAATTTCTGGATTATGGGGCTGGGGATGTGGCTCAAGCGGTAGCACGCTCGCCTGGCATGCGTGCGGCCCAGGTTCGATCCTCAGCACCACATACAAACAAAGATGTTGTGCCCACCGATAACTAAAAAAAATAAATAATAATAAATATTAAAAAAATATTAAAAAAAAATTTCTGGATTGTAGTTCATAATACTTTCTCCTAGTGAGGCAGTTTAAAAGTTTATGCACTTATGAGAATTTAGATTTTATCCCCAGGAGTTAATAAAGAACTAGTATTCTGGGGCTGGGGATGTGGCTCAAGCTGTAGCGCGCTCGCCTGTCATGTGAGCGGCCCGGGTTCGATCCTCAGCACCACATATAAAATGAAGATGTTGTGTCCGCTGATAACTAAAAAATAAATATTAAAAAAAAAAATTCTCTCTCTCTCTCTCCCCCTCTCCCTCTCTCTTTTTTTTTTTTTTTTTTTTTTTTTTTTTTTTTAAAGAGAGTGAGAGAGAGAGGGGGACACAGAGAGAGAGAGAGAGAGAATTTTAACATTTATTTATTTTTTTCTTAGTTCTCGGCGGACACAACATCTTTGTTGGTATGTGGTGCTGCTGAGGATCGAACCCGGGCCGCACGCATGCCAGGCGAGCGCGCTACCGCTTGAGCCACATCCCCAGCCCCCTTCTCTCCCTCTCTCTTTAAAAAAAAAAAAAAAAAAAAGAACTAGTATTCTAATTCCTTTAGAGTATGTTTAACAAATGACAATGATAAAATAAATCCTATACCTCTTTTGAAAGAAATTCTGATTATATATTAATATCCAGACAAATAATAAGGGACAACTATGTTGTAATTTCAAAATGTCATACCTTGGTCGAGTTAGAATGTTCAATTTTCTTTTAAGTTCTTGATGTTATTACTTGTTAAGGAATATTAATCCTCATTAAACAGAATCATGCAAATCACAAAATTCAACTTAACTATCAACACTCTCACTTTTAGTATCAGAAAGCTGATGACATACTTACTAAGCACCTGTTTGTTTGCAGGCAAGGCATTTGGCTTTAAAGCCAAAAACATTTACATCCCTTTGAATATATGTATACATATATTTTTTTGTGGGAGGGTACTGGGAACTGAACTCAGGGGTGCTCCACCACTGAGCCACATCACCAGCCCTGTTTTGTATTTAATTATTTAGAGACAGGGTCTCCCTGAGTTGCTTAGGGTATCACTAAATTGCTGAGGCTGGCTTTGAAGTCTCGATCCTCCTGCCTCAGCCACCAGGCCTGGACGTATATTCGAAAACACAATTCTGAAGTTAAAAAGTCTAACAGACTAAACCATTATTCAAATAACGGTGTCCATGGCACAAGTTTAAACAGCCAATTAGGAAACTTAACTCTAAGTCGAGGCTTCATTATAGGAAAGCAAACGCAGAGTAATTAAATAGTTAACAACTGAAGAATCTAGGATGGAATTATAAATGTCCTCCAACTGTCCCTATCATGAGAAAATTTTCATAATAAAAAAAATTAGGGGGCTGTGGATATGGCTCAGTTGGTAAGAGTACTTGCCTCGCATGCACAAGGCTCTAGGTTCAATCCTCAGCACCATTAAAAAAAAAAAAAGTACATGAAAAAAAATCAGATTTCAAAAACCTTAAAAGCTTGACATACCTTCCACACTTAAGGATCCTTGCAAATTTCAAAAGGAAAACTGAACCAAAATTATCTATATATAGTTTTCCAAACTCTAATAATGAAAACAAACACATTAGCAAATCCAGAATGTAATCAAGTAACTAAAGCCAAATGGAAACTCACTTGGCACGTTTCCCCAAAAGCAATGAAATGCAACCTAGCTTAAGGTGGAAGAGCTCTAAAAGTAATTCTCAATCCTAATTAAACAAGCAATTAATCATATCTCTTTGCAAGACCCGATTCCTCAAGACCCTCAACTCTGCAGCCTAGGACCATCTGCTTTTGCGCCGCCATCCAAGAGCTCAGTATTCGGTATCGCCTAACATACTATATAGTAAGACTGTCTCAACTTGAGCTTGTCTGCACTGAATGAAATTGGATCATGAAGTCAAACAGAGGGGTAGACGTGAGGATCTGTCTGCAATCTAACAGCTAAGCAGTCTAAAATCACCCTAAAAACGGAACCCAGTCGGGGCTGCAAGGATGGACTCCTAAGGAGACGGGTTTCTAACACCGAGGTTTGCGCGGAGGCCTCGGGGCAGCTTGCGCAAAGCCCGCCCGCGGGGGCGGCAAAAGGCTTGGAATCCCGGCCCCTGTGGAATCTCCGCCGCGTCCGCGCCCCGCACGGACCCGCGCCCGCGATGACAGGGCCCGGCCAACCGGAAGGATATTCTCGGCGCGGAGCTGCTCGATGGTCTCCTCGCACTGCCGAAGCCGCTCCCGGAGCTCCGCGTCACCAACCCCGTCCTCGTCCTCTGGGTCGCCGTCGTCGTCCTTGAAACGGGTGTGAACGGGCTTGGGAATCGACTCCTCCGGGGGATCGAAAGCCTCGAATAGCTCTAGGTCGCCAAAATCCACCTCCGCCGCCATCTTGGGTTGTGGGAAAGATTCGAGAAGAGGCGGAGCGGGCCACCGCGGCAGGGGACGAAGGTTGTAGGGCGGGTCCGCTCTCCAGGAGCGGGCAGCGCGGGGACAGCGAGTAGGGTGTTCTCCACACGCCGGCCGCCCAAACTGCACCTGGGGCGGGGCCGGCCCCGAGAGACTACAGTTCCCAGAATGCAACGGCGCCGCTCAAGCCCACTTCCGATTTCGCCAGGGAGCGTGGCATGCCGGGATGTATGGTTCCTAAGCGACTGTTAACTCATTGTTTGCATGGCATACTGGGATTGATCTTTTCTGAAATGTGGGGAAAGCCTGACTGGAACAGAATGCGTTAAAACAATAGGGACTGGCCCTGTTAGGCACTTAAGGCTCAGAAATCAGAGCACGACACAAGACTTATTACGCGTTCTGGTGTGCATGCTAAAAGGCATCAAGAGAAGAAAAAACTCCAGCTTCAGACAAGCTAGTTTCTTGGGATTGTTTCCTTCTTTATGTAAAATTAGGTAGATTATTAGACTATTTTAGATTTTTTTTTATTTAATGAGGTTTTCTGTGGTTTCTCTCGTTTATTCACACGTACAACACATATTTACCAAACCTCCTCTAGGACTTGAGGATGCAAGAGTGAGCAAAATGAATCCGTACTCTTAGGAAGCCTGCAGTAAAGATGAATCTACAATTCAAAAACCACCTTAGTTACAGATATGTGTGTTCTTAAACGGAGCTCGGGTATTCTTCACAATGTGATCAACAATGCCAGGCTTGGTAGAGCTTGCCTGTAATTCCAGGGGCTCCCGTGATCGCAAGTTCAAAATCAGTCTCAGCAATTTAGTGAGACTTAAAGCAATTTAGCAAGAACCTGTCTCAAAGTAAAAAATATAAAATGGCTAGGGATGTCGCTCGGTGTTATATTCTCGGCGCGGAGCTGCTCGATGGTCTCCTCGCACTGCCGAAGCCGCTCCCGGAGCTCCGCGTCACCAACCCCGTCCTCGTCCTCTGGTGTCAATCCCTGGTACAAAAACAAAACAAAAACTCAGTAAAGTGTGGATCAGAGAAGTGAAGAAATGAGATCTGAACTGAAATGTGTTGGGTTAAAAACACATAGGAGGGCTGAGATTGTGGCTCAATGTTAGAGCCAGGCCCTGAATTCGATCCTCAGACCACATAAAAGTGGGTAAATAAAATGAAGGTGTTGTGTTCATCTACAATGTAAATAAAACAAATAAAAACTACATAGTAGGAAAAAAAAAAAAAGAAAGAAAAAAAAGCCACATAAGAGGGGCTGGAGTTGTGACTCAGCAGTAGAGTGCTTCCTAGCACCTGTGAGGCCCTAGATTTGATCCTCAGCATAAATAAAACAAAGGTATTGTGTCCAACTACAAAAATAAATCAAAAAACAAATGAATAACAAAACAACGCATAGGTAGTGAGACCATGGGGAACCTAAGAGCACACAAGGTATTGGGTGCAATAACTAGCACAAGAAAAATGTGACAATAGTAGTGGAATTAGCTAGATTTTTTTTTTTTTTTTTTTTTTTTTTTTTTGCTACTGGGCATTGCACCTAGGGTCACTTAAACGGAGCCACACCCCCAGGCCATTTTAAAATATTTCATCTTGTTAAATTGCTTAGAGCTTTGCTAAGACCTTTGCTAAGTTCCTGGGGCTGGCGTTGAACTCATAATCCTCCTGCTTCAGCCTTATGAGCCACTATAATACATGTTCTATTTCTAGGTAGGGAATATGTCAAAGATAAAATCAATATATCTCATTAATAGTCAGATACAGGAAGTGACAAGCTGGTATGTATATTTGCCAGGATTTATACTGGTTGAATAATGAAACATTTGAAATACAGAACGGATATGCAAGTCTTGGGAACAAATGTTTTGTTTTGGTGATTGTTTAGAGCCATGGCCAGGTCAAGATGGTGCTTTGCATTTTGCCAGAAGGGGTGGTTCCTGCTGCCTCAGGTGTCCGCTATTTTTGAGCTCCCGAGGAGCTCCTAGAGAGTTCTCCTGGGTTGGTTGAGATCTGGCGGAGTTCCTGGAGGGTGGCGTGGGTGGCTATCCCGTGAGTTGGAAAATAAAGTTTGTTCCTGCTTAAATCTACAAGTGGCTTGACCTCCAGATTATTTGTGCCCAGCCAGACTACCGTACTTTGTGGTCCCCACGAGGAACACCTGAAGCTTGGGGGTAAGTGAAACTGCTTGCCCCTGAGGACAGGGCAAGAGAATGGGTGACCATTTCAAAAAACAATGTGTTCTTGTTTTGGTTTGTAATGTTTCTGTTTCAAGCTGCCTGCCCCTAGAAATAAATAGGATAGTAGAAAAATTGTTCGGTCCTGAGGAAGAGATAGAAATAGACCAGGGATATACATTTCAAGAAAATAGGAAAATTGATACAATGCATTTTTGTTCCGTTTTTGTTTCATTCTGTTTCGGTTTTGTTTTGTGTTATCTTGTTGGGTTGCGTTATCTTTGCAGCAGAAATATGGGGTCAGAAATTAGCAAAAAACAAACCGAAAGAGTGTTAAGTAAATTGCTAAGGGAAGGAGGCGCCCCAGTAAAATCAAGAACAGTTAGGGCATACGTTGATAAGATACAAAAATGTAGCCCATGGCTTTTTAAGGAGGAGTTGTTGAATATCTCACAATGGCACCATAATGATGAACACTTAAGGAAGAGGGAAAAGAAAAACCCAGGAACTTTGCCAGTTGGCACATTGCCATTGTGGATGATGATACGATTTTGTTTGCCTAGTCCAAAGCTTTCAGTTCAGATTATGGTAGAAGACGTATTAGATCAGGAAAAAGAGGAGGCCTCTCAAGATAGTCAGAAAGGGGAAGAAAGTTTAGAGAAGAAATAGCCATCAGGGGAGAAGTTACAACAGGAGGCTGCTACTAACACCATTCTATAACCAGAGAGCGTAATTCAAACAACAGCTCCATCTATGGAATCATGTTAACATATGTTGACTGGCCCTCAACCCCCGTAGTTGATAGATGGGATCCTGAGACAGGACCTCAAAGATTAGCATGCCCTGTATTTGAGGAGGCAGGAGGGCAGCGAGTTCACCATGCTTTAGATTTCAAAACAGTGAAGCAGCTGAAAGAGGCTGTAACAACCTATGGTCCTCAAGCACACTTCACTGTAAGCATGGTTGAATCCATTACCAACTTGAACATGATGCCAGCAGATTGGGCTAGTATGTGCAAAGCTATGCTAAATGGAGGACAATATCTGTTATGGAAGGTTGCCAATCAGGAATTTTGCACGGAGACAGCTAGGCGAAATGCAGCAGCTGGTTATCCTCAGAGAAATCTAGATATGTTGTTAGGAAAGGGACCTGATGAGGGTCAGCTACAACAAATTAGATATGATCCTGCCATATACTCACAAATTGCTTCAGCTGCAGTTAGGGCATGGAAAACTTTACAGGGGCATGGCGATTTACAAGGTCAATTATCTAAGGTAATACAAGGAGCTAATGAACCTTATGCTGAATTTGTAGATAGGCTTATACAAACAGCTACCAGAATCTTTGGGGATGTAGAACAAGCTATGCCATTAATAAAACAACTAGCCTATGAACAAGCAAACAGATGGTGCAGGGAGGCCATTAGACCATGGAAACATGGAGATTTAAACACATATATTAAATTATGCAGAGACATTAATGAACAAGGGCAAGTCTTGGCAGCTACAGTACAACAGGCTTTAGGTGCCAGGCCAAAAACATGCTACAATTGTGAACACACAGGACATTTTAAAAGGAGTTGCCCCATAGGAGGACGATCTGACAAAACTAGGTATCAAAGGGGTAGAATACCGGGTATTTGCCCACGATGCCATAGAGGGAGACATTGGGCTAATGAATGCCGTTCTCAAACCACTATAGAGGGTACTCCGGACAAGAACCAGGTGTTTATCCACAATATCTTGGAGAAAAACATTGGGCTCCATTGCCAAAAAACAGACAGGGGGCCCAATGTTCCGGGGCCCATGACCACAAATATATGGGGCATTGGAGGAACCCAGCAACACCATCAGGGTAGTGCCCAGGACACATTATCCATTAGATCCCTCATTACACAAACCAGAGGGAGCACAGGATTGGACATCTGCGCCTCCGCCAGAGCAGTACTAACTCCAGAGATGGGAGTTCAAATCATTCCCACAGGGGTAAAGGGACCTCTTCCCCAAGGAACAGTAGGCTTATTATTAGGACGCAATTCTTCTATTTTAAAAGGACTTATGATAAGTCCTAGGGTAATTGATCCTGATTATGAAGGTGAAATAAAAATTATAGCTAGTTCTCCAAGGGGTATATCAGTAATTTCACCAGGAGATAGAATAGCACAGTTATTAATAATACCCAGGCTACATGATTAATTTTCCAGTTGTACTATAGAAAGAGGTTCCAGGGGATTAGGCTCCACAGGTGTAGATTGGGCTATAGTTTCTTTAAATTTAGAAGCTTACCCCATGCTAAAACTAAATATTTAAGGACATGAATTTAATGGGCTACTGGATACAGGTGCAGACCTTAGCATTATCTCTCGTCAAGAATGACCAAAACATTGGCCGTTACAATTAGTCACTCAAAGGCTTCAAGGGCTAGGAGTGGCAACTAATCCCCATAGAAGTGCGATGGTATTAGATTGGAAGGATCCTGAAGGATGTGAAGGAACTATATAGCCATATGTATTGGATCATCTTCCTATAAATTTATGGGGACGAGATGTCCTAGATCAATTAGTACTAACATTAACCAATAACATCAATTCAAACGCGCCCACTATTATGGCTAGACAAGGTTTTAGGAAAGGAAAAGGATTAGGAGAAAAAGGACAAAGTATAGTGGCACCAATACATGTAGATCAAGAAATAGATAGATATGGATTGGGTTTTCAGGAGGGGTCACTGAGACAATAAAACTTACTTGGAAATCAGAAAGACCAGTCTGGGTTCCTCAGTGGCCCCCTGACTAAAGAAAAGATACAAGCAGCCCATGACCTGGTCAAACAACAATTAGCGGAGGGATATATACAACCTTCTGTATCTCCCTATAATACTCCCATTTTTGTCATCAAAAAGAAATCTGGTAAATGGAGATTATTGCAAGATTTAAGAGCTATTAATAATGAGATGGTGGGCTGGGGATGTGGCTCAAGCGGTAGCGCGCTCGCCTGGCATGCGTGCAGCCCGGGTTCGATCCTCAGCACCACATACAAACAACGATGTTGTGTCTGCCGAAAACTAAAAATAAATATTAAAATTTAAAAAAAAAAAAAAAAAAAAAAAAAAAAAAATAATGAGATGGTTATTATGGGACCTGCTCAATTGGGGATTCCTCAATTGTCTGCTTTGCTAAAAATCTGGTACGTTTTAGTTACAGATATTAAAGATAGTTTTTTTTTTCCATTCCAATTCATCCTGAGGATAGTCCAGGTTTTGCATTTACTATCCCTGCGATGAATCATGAAGGTCCTGATCAGAGATATGAATGGAAAGTATTCCCTCAAGGGATGGCTAACAGCCCAACTATGTGTGAAATTTATGTTAACAAAGCAATCCAGCCACTTAGAAATCAAAATCCTGAACTACAAATATTTCACTATATAGACGATGTATTATTAGCACACAAAGATAAAAACATATTCCTAGAATGTTATGCCACACTTACAAACTTATTAAAAATTATAATCTAGAGATAGCAATAGATAAAGTACAATTAAATTTTCCAAATAATTATTTAGGAGTTCTATTATCTTTGACCATGGTCCATCCACCAAATATTCAAATACGAGTAGATCAAATCAAAACACTTAACGACTTTTAAAAGTTATTAGGAGGGCTGGGGATGTGGCTCAAGCGGTAGCGTGCTCGCCTAGTGTGCGTGCGGCCCGGGTTCGATCCTCAGCACCACATACAAATGAAGATGTTGTGTCCGCCGAGAACTAAGAAAAAATAAATAAATGTTAAAATTCTCTCTCTCTCTCTCTGTACCCCTCTCTCTCTCACTCTCTCTTTAAAAAAAATAAAAAAATAAAAGTTATTAGGAGACATAAATTGGATAAGGCCTTATCTAGGCATACCAACAGGAGAGTTAGGACCTTTATTTGATATCCTAAAAGGTCCATCAGATCCAAATTCACCCCACATGTTAACACCGGAAGCAAGAAAGACATTAAAAATCATTGAAATATATATGGAAAATATGCATTTGGATAGAATTGATATGTTTGCCTTTATTATTTATTGTACTACCAACAAAAAATATTCCTACAGGAGTATTTTAGCAAGAAGGTCCATTATTATGGATACATTTATCTTATTCTCCTAACACTATTCTTACTAGGTATCCTGAGGCTGTAGGACAATTAATACTCAAAGGAATAAAAGCAGCAAAGGGAGTGTTTAGAATTTCTCCCAATAAAATTATTAGTCCATATACTATGGATCAAATTGATGAGTTAGATAATGAGTTAAATACTTGGGCAATAATCATGTGCGAATCTAATGTTTCATTTGATAAATCCTTTGTTGTCTTTTTGGTCTTCACATCCTGTGGGTTTTCCAAAAATGACAAGAAAAACACCTATCATGAATGCTCCAAATATATTCAATGATGGGTCAAATAATGGTACAGCAGCAGTAGTTACCCCTCCCTGATCAAACTTTTACATTTTTAGTACCCAAACAATCAGCTCAAAAGGTAGACCTTAATGCAATATTACAAACTTTTGTGATGTTTAAAGATTCTGTATTTAATTTATTTTCTGATAGTCAGTATATAGTTAATGCTACAGTATCCCTTGAAGATGCTGGTAGGGTTTCCCCTTCCTCTACTGTTTTCTCTTTGTTTTCCACTAAATAAAGTCTAACAGAAAAGATCCATTCTTTTCTTTTTTTTTTAAAGAGAGAGAGAGAGAGAGAGAGAGAGAGAGAGAGAGAGAGAGAGAGAGAGAATTTTAATGTTTATTTTATTTATTTTTAGTTTTCGGCGGACAGAACATCTTTGTGTGTATGTGGTGCTGAGGATCGAACCTGGGCCGCATGCAAGCCAGGCAAGCGTGCTACCGCTTGAGCCACATCCCCAGCCCAGAAAAGATCCATTCTTTATGGGACACATCAGGGCACATACAGGATTGCCTGGAGCCCTTAGTTTGGGCAATGATTTAGCACATAAAACTACACATGACATACATATTTTTTCTAGGCTAGAAGAAGCTACAAATTTTCATAAATCCTTCCATGTCAATGCAAATACTTTAAAAAAGCATTTTAAAATAACTAAGGAACAAGCTAGATAAATAATAAAATAATGTCAAAATTGTGTGACTTTTTACCACAAGTTAATCTTGGAGTCAATTCTAGAGGACTGATAACTAACCATATTTGGCAGATGGATGTCACACACTTGCCAGAATTTGGAAAGTTAAAATATTTGCATGTTACAGTTGATACTTCTTCCGGATTTTTGATGAGCTCCCTTCATGCCGGAGAAAAAAGTAGAGATATTATAGCTCATTGCTTACAAAATTTTGCCACTGTGGGCGTTCCAAAACAGTTAAAAACAGATCATGGCCCTGGCTATACTTCTATGTCTTTTAAGCAATTTTGCTCATCATTTGGCATTACTCATATAACAGGAATCCCATACAATCCACAGGGACAAGGCATAGTTGAAAGAGCTCATCAAACTATTAAAATGTACTTATTAAAGCAAAAAGTGGGAATTGGGAAGGGATATATATCCCCCAAAGATAAACTTAAAATAACCCTTTTTACTGTAAACTTTTAAAATTTGGATTGATCAGGGCTTAGTGCTGCAGAAAGGCACATGTGTCCAAAAAAATATACGTAAGCCCAAGGTACTTTGGAAGGATATTCTAAGAGGACAATGGAAAGGTTCTGACCCAGTGATTATCTGGAGTCAGGGGTCTGTTTGTGTGTTTCCTCAGGGAGAACAGCAGCTGATTTGAATTCCACAGAGACTAACTAAAGCGATTTCTACAGACCAAAAAAAAGATGATTTTTCTCAAATCCATAACAGCTGATATCCAGAACTCCAGTTTGGCTATCCTTACATCTGCGACAGTGGTTCTCCCACACTAGGAGGCTAAATAATAATGAACACCATTAAGGCCTATTTCAAATGTAAGAAACCCTGGGGCTTGCTTATGGGAATACCTTCAGACCCATATGCAAGTTACAGGAAAAAGGATGGGATATCAAAAGAAGAGTCAAACCCAGGTGGTAGCCAGGATGAGTTTTTCAATATCTATTTTATTATTGCCCTTTCCCACATCATGAAGTTTTATTTTGTTTTTTGAGCTTATATAGACCTAGGTTAATGTTTTTCTGATCAGTTTTATTTATTGACTGTGGAGTTTTTGAGCATTGCAATGGGCATTTCACATGTAAAAAGCTACAAGGCCTTTACTATTATGTTATGTGTTGTATGTATTGTGTTGTGTGCACACTTGTGTTTTGTGTTGTATGTCTGTATGTGCGTATGTCCATATATCATATATGATGAGCGCTCATGAAGAAATGGATCCAAATATTTTTTTAAATTATCCACGTGATTTAAATGGTTTAATTTAAATTGGGTAAACAGCTGTTGAGGATTGTTTTAAAATGTGAACAAAACAGATCTGTTTGTTTACTTTCACCTTTCCTTTTCCTTATATCTAATTCTATTCAGGATACTAAATTGTTTAGAAAATTGCTTTTTTTTAGTGTCTGCTGGAATGTTACATAATTTTTTTTTAGCCATCACTGCCAGAATTCCTATCTTCATCCCAGTGCCGGTGAAGACAAAGATAAAACCAAACTACAGCATCTTCGATAGCTATCACAACAAACTGTATAAACTGACGCATCAATGAATAATGTAACTCAGGGCTGGGGATCTGGCTCAAGCGGTAGCGTGCTTGTCTGGCATGCGTGCGGCCCGGGTTCGATCCTCAGCACCACATACCAACAAAGATGTTGTGTCTGCTGAGAACTAAAAAATATTAAAAATTCTCTCTCTCTCCTCTATCACTCTCTCTTTAAAAAAAAAAAAGAATGCTTTAAAAAAATGTAATTCAACAAGTGATAATCAAGGAGTCGATTTACTTTGGGAGGAAATGTACATATTAATGGATTCCTCTGCTTTGAACTGCTTGCAGAACTTGCTTGGACTATGTATCACTTGTATGCATTGTGAACTATCTGTTGATGCAGTGAATTGTGGTAGTGCTGTGGTATCTTTGCTGATGATGTCATCAGTGGTACAATTTTTCCAAAAGGGGCCGTCAATTGGCTTGGTGTCGTGGTGTTTTGTATCCTCCTCTTTCTGCTTGTAGCAGGTTGTTTATGGTGTTTGTGTAAAAAGCACAATCCACATGTTTTTGTTTTTTTTAAAATATTTATTTATTTTTTCTTAGTTCTTGGCGGACACTACATCTTTGTTTGTATGTGGTGCTGAGGATCGAACCCGGGCCGCACACATGCCAGGTGAGCGCGCTACCACTTGAGCCACATCCCCAGCCCCTAGCACAATCCACATGTGTGGCTAAATGCTGGGCCGGTAGTTAATGACGGGTAAGATCCAATTGCAATGGTACAACCTAACACAGGAGGCTGACGCCTTGAGGTCAGCTCATCCAATGATGGGTAAGAACCATATGTAGTATTGGACAACCAGACAGGCAAGGTCCCTAAGCCACATACTTCTTGTTTAATTAAACAAAAGAGGGGAGATGTTGAGAGCCATGACCTAAGACAGGAGGCTGACAACTTGAGGTCTGCTCATCCAATGATGGGTAAGAACCATATGTAGTATTGGACAACCTAAGACAGACAGGGTCCCTAAGTCACATACTTCTTGTTTAATTAAACAAAAGAGGGGAGATGTTGAGAGCCATGGCCAGGTCAAGATAGTTCCTGGCGTTTTGCCAGAAGGGGCGGTTCCTGCTGCCTCAGATGCCCGCGTGGGTTGGTCGAGTTCCAGTTGAGCTTGCATGGAGTCCCTGGAGGGTTGCGTGGGTGGCGTTCACATGAGTTCGAAAATAAAGTTCGTTCCTGCTTGAATCTACAAGTGGCTCGAACTTCCGGTTATTTCTGCCCACCCAGGCTGCAGCAGGTGATGGTACTTGGAAAAGAACTCTGTGGCATGTTACCCCTGACCTGCATCCTCAGGCCTTGGTGAGACAGGGATTGTCTCAAATATTAGCATAGCCCTCTGGTTTGACTCACCTAGCCACTTGTTTGAAATGTCTCCTGTGCAGCAATTTACATCCTTGTTGTACTCAAACACAAAATCCAACATCAAGGAGCACAAGGCTTTGGAAGTGAAAACTACATTAGCCAGGAGACAAGTGTTAAGGTTTAAGGAAATCCAAAATCATAAATGGCTCCCACTATGGATCTATTTCTAAACTTTAGTAAAGCAGTTAGCTCCTTTATCCAGAGCTCCAATAATATTTTTTGGTGACGTAATTGTGGAATTTGCCACCACCTGTAAGCCACCCTCAACCTGCACTAATATGTTAGTACTGGTTACATATGGTGTTAAGAACTTCAAATGCATCAGGTCCAGTGGTACACATCTTTAATCCCAGTTATTTGGCAGGTTGATAGTAGTACTCCAAGTTCAAGGTTGGCCTGGATAGTTTGTTTTGAATCAAAAGGACATAGAGCTCAGTAATAAAGTAGTTCTGGGTTCAATTTCAGTACCACAAAAAACAACTCTTGAAAACCTCTCAATTGAGATGTATAAGGTGCAATATATATATTGGTTTTCCAAAGTATGAAAGAATTCTCATTGCTGACTTTTGTGTTTTGCATGTTATACTAATCATTTCACTGTTTATACATTTGGCTAACACCTGAGGCCTTACACATTCTAAGCACCACTGAAGTGTGCTCCTAGGCCAGACATGAACTGAAGTAACTGAAAAATATATTTATTGATGACTCCCCAAAGAAAGATCTTTGGTGTCATTTATTCAGAAAGCTGTTCGGTAATTAAAGCTCAAAAAAACTCCATTTCTCCACAGAATTATTATGCTGAGAAGAGTTAAGACTTTACAAAAATACCCAGAGACGTTATAAAATAAAAATATGAAAGGATGGCTCAATGGGGAGCCTGTAGTTAGCATGCTGAAACTCCAATCCAATCCTCAGTGTCAAAAATTTAATGTGTCTCATTCTTATAAAGCAGTCTTCCTTGTTGTACTGGACTATTTGATACACTATGAAGTTTTCCAAAGAATTTTAACTAAGTATGTCAAAATTTTATTATTTTGTTGTAATGAAAGTGAATTAACTACCAATGTTTCCCCCTCATCCCCAAATTTATGCCCTGTTCAACTGAGCGACAAAGTTGTCCTCTACTATTTAGACCAGTTTATGCTGGAAAAGACTTCAAAGGGCATACAAATTACTTGTTATAAGGCACTTTATTAAAATAAAAGTGCTTACATCCCTTTAATGCATTATTCTATTTCCTGAATAACATGGAATATTTAACAAATACTGTACACCAATTTTGTCCTTTATAGTAGTAGGAAAAAACAGTATTTTAATAAATTTGTTTGTTCCTCTTCCCTTTACATTTTTTTTAACTCACCATGGTATTGCCTATAGCATATAGTTATTTTTGTTTATAAAAAGGAATTTCTAGCCAGTGTTTTCTAATAGCAATCGCAAAATGCTACAGAA
The DNA here is from genome assembly GCF_052094955.1 of Ictidomys tridecemlineatus. Lineage (NCBI taxonomy): Eukaryota > Metazoa > Chordata > Mammalia > Rodentia > Sciuridae > Ictidomys > Ictidomys tridecemlineatus. The sequence goes on from NC_135478.1 coordinate 92,485,155, forward strand.
ACCGTATACTCAAACAAGAATACCAGGTAATTTAAATTAACACCAGTTTTGAGAAAACCATTTTTATTATTATCATCACCACCCAGCTTATTTGCTGGATTATGTACCAAATGGTCAGATCTTCTAAAGAACATCTACATAACATTTCTTTCATGTTTCAAGAGATGAAAATAACTGTACAAGGTTAAGTACAAAAGTACACAAGACAGCGGACACGAAAAAATCTACGTATGAGATTTTTATCCCACCTGCAGCTTTAATATATTTTTGAAAAGTAGAATTCATGAACTAAAAAATATTGTCTTTCTATAGTCCTGTCAAGTTTAATGGAAGTGGGTTTAACCTGATTACAACACTAACACCAGTATCACTGATCTGATATTTACAAAAATCGTATTTTTCAATAAATTAAAGTCAATGCAACACCCATGCAAGCTAGAATGCTAGCTGTTTGGTGAACAAGGACCTGACATCAGAACAAGAAGTCTATAAAGTCCCAAACTTTAAAAGTGTGATCTTTTTTCAAACTGCATCCATTCCTCGCATTGAAGATGTAAAACCCAAACCCATTCCTCTTTGTGTGTGGGTCTGTGATCTTGCCATTTCATACTGAGCATCTAGATTTCTAAATACTTCTTCCTGTTGCTTCAAAGTCTTGTAACTTTCTTCATCAACAGAGCTACATCCAGCTTCATCTTCACTCTAAATAGCAGACAAAATATTAAAATGCATTTTGATGAAAATAAGAGATGATTCTCACTTGATGTGACTGTTAACTTGTATTTTCAAAATACAGTATTTGACCTCATTTGGCTTCCATCCATCCATTAATCACCCATATAGTACAAGACAATGTTCTTTCTAAAGAACATTGGGATCCAACAATTTTAAACTGTGGAAAAAGACAAAACAACAACAAAAAACAACACATAAAAGGAGTTGGGTATGGCTCAGTGCTACAGTGGATTTCAGTTCAGTCCCTAGTACCATTAAAAAAAAAAAACAAACATCAAAATACATTTGACAGTGTATAAACACTACAGAGGAGTATCAATCAGGGCTATGAAAACTCAAAGGGGTGGTATTGCTTGTTAGTTTTTAAAAGGGTGGAAGGAAAGTATAATAACCTAATAACCTCAATTTCCTAAAACTTAACATACAAAACTTTCAGGGCTAGGGTTGTGGTTCAGTGGTAGAACACCTGTCTAGTACGTGCAAAGTGCTGGGTTTGATCCTGAGGACCACACAGAATTATTAAAAAAAACAAAACAAAAAACAAAAAACAAAACCCTGTCCCTGCCAAAATAGGTTTAATGTGAATCTTTTTTTTTTGAGTACCGGGGATTGAACTCAGGGACACTCCACCACTGAGCCAATCCCCAGCCCTATTTTGTATTTTATTTACAAACAGGGTCTCACTGAATTGCTTAGGGCCTCACCATTGCTGAGGCTGGCTTTGAACTCCAGATCCTATCGACTCAGCCTCCGGGCTTAATGTGAATCTTAATACAAAGTATAACTCACCTTAATACCCATTAATTTCCTAAATTTGACGTTTTGGTCCTTGTTTCCAAAGTTCAATTTCTCCCATATTTCAGCAGACTGGGATTTGTCCTGTTAAGAAACACTACATTTTAGAATGTGGAAAATATAAATACCTTTTATTAGGATATTAACACTCTCAGCAACACAATTTTATTTTTTAGCAACATAATTTTAAAAGAGCAGCATTTACGGCTTTCTGTTAATGGATCTATAATGATATTAAGATTATCTTATGGAGTAATGAAGCAAGTCAGGTGCAGTGACACAGGATAGCAAAGCCAAGTGCTATGCAAATCAGTGAGACCCTGTCTTTAAATAAAATACAAATACGGCTCGGGATATGGCTCAGTAGTTGAGTGTTCCCGAGACCAAAATTATAAACTTTTTAAGATAGGGTCTGGCAAATTCGCCAAACTTTTGATACCACTGCCTTAGACTCCCAAGTAGCCAGAATTACAGTTACAGGCATGTGACACTGTGCTTGGCATTAATGGAATACCTAAACCAAGTAGCAGTTTTTTCCCTTTATAAATGTTATGGTAGTAACTGATTCTTTCTGAAAGATTTTAAGTTCAATCATTCATGTTTTCTGCCTCAAATTAGACTACTACAAACATTCTCAGAGAGAAATGCTCAAACTTGCATTTTTCATCAGAAATTTGATTCTCCAATTAATTGCTAACTAGGGATAAATAATAAAGAGTTTGGGAGGGCTTACCCCTTCCTTTTTGCCTTGCCAAAGCATCTTCCTTTTTTTCTCTTGTTCAGCAAATTTCATTGGATTCACAGCTGCTGGGTTGTAGTAGCTAGGTACAGCTATTCCGGTCTCAGCCAAGGCTTTAGCCTGCAGGGCTGCCATTTGAGCTGCCATAGCTATCTGAGGAGTTACTTGTGTTCCTGATGCCAACAGGGCAGCAACATTAAGAACAGAACCACCTGTGGCTGCAGCTGCTGAAGAGGATATAAGTATGAGTTTTCAAAGACAAATTTTATAATTTACATCAATACATTTACATGAAAAAAAAATCCTTAAATTTATGAAAATGGCAGGGTTATTTCCAACAAATACACGGAAAAGTTTACCTTATATAAATCATTATCATTTCAGTGTGTTCACCAATGCTTCTGTATTTCCCTAATATGTAGTTACACATCAAACATTTCTCAGAGGATGAAAAGAATTATACAAACTGGAGGAAGGTATGATTTCAATGGAAATTAACTACGGCACTTACAACTATAATTAAAATGTATTTAATAATTGTATGGTCACGTTTTCTGAAGTATTTTTATAGCTATCTCATTTGAAACAAATAACATTAAAGAGGTATTAAACATATCTAACCAATACTAAGGCCATGTCCTAAAAATGTTATATACCAAGCCAAGTAATTCCACGTGATAAGTCTTTTTGGAACAGCAAGACCCTTCTAATCCCTCATTTTTGTCAGTCCAGAGTATAGAGACTTGAAAAGTTCTTAAATTACTAACATTGCAGGAACTCAGTTATGAAAGTCTTAATTATTTTATTAGAAACAAAATGGCAGTACATACAATTTTGGAGTATTTAAAAAAGCACCACTCTTTACTAGGAATGTCAAAATAAAACATCTTCTAGACTCAATTTCATAAATATAAACAGTAAATTCTGATAAACTTCATTCTCAAGAACCTTTTATGCCAGGTGTAAAACATAATATATATCTACCTTCTTAAATACACTGCATTCTCAAACTCACAATAGAAGACATTTGTAGGGCTAAGTGAATAAGATTAGTCATTATTCACTTTTCAAATTATCTAAATGGACAAAATGAAAATATATATGCATAAAGGGACTAGGCATGTAGTTTACTGGTAGAGCTAATGATTAGAGTCAAGTAACCTCATAAAGAACTTATTAGGTGGCAAAACACTAAAAATGTTTACAGTGTATTGATGGGTATTTTAGGGAATCACAGTTGATTTTTTTTCCTATTAGTTTAAAACATATACACAAAGGTTAAGCCTATATATGTATAATGAAAAAAAATTACCTGCAGCTATTTCTTGTTGTTTTTGTTTTTCAACCATTTCCTTTTCTCGTTGTTCTTGTAATTTCTTTGCCCTTTCCAATCTGTCAAAAAAAAAAACAATTAAATTTAAACAGTTAATATAAATTCACTATGTACCTTTATATATGTACAAAGACAAAATACTTGATAAACTTTAAATTGAGCCAATTATTCAATACCCTCTTCCAATCAAAAGAACATTTCAATGCTGTTTGCTTTTTTATGACATAGGGTCTGACTATGCTGCCCAGGCTGGCCCTGCAACTCGTAGGCTCAAATAATCCTCCTTGCCTTAACTTCCTGAGTAGGCAGAATTGCTGGCACGTGCTTTACAATACTGTTTATGAACACTTTTGAATTGAATGAAGTGTCAAAAACTAGAAATTTAATATGCATTTCACACTAAAGAAATGGTTAAAATTTTAAAATTCTTCAATCTTTGACAGGGCTGACAACTACAGTAAAGATAAAATGCTATGATAGAATGCCAACCCAATTCATTCTAACAATGCTCTTTATTTCTAAATACTTTGTTATAGTCTTTACCTAAATAAAAATTTAAAAAGCTATAAGTAAAAGGGCAAGCAAACCCTGCTAAGTTATTTATTGTAACTTAATAAAAGGGGGGTGGGTAGTGGCTGCATTCGGAAATTACTTTTAGCAGGTGAAGAAATTTGTCATTGGCAAAGGCACAGGCAATATAAATTCATTAAAAAAAATTAATTCTACTTCACACTGAAATTATGAATATGTGCAAATTTATTTATTATACAGCAAAGGAGTAACATTATCTTCATGATCAGTTCCTGAAAGAGAAACCCTTTGTGTCAGAAGGATTCTTCAATTTACCAATAATAAATTAATGCCACTCTTCCTCTTTAACGTGGCATAAACAGGCATGGATTGGGAAAAAGGTATTTTTTTGGGGGATGGACACATGGCTAATAAAAAACAACGATAGTCAATTGTTATATTCTTTAACAACTGTTGAAATTTATAAAAAAGAAAGTTTATGATATATAAGCATTCTTTTTTACTGAGCACATATGTGTGAAACACAGTCGAAGACTTTTTTTTTGTCCACGAGAGTAATAAGAGCTTCTGATGTGGCTTAACAAGAAAATGTAGTTGGTCAAAGGTAAGAAAAATATTTCCAAAACAACTTTAAAATTACCCAGAGGATTTAATGTGAATTTGTCATACCTGAAAGACCACTAAGTGGCTAAATCAAAAAGTTTTAGATACTAGTAATAGCTTTACTTCAGTAAATCCAAAAATGAAAAGTGCAACATATTTATGGTATAGGTGTAAATTAAAGAGTCAAAATTAGGGCTTAGAAAATACTTTGTCAAAGTTAATGAACCAATTATCATAAATTAGTTTAGATTTTAGAGTAAATCATTTCCTAATAATGTTGGTTTTAGTTTCAGAAAGAAAATATGAGTAGTATTGGTTCTATCAAAATGCTATTGCAGGTCTGGAATTAACACCATTCACTGAGATAAATGGAATGAAGAAGGGGTGAGCTCACACCTTTGCTGCTGCTCTTCAGCTGGAGTTCTGCCAGGCTGGGTTCACAGGGCAGCAGCACATCAGGTTACATTGTGATAACTGTATTTTTATAATGAGGAAAAAAAAAAACAAAGGGGGGGAACCAAATCCAAAGAACTTAATTTTCAGAATTTTTGAAAACGGAAAACGTGTTTGGAGTTTATTTCACTTGCCTCATTTGAGGCAGTTCTTTGGAGCATTTTGCAGATTTCAGGCAGCGTTGTTGTGTGTGGTTCCCTCTTCTTTGAAACAGTAGAAAATTTAAGAAATACAATGTTCTCCCTATGTTACAAGATAATAAATTAGCTTATAATGTATATGTATTATTTGCTACAACCTTAAGAAAGCTATTGAAAGAATTCTTTGTTTTAAGAAAAACCGCCAAGTAAAGGTAAAACCATATTAGATGTAAAACAACCCTTGAAGATGACATAAGGCTCAAAAAAAAAAAAAAAAAGACTCAAATGCAAACAGTGGTTTGACTAGATTTCTTGGAAAAAAATAACCAGTTAATCATGAAGACAAAAAAACATGAATGGCTTCAGACATCTCAACCCTCCTAGTTGCACAAGCAAGCAAACGTCTAAGGTGAGAATTAAAAACTTAATTCACAAATTATGATTAATTTACCCGAATTATACTGACTTAAAGACTCATTTTGTCCACACAATTTGGCATCTACTTAAACGTAGAAAGGGAAAAACAAATTAAAATACATACATACCTCCTAGCTAAAGCTTCTTGTGCATCCATTGCTGTATTTCTGCCTCTGAAGGGAGGTGGACTGGGAGTCCGGCTTAAACTTCTGCTAAATCTTCTTGGTTTTTCAATTCTCTTCTTTCTATCTCTATAATAAATGCCATTTTACAAGTCTTATGTTAATTAATTGTTTAAAAAATTGTTTACATGGTAAAATGACAGTCAATGATACACAGGGTGTAATGGTGAATGTTTCTAATCCGAGTAACGTGGGAGGCTGAAGCAGGAGGACCTTGAGTTCAAAGCCATCCTCAACAACCCTAAGCAACTAAGTGAGACCCTGTCTCTTAAGTTTCTTATTTATATTGCCCATTTATTTAACTTCCTTATTTTAGATGGACACACTGGCAACTCATCAGCCATTTCTATTCCCCCCCCCCCCCCAGCACTAGGGACTGAAACCAGGCCCTTGCACGTGCCAGGCAATCATTTTACCACTAAGTCACACCCTAGCCTGTTCATTTTTTGAGACAGGGTCTCAAGTTTCTCAGGCAGGTCGGAAACCTGTGATCCTGTCTCTGGAGTAGCCAGGACTACAGGCTGGCATCACAGCACAGAGATTATACCAACTAAGGCTGCAAAGAGTAACCTTATAATTATTCACAACATAGGTCAATATGTACACAACTGGAAATGAAAGGCCAAATATTTGCAAATCTTATTTTACTGGGGATTGAACCCAGGAGCATTCTATCTCTGAGCTATTTCTCCAGCTCTGTCCCCACCTTAAAAATTTTTTATTATGGACCAGGATCCTACTTTCTGAGACTGGCCTCCAAGTTAGAACCCTCCTGCCACAGCCTCCCAAGTAGCTGGGACTATAGGTGTGTGCCACTGTGCCAGGCTCTATTATAGTAAACTACAATTAATTTGAGGATGTTTTTAGAAAATCAGTTATCACTAAAAGAATTACCGAAATTAAAGTCCTAAACTGCCCAAAAAGTGATTAAAAGATTACCTCAGCTACCTTTGACTCATTGTCAGTATTAAAGTTCAAATTAGTATATGACAGACTAAAAACAACCGAGTAAAAACTGACACTCATTTGATAAAAGTTCAAACAAGCGGATAACAAAAAATCTAAACATAGGTCTATCTTTACCTACATTTCAATTGTATTTCTTCAATAAATCAAAAGCATTACTATGAATACTGGTAAGTTAGCATACATATTATGTTAATTATAGCATTTAAATGAAAATTCTATTAAGAATATTATTAAAATTTCCTCCTGTCCTACTAATTACACTGCCAACTAATGATCCTTCGCCATTTCTTATACCCCATGTACTGGGAATTGAACCTAAGGATACTCTACCACTGGTATGTCTCATCCCTTTTCATTACTCACTCTAGCACTTAGTATAATTTTGGACTTCTTGGGCAAGTTACTTAACCTCTGTAACCTGAATGAACTTAACTCACGATTTTTTTTATACCTGCCTATCAGATATACACTGATGTAATGAGACTGAAAATGCTAAGTATTTAGATGTGCGTGTGTAATTTAAATATTTATTTTGTAGTTGTAGTTGGACATTCCTTTATTTCACTTATTTACCTTTATGTGGTGCTGAGGATTGAACCCAGGGTCTCATACATGAGAGGTGAGTGCTCTACTGCTGAGCCATAACCCCAGACCCTTGCATGCACCATATTGCTAGGCCCTAGATTTTTTTTTTTTATTAGTGAGGTTATGAGTAGAACAATTCTACCTTAATCTGTAAATAAAACTGGTTGAGTATTAACATTCTTGGGTTGTCACACACACCCTATGAGGTGTCTACCAGATTTTATTCAGAATGAGTACCTACCGACTTCTACTCCGTGTCCTACTCCTGCTTCTAGTCCTATGCCTGTGTCTTGATCTTGAGCGGGAACGAGATCTGATCCGCCGTTTTCTTTCCCTGCTTCTGGATCGAGACTTCTTCCTCTCTCTGCTTCTGGATCGTGACTTCTTCCGTTCCCTACTCCTGGATCGAGACTTCTTCCGCTCCCTGCTTCTACTACGATGGCGCCTGAAATTCAAGTATGCAACTTAAAAGAGTTTTCAATTCCATACATTATATTATCTGTAATAATGCAATGAAGACAGGCAATAAACTTTCATTCATTAAAAAAAAAAAAGATTACTGAGGTTTTTGAAGGACTTATAACCTTCATTACTATATGAAGAAGTTTCAATGGGAATGGAAAAGCTATAACATGTCAAAATGTTCAACGCATCCTTTCTCAACTGAATTCTATTTTAAGTTTTAAGCCTGAACTTTACCTACCACAGTATATTTAAAGCTTAAAGATCATATTTAAATCTGGATTAGTCTGGAATCACCACTTACTACCCACAGAAAAAATTCAAATGTACGTTAAACACTAGCTTCTCAAATCCAAAATCTCCAAATTTTAACCATTACCCAGTTTCTAAAAATTCATTTTAGCACTACCAAACATACACACACAAAACTTGAAGAGTGAAGAGTTTGGAACAAACACCTTCTACATCAATGGTGTAAATGGACTCTCTATTGGTCTAAACTATCTAAGTAACTCAACAATATGTTTTCACTGCATAAAAGAAAACTCAGTAAATGGCTGAAGAAAATCTATCCATTAATTGAACATGTTAACAATTTCTCACTCCTTTTATCTTGGACATCACTTGTGGATTTAACATAAAGCAAAGATTAAAATGTTCTAGCTAGGGGCTGGGGATGTGGCTCAAGTGGTAGCTCGCTCGCCTGGCATGCGTGCAGCCCGGGTTCGATCCTCAGCACCACATACAAATAAAGATGTTGTGTCTGTTGAAAACTAAAAAATAAATATTAAAAAATTTTCTCTCTCTCCTATCTAATAAAAAAAATGTTCTAGCTATTAAAGTTAGCAAGAAACAATAAATTTCTAGGGGCTGGGGTTGTGGCTCAGTGGTAGAACACTTTCCTAGCATGTGTGAAGGACTGGGTTTGATCCTCAGCAAAACATAAAAGTAAATAAAGATACTGTACGTTATCTACAACTAAAATAAATTTTTTTCCCTAGTAACAAGTTACTGAGAAAATTTACCTAACTTAAAGCGAAACATAAAGTGCTTATGGATAATACCAAAACTACTTACCTTTCACGGGACCTAGATCTCGAGTGACTTCTGCCTCGTGATGATTTTCTTTCTTTGCGTTTGTGTCTGTCCTCACCATTTTCAGAGGAATTTAGTCGCTCTCTTCCTTTATCAGAAGAATGTTCTTTGTCATTATGTTCCTCAGACTTATGTTTCTTAGAAGATTTATCTTTGGATTCATGTCTTCTTGCCTGTTTTAAGAAGAAGTTGGTTCTTTCAGGAAAATAGTGCAACAAAAAGAGTTAGTATGGGTATCAGTAGACAAAAATGTTGTGATGCAACATTAGTAACCTTAGGAGTGTGTGGCAAATAAAAAATGATCTAGTTTCACATCACCCAAATGTTGCAGATTTAATTACTAATTTTTAAAATAAACACAAAATACAATTTCCCCCCAAGATATATTTATACCACAAGAAAACAATGATATTTGAAACTGAAATATCAGAAAACCATTACACCAGATATAGAGGAATCCCTAACATTTGTTTAAAAAAAAAAAAAAATACAGACCATATCTATACATCAATCTCAAAATACAGAGAATACTAAGTTTAAAGAATAAACAATAAGGACAAAAAGAAATGCACTAGAAAATGCATTTCAAATGGAAAGCTAAGTATAATTAATTTTAATAAACATTAATTTTGTACGATTTCAAATTACAGTTATGTGTCCCTTTCATACCTATTTTGCAAGTCACATTGTCTCTAAAATTAGTTTTTGTATTCTCCCAATGTCTTAACTGTGAATCAGCAATTTATCTTGCAAATTCCAATAGGTTTAGAGTTCTATTACATCTCGTGTACCTGCAGTACAAAATGCCAACTGTACCTGTTTTAATTTTTAAAAACTCAAACTAAGAGTAAACAGTTAATCCCTATGCCATCATACAACACATTATCCCCCTGTATTTTGATTAAAATCAAGACTTAAATACATACGCATTCAGAATCAGCTAAAATTAAAAGTGTATTGATCAATTCTCCTATTTTATTGCACAAATACCAAAGTAGGAAGTGCTAAACATTTTCCCACACTGATTTATCAAACCCATCTTGTAGTTAAATGTTAAAATTCCAAGGATTCTATTGTCACTAAATTTTAAATCTGAAAAGAAACACATATCCTCTAATTTCATCCTCTTACATTATGTGTAACTAATCTCTAAAGTCACAAGGCTAAACAGTAGTTAAACAGGACCTGGAACCCAGTTCATCTGATGCCCAGGCCACCACTTCTCCACCAAAATACATTATTTGTTTCCCAAAACAGACCATAGTATATTTCTTTTCACTTGAGATTAATTTTTGTTAAAAATATAAAAAAATAAAAAAACTTCGCCAATCATTTTGGAACATGCATGATGATACGTTTGAAAATGATCATAGTGATTTTCTACTTGGCAGAAAAATAAGAGACCTGGAGACATAAGTTTAATATTAGTTTCATTGCCAGTTCTCTGTGATATGACCTTACAAAAGAAAATTTCCTCGATTTTGCCATATAGTGGCACACTGGAAAAGTTTTAAATGGTTAAATTTCCAAAAGTTTTAGTTTATTTCAAACCAGTTTTTCAAACATAACATTTCTAATTAAAAAAAGAAAACAAAACAAAAAACCAAAAAAAAAAAAAAAAAAAAAAAAACATTAAAACCCTTAACTGATTTAAGATATTTAAGGGAAATAGGAGTTTGAATGACTAATAGTTACCTTATCATGAAGTAGGCTTATTATTTTGCTATCTGAGTCTGCAGCGTCTTCAGTTCAGTCTCTTCGCGCATTAGCACGCTGAGTATGATTTATTATAGAAATGTTATCATGTGAGCTAAACAAAATAGTCATTTTCACAAAAACTCTCCTAAATTAAAAATTTAACAGAGCTTCCATTAGGGGAAGAGGTGAAGTCCCTGCCCATATTTTTAGGAGTCCCTTGCCCAGCCCCCATCAGACTCTTCTCCCTTTCTTGTTGCTACATCTGCTCTTCCTTGTTGGCTCATTCCTTGTCTTCTCAGGTGAGCAAGTTAAAACTCCTTTGAAATATAGCCGATGCCTTTTGTTTATCCTCAAGTTTTGTTGTCATTGCCACCTTTTCTACTGTCCCTTACTTACCCCTGCACTTCAAAGTTCAACACTATCAGGGAAATCCATTAAGTCTTACAAAAGAAAAGAGAACTCTTGTTACCTACCATGAAGAAAAAGTAGCCCACAGATATCTAGGGTATTGCTACTTAAAGATGACTGCTATTTAAAAATCCTGAGCAGCTGTCAGGCTAAGGAGACTCGGGGACCTCAGATTAATGGAAGCTCTGTGTGACAGACCTAAAAAAACCAATTATATTCTTCATATGAAATTTTATTGTGAATATATTCACAATATAATAAAATTAAGTTTTTGAAGGCACTTTTCATATAAACAACTATCTTCTTGAAAAAGGATGAATCCAAATCATGCTTATTTTATAACCCAATTAACCTTTTAAATTTCAAGTTTGGGTACTTACCTTAACAATGTAATATAGTCACACAAACATTTCTACCAGATACTTTACAAGTATTTTAAAGTACCTATTCACTACAAAGTGTTAATTACCTCTTTGCTTCTGCTCCGGCTCCTGTGTTTTCTTCCTTCATTATCTGTGAACACAAACAATAATTCAACATAAACACAAATTTCAATGCTGTTATCAAAAGTAATTTCCATGGGCTAGGGATGTGGCTCAGTGGTAGAGTGCTGTCTAGCACATGAGAGTCCCTGAATTCGATCCTCAGCACTACATACAATAAAAGTTATTGTGTCCAACTACAATTAAAATTCTACCTGTTCCATCTCCAATATCTATACTTTTTATGGCAGGAGAATTATTTATATTAACAATATCAAACAATGTGAATAAAAAAAATTAAGCCAAGGGTACAAACACCATCTTTCATTCACAAATACTTTTGTTTAAAGTGTTGGGGATCAAACCCAGGGCCCAGCATATGTTAGGTCAATGTTCTACCACTAAGCTACATTCCCAGTCCTTGAGATCAGGTCTTGCTAAGTTGCTGAGATGGCCTGGAACTTGTGTTCTCAGCCTCATCCTCAGCTTTGTGAGCAGTCAGGATTACATGTGTATACCACCATACTCCCTTTCAGTCACAAATTCTCCAATATTTCAACAAAATCCTGACTAGTCCATCTTGTTTTCTATAGTACATAGTAAATTTATGAAGTAAACAAAAAAGAAAATAAACAGGTTGGATTATATTTGGTATATTATTGAAGAAGTCTAAAGAATGCTTTATTAGCTTAGAAAAATTTCCATTCAAAAATGATTATGCAGAGAAAAGTGATGGAGGGAGGGAGGAAGTGGAGGGAAAGGAGAAATACTGGGGAATGACTGGCCAGACCATATCATTATATTGTGTGCATGTACAAATATGTGACACCAAATTCCACTATGTATAATTATAATCCACCAGTAAAAAATGTGAGAAAACAGGGCTGGGGTTGTGGCTATAGTGGTATAGCACTTGCCTAGCAAGTGTGAGGCAATGGGTTTGAACCTCAGCACCACATTAATAAATAAAGATATTGTGTCCATCTACAATTTAAAAATATTTTAAAGAAATGCGGGAAAACAAAACGGTTATGATAATACCAGTTTCAAATACACAGACAAAACAATATTTTGTAGATAATTATCTGTGAACAAAAGGGATAAATGACGTAAGATTTGAATCTTACAATCCCCAGCCCTTCTTTTATTTTTATAAACGTTTTTTAAGCTGTCAATAGACCTTTATTTTATCTATTTATATGTGATACAAGAATTGAACCCAGTGCCTCACACATGCTAGGCAAGCACTCTACCACTGATCTATAAACTCAGCCCTCCTTTTTCTTAGACAGTGTCTTGATAAGCAGCTTAAGTTGGCTTCAAACTTCCAACCCCACTATTGAAATTACAGACATATGCCGCCATGCCCAGCTTAGGTGTTAAAAACTTTTATTCTCTCACTTATTAACCTCTTCCTTCAATAGTAATAATACTAATTTCTTTTTCTTTCTTGTTTTTTTTTTTCAAAGTGCTGGCCATCATTTTATCATTGAATTACATATATTTCAACACTAAGTTTTTAAAAATAGTGAAAAAACCCCACACTTTCTCTATCAGTTTAGTTTTATCTTTATAGAAAAATTAATGAATATGGAGTATTTGTAAGCATTAAATACCTTGCTTCAAAAGGATTTTAAAACAGCATTAGATGTAGTTCACTGCCTGTCATAGACAATGCCCTCAGTTCTATTCTTTGCACTGCAAAAACAAATCCAGAAACATTCAAACTCAAATAATACATATTTATTTTGCCAGGTGAAGTGGCAGGTGTCTACAATTCCAGCACCTCAGGAGACTGAGGCCCCAAGCAACTTAAGGAGACCTATCTTAAAATAAAAAATAACCAATATACTTTCATTATCCATTTTCAATTAAAAGAACATTTATTAATTTTACCAACAAATTTATGTCTTACCTGATTTTCGTTTTCTTTCTCTTGACCTTGATCGTGATCTTGAATAATGATGTTTTGAGGCTCTAGGAGAAACAGATACATCTGACTGCTCTTTTTTCTTATCTCTATCTGGGGTTGTCTTTTCTGGGGCTAGTCCATCTCGTTCTGTATCACTAGCCTAAAAGCAAAAAAGAAGATAGTTATCCTTGAGTATTACAAAAAGTAAATTAGAACAGCTTACTTCCAAGTAGCTAAATATATATAGTATCATAACTTGCCTAAACGACTCAAAACAACTATCCAAAGAGAACCATATATATTTAGACTGATGTACCTGTAATTTCTAATCAGAACCACTATCATTATTATTTTTCTGTGCTGGGGATTGAACACAGGGCCTGGCACTGGCTAGGTGAGCACTACTCTTAAGAATGAGCTGTATCTTCAGAGCATTACTTACTCACAGCATAGGGAATACTTCTAAATATCATAAAATAAACAGAATATTAACTTATCTAAGAGAACCCATTCTTAATTTCATTAATTCCCTTTAATGAAAATAGCCCCTTGGCACAGAGTTACAGCAAAACATGGCCTGCCTCTCATCATTTGTGCTCTGGGCTTTGGAAACATTGTTTCTGCTTTGAAACACTTTAGCATGTGCTTTTTCACCAAGCTACATACCCAGACCTTTATATAAACTTTAAAATTAAATCAACCAACCATACACATTCTTTTCCGGAATTTGATTTACCTGAAGGACATTCCTTCATCTATGTATCAGTTTTCTAGTTTATAAAAGGCAATTATCTGACTTTCTCCTAACAGCACTCAGTACAAATTAATCCATGTTTGAGGAAGAAATGAATTAGTTTCCCATTAAAAATTTCTGTGGTTCTGAATTGTTTGATCCCAATTATAATTAAAAAGAATGTCATTAAAAAATTAATTCAAATTGGAGAAATAGGAAAAAAATGTCAAGAACACTAAATTCTGAATGTTCTTTAGACAGCTTTTTATATAAAAGGAGTAGAAGCAGATCCAGCTGTATGTGCAAAATGCATAGTGGTTAAACAAGGTAATATGAAAATAATCAATATAGGGAGTTGACTTAGGATAGGGGTTAACAAACTACTGTCTTATTTCTATAAGCCAAGTCTTATTTCTAAAGCCAAGAATTTTCATTTTTTAAAAAGGGTATAAAAACAAGTAAACAATGTGGCACATTGCCCACAAAGCCAAAAGTATTTACCATCTGGCCCTTAAGAAACTTTACCAACTTCTCACTTAGGACATCAGAAGAAATCTGGATTGGGTAAATAGGGAATCACACAACGATGAAACTTCTTCAAAGATGAGACCAGAAAATGAATATAGAATAAAATGAGGTGTAAAAAGTTGCATTATTTCAACCTGTATTCACCGAGGGTCAAAACTATCAATATAATGCTTCAACCCAACAATAAAAAGATTTTTTTAATTGAAACACATATTATGTATTAAGCCTCTAAATGATACTGTATCTCTTTGCTACCTCTACTGTTTAATAATGCTATACCACAACAATTAAGGATAATACTGATCCTCAATACTTTACATTTTATTTCTGTTCTCATCATTATTCACAAGGACTAGTTTTCAAATTAACTTATTACATGATAAGTACCTGTACAGCCTTTACTTGGTAAATTAAATGCCCCTCAAACCTACACTATAAAGTACATAACATTTACTTTTGTAGATAACAAAGCTGAGAACTGAAAACAACTTTTTCTTCTTCTTCCTTGGGTACTAGGGATTGAACCCAGGGGCGCTCTACCACTGAGCTACATCCCCAGTCCTTTTTTATTTTTCATTTTGAGACAAGGTTTCCCTAAGTTGCTGGGATTACAGGCATGTACCATCACACACATGAAAACAACTTTTTTTTTAAGAGAAATTTTTAAAATATTTTTATTTTATTTTTATTTTTAGTTTTCGGCAGACACAACATCTTTGTATGTGGTTCTGAGGCCTCACGCATGCCAGGGGAGCGTGCTACAGCTTGAGCCACATCCCCAGCCCCAAAACAACTTTTAATAATAGAAAAGACAGTACCTTAGCCCAATTAGTATAAGTTTCCAGCCAAAAGTTAATTTAACTACATACTTAACAGCACAGAAGCCTGACTATAAGAAAACTACCCCGTGATACACAATAACATAAATAGCCATTTGCATCTGTAAAAGTCCAACAGAAAAGCAAATACTATGCCATCATCAAAAAGATATGATAGAGGACTGGGGTTGTGGCTCAGTGGGAGAGCATGTTCGAGGCCCTGGGTTCATCCTCAGTACCACATATAATTAATTAAAAAACAGGGTTAAAAAAAAAAAAAGACATGCTAGGTGGCCACAGCATATGCAGAAGTTTTATTCGAGGATATTTTATAGAAGCATATTGAAGATATCCAGAAAAACTAAAATCAATTGATTATTAAATTATTCTGATGATTTCCAAATTTCATTTCAATTCAAAAATCTATACATGAATACTGACTGCAGCCATTGCCCTGGTGCAGGCCTATGATCCCGGCTTCTTGGGAGATTAAGGCAACTTAGGGAAGCCCTGTTTCAAAATAAAAATAAAATGGCATGGGGTTTGTGTAGCTCAGTGGTAGAATTCTTACCAAGGATACATCAGGCCTTGGGTTAACTCCCAATACCACAAAACTACCCAACAAAACTGAGTTCTACCTTTATTATTGATTGACTCCATCAGAAACACTTGTTTCCTACAATTTAAGACTTGAAAACCCTAGCAGTACTTGTAAAACAAATCTGTCTCCAGTACAAAGGCAAACACTGAATTTAATACTAGGCCACTTCTCCAAGGCATTGTCTTTTTAATCACACGAGGCCCTGCTGAAACAAATGCTTTAAATGATGTTATTTAAAAAAAAATGTTTATTTTATGTATTTATTTTTATGTCGTGCTGAGGACCGAACCCAGGGCCTCACACGTGCTAGGCAAGCGCTCTATCACTGAGCCACAGCCCCTAAATGATATTTTTAAAATACCCAATCCTCCCACCACTTGCACCAAACCAACACTACCTTTTAAGTGTACCAAGAGGCCCCAAACAATACCGAACAGAGCATTAAATCAGTTTACAAGTACTAACTTACCAACTCTTCAAATCCATATAAAAAATTGTTAAGCTCAAACATGCTAGGTGGGGGTGAGAAGGAGAAAAGCGCCCGACCCTACCTAACTCTGAATATGCCAATTAATAAGAGTAAACTTTATGCTTAAGAGTACTACTTATTTTCTAAAATAAAAAGATGTAACCTTTTCGTCAGTAAAAAGGAATGCATAATGCTTACACTTTCCTTTTAACTGGTTCACCAAAAACGAAGCGATCACATACTCCCTCGGCAGTGGGCATCCTATACCCGGGGCAGGCTTAGCGTTCAGAACCGGTGATTTACGATCTGCAGTTCTTACTGGGGTCAACGAAAGGGTCTTAAATTTAGAGAAACACAGCCACTAATACATTGGGATTGTAATGTACATTTTAAACCGATTTTATCACGATCCCTTCGGATTATGTCGGAATCACAGTTCCGAATCCGAGTCGGTGGCATTTTCGCTCTCTCCCCAAGATCATCCCAGCTCCTGGCTGAGGGCAGACCCGGGCGCCGACGGGCGAGCACTAAAAGGAAATGTGCGAGGAATACACCATCCCACCCAACGAACGCACCCCGAGACCAGAGGCGGACTCCTCACACTCCGTCCCCTACACACACCGCCTTTTGGACCTCATACTTTTCAGAGATGACTTCTAATTTCTCTCTCTTCTCCAGCCTCTTCCTGCTCTGCGAATACAAGTTTTCAAGCCCTAAGAAAGCTCAATGTAAACCACCAGGGTATCTAAGCTAAGCTGGGGACATTACCCTAGGCCAAGAGGAACGTCGGACTCGGGAAGAGATAAGGAAAGTTCTGGAAAAAAGGCACTCCCTGCGGCTCCCCACCCCCACCGACGCCGCCCTCCTTCCCCCTCCCGACAGCGGGCAGCCATGATGGCGGGCGCAGAAGAAGGCCGCGGCGCCATTTTGTCCATACACACACGCGCGGGGAACAGCCCTGGAGCCGTTCACGTACTCTTTCGAAACTACAAAAAAAAAAATCCCTGACTTTAAACTCATGAGTTGGTACCTACCGCCATAGTCCAGAACCCGGCCGCTAAGGCGGCACCTTCACTTGCCGCTTTCAACAGTACCGGCCGCCCCGAAGCTTCGCCACAGACTAAAGCGCTCGCGCGAGAGACCCGGATGGCACAAAGGGGATGAGGCCCCCGCGCGTCGCGCAGCTTTCTGGGAGGAAAAGGGGTGGTGATGAGTATCTATAGCAACGAGGCTTTAGGCGGTGATTGGTTGGTTTTTCGAAGGAGGCGCATAAGGCCAGGGAAGGGGGCGGAGCCAACAATACACCCTAGAATGCGCTGTCGGGAGGTAGGAGTGAATGCAGTCTAAGGTGGGGCGACTTCCTATTTCGATTAAACAACAATCTTGGCCTTCCTCGGCCGCCGTAGAAGGGGTTGAACTTGCTATTCTCCCGCCAATTTAAACCCGTGGGATAGAACCTAAAGTGATTAGGGGCGGTTGTGTGAGTCAGGAAGAGGGCTGGAATACTTGGTGTTCTCTTTTAGTTTCTTCAATTGCAGGTGAGCAGGGTCTTTCGTGCTGCTGTTGGGAACTTGGGGGTGGGACCAGGTGGAAATAGCGGCTTCAGCCCATTGCGGAGCGTTTCCCGCGCTAGACGTTGGCGGGAGAGAGGTAGTTTTTGCTGGCAGAGGTATCCGAGAGGGTTTATGTATAGAAGCCTAATTAACAGTGTTTTGTCTCGCTTATTATCATATTCTCTAATCTGTTCTCCATCCTGAAGTCAGAGTGCTCTCAAAACAACTATGAAATCATATCACTCTTTAGCATTCTCCTTGCACCGAGGATAATCCCTTCTGGTAGTGGAGATCTCATTCGGCTCCACCTATCTCTACATCATCTTCCACTCTTGCAGGGACCCCGCAGCTGCTCTAAATTCTGTCCATCCTCCGACCCTTTACGCTTTGTTCTCGGTGCCTAAATCGTTGTTCTCTCCGAGCTTGGCATATTTGGCTTCCTGCTATTTAGTTCCCAGCTTAGATGGCACCTCTTTCCCTTCCCCAACAGGCCTTTCTTAAGTTACCCTTCCCCCACTTACCTGAGCATTGTTTGTTTCCTTCAAAACATTGAGCACTGATGGTAATTACTTGTACATTTATTTATTTTTGTCAAAAGCCAGTCTAACAATCAAAAAGGACACTTACTGGCTTTACAGCATTTACTTTCTTTAGGTGACCGTGGTCTACTCTTTAACTCCTGACTTCTGTACTTCAACTGTAAAATAAATCAGATTAAATGAATACAGCTTGCAAAACTGCTGGGCATGTGAAGACACTCCATACATGTTAATTATTTTGTGTTTTATTCTTCCTACAAGAATATAAACTTATTTTCTGTTTCACATATGTAGGAAGCCGAGACCTAAAAAAGTATTCATCCCAACCTGTCTCTCCTATGTTAACCTCCTCTTAATTTCCAAATACAGCCATTACAACAATTCTCTTGCTTGCTGATGTGCTTTATTTTTACTTGTTTACATTCTTAGTAAACCCTTTTCCTATTTTTTAAAGTCATATGACCTTAAATTCCCTAACCAAAGGTTACTTGCATCCACTAATAACAAATTAGCAAACAGGTAGAATTGAGTGTTTGCCTTGAACCAAGCCTTGTTCTGTGAATATTCAAAACTCAAAAGACAACTCATTTGGGTAGGTCCCAATACATTCATATTTTGTAGTTTAGAGAATTGGGGAAAATGAAGATTAAAGTAATTGTCCATGGGCAACCAGCCAGTGATTATTAAAAAAAAAATCAACTTAAAGATTGTTTCACCCTTGTACCATACTTCTATAGATTTCATTTAATATTTTGGGTGCTGGGGTGATCAAACTTGGGGCCTTGTATATGATAAGCAAAAGCTCTACCATGGATCTATATCCCTCACCCATATTTTTATTTTAAAACTCACTTCTTACAAAAAAAAAAAATCTAGTTATTTCCCACCAGTCTTGATAAGGGGACTGTTTTTCATCTTAATGTTCTGTTTCCATTCAGACCATAGATAATATAATATGGATTGTATAAATCTTTGCTAATGAGATGGTTCAGTGACTCCCCTAAAGTTTCAAATGTATTCTGGCACAAAATCAGAAAACCAATCTAATTTTTTCTCTTCTTCCTATCATTTTTTTTTAATGTGTAGCAATACAGTGGAAATCTTAATGGGCATTTAAAAAAAAGTTTATCTGGACTTTTAGATCTATGATATCCCAGACAATCTGACTTTAGAACCTGCACTCTTTATTGCTATAGTGATTAAAGGTTTATATCAAGTGAAAATTTGACATAATTTCAAGCTGTTATTGCACAAAGTAGTAGTAGGTTGCATTGGTAATACGAGAATTGTTGAGGCTGGGGTTATAGCTCAGTAGTATAGTATTTGCCTAGCATATCTAAGGCACTGGGTTTGATTCCCAGTCTGCATATGAATAAATAAAATAAAGGTCCATCAGCAATAAACATACAAGTAAAAAAAAATTGTTGATTTGTGTGTATAAACCAGTATGATGTTCTCTGATAATAGCTCTATTTCCATTTATCTTATTGGTCCAAATGTCCAAAGTTTGTATGTGTTGATGTTAGGTTTGGCTTGTTTTTTGAGTAAAACTTTTTACTTCCTGAAAGAATGATCAAGGCTTGCCTTTGGAGAAAATGCTGGATTATTGAGGCAGCTCTGCATATTTATAGAGCTGAGGTGGTCTGACATTTGAAACAGTTTAACAATTTAACGGTTTTGGCAGCTGGCATGGGGTGTTTTCTGATTGGTGGGTAAGGATCATATGAGTCAGCAGGACTCACCATTGGATGGCTCTCCTTGGGGGGTTGAGAGAATGGGGAGGTTAGTCTTTGGAGCCTGTTCCCAACATTCCCCCCTCTTTGTTATTAAATGAGAGTGGACATTGACTCATTCTGGCTGTTTCCTGCTGAAATGGGGCGGTGTGGGAGAAAGAGAGGAGGGAAGTAAGGAGCCCCCACAGGAGGGCAGAGAAGACTGGTACCAACTAAGATTCTTTGCCACCACAGATCCATGATGACATCAGTCCATTCGGCATAGGTCTCCCCTGGAGGTATCATCAGTAGCCAGGAGTTGGTAATTCCTGAGGAGAAGCTGGTTAAAAGCTTGATTAGAAATTTCACCCACCTGAGTCTGAATAACTTTATGATAGGGGGAAGGAACGGGAACAGGGAGTTTTTATAGCCCAAATCTAATGGGGTCTCTGGGTCTGCAAGCTGCCTTGTTGGCACAAGGGGGGGTTAAGTGTTCAACCTTGGGCGGGGGGCGGCTTGGGCATTTGGGCTTGAAGCAAACAGGTGATAAAGAACCAGACAGAGGGTTTGAGAAGCCAGGTCATTCTGCAGCTAACTTTGTTTGGCAGGCCCTGCAGACCACCCTGTCCTGCACCTAACACCCTCAATTCCACTCTTCATTCCTAGTTAATCTAGCTTCCTCCCCTCTCTATTAAGGCTGCTCTTCAAACTTTCTCCTACCTGGGTGTACCAGCTTGCTTCTCTCTTTGCCTTTCTCGAACGCAGCCAAGGGAGAACAGTGGCCCATTGTTACCATATTTCCCTTTGAGAGCAGTCAGATCTCTCCAGGTTTTATGTGAAACACCTAAACTTTAAATACTGATACTTGAAATTCTTACGAAACTGGGAGGGTAAACAAAACACACATGTTGCTCCTTAGGCCCAGAAGGCAACTGGTAAAGTGCTCTCTTATGATCACACTTATTCAGGGGTCACCATGCTCTGGACACCTAAGTGTTTTGTCAGAAGGACAACATAACAACGGTCCCACTGCCAGCCATATTCAAGCAAGTGGGAGGAGGGGTCTGGCTAGAGGGGGCCCTTAGGGTCACTTGCCTTGAATCTTCAGACATAGGGCGAAGAGAGGGGCCAGAAATGAGGGGGAGCATTGACAAGAGTACTTATGACAGGTGACGATCGTTGGCTCTTCTGATGAAGGTATAGGAGTGCCGGGCTTAAGTCTGGAAATATGAATCCATGGGTAAGTTGGTTATTAGGTAGTTTGAGTTTGGCCGCTGAGGGTGTGCACATAATCATCTGAGCAGGGCCCTTCCATTTTGAGGGGGATTTAGTAAACAAGTGGGGCAATAGTAAACAAGTTGACCAAGTAAACAAGTTGTAAACAAGTTGACCAAGTGTTAAGGAGGTAGGGTTTTGAGAGATACTAGGGTCGGGAAGGAGCCAGTCTTGATAGCACCAGAGTTCAGAGCGTAGATGGAAGAGGAGGGGCAGGGCATAGGTTTCGGAGATGGGTAGGGGTTCTGTAGGCAGTCCAGGAGGAATGAGGGGATGGCCATACATGACTTCGAAAGGTGAGAGATTAGAAAGCTTCTTGGGCAAGGCCCTAATGTGCAATAAAGCCAAGGGGAGCACCTTTACCCAGTCCAGGCTTAATTCCATGGTGAGCTTGGTGAGGGTCTCTTTAAGGGACCAATTGGTCCTTTCAACCTTTCTGGAAGCCTGGGGGCGGTAAGGGCAATGGAAATGCCAAGGGAGTGATAGCGAGTGAGCCAGTCCCTGAGTTATCTGTGAGGTGAATTCTGGGCCATTGTCTGATTGGATAGTAGTGGGCATCCCGAAATGGGGGATTATGTGAGTCAACTACCATAGAGGCCTGCTTGTTAGAAGTGGGAAAGGCTTGTTTTTTACTCAAGGCGTGTTGGTGAAATCAATCTGCCGGTCTGCAGTTGGGGTATGACTGCGGGCCTGATGAGAAGGGAAAGGTTTAGGTTTTAAAGGAGTATTGGTATTGGTTCTCTGACAAGCGGAAGTGAGGAGGGTCTTATCGCATGGGGAAAGGGTGAAAAGGGAGTGAAGGAAAGTAGTGAGACTGGACTAGAATGGAATAGAGAGTGAAGAAACTGGAAGGTTGTTGGGGATCTTTGGGCCGAGAGGAAGTAAAGCTCTGTAGGGCGACTGATTGAGCCACTTGATCGGCCTTGGAATTCCCCATAGTAGTAAGGGAGGAGTCAGTTTGATGGGCCTCGCATGGATTATCCCCAGTTGGGAAGGCAGCCTGGAGGCTCGTAGTAGGCCAGAAATAAGTGTGGAATTAATGACTGCTGTCCCTCTGGTGGTCAATAGCCCCCTTTCTTCCAAATGGCTGCATGGGAGATCTGTATATAGGGAGAAGGTTTTTCCCTCTGCTAGCTCGAATGCCCTTGTGGCAGCTATGAGTTCAGCTTGTTGGTTGGTGGTATTGGGTGGGAAAGGTTTTGCCTCTAAGATGGATGAGAGGGAAACAACAGCATACCCCGCTACTTTAACCCCTTCATGTATAAAGGAGCTACCATCTGAGAACCAGATGAGGTCCGAAGAGGGCAGGGGTCCCTCAGAAATGGTGGTAGGGCAGGGTAAAATCATCTCTAATACCTCCAGGCATTTGTGGATGGGATCTTGTGAGGGAGAAGATGGGAGGAGTGTTTAATGGAGAGCGGGGCTGAAAAGAGATGGAGGGATTTTCAAGGAGAGACGAGGAGGGATAGAACCCTGGAAGGAGGAAGTGACTGTAGCCCCTTGTAAGTGAGGAAATCCTTTAGATGGTGAGGAGATGAGATGGTTAGTGGGGAGCCAAAGGTAAGCTTGTATGCTTCCTTCTGGAGATCATGGCCCCTGCTAGGGCTCTGAGACATGGGGGCCAGCCCCTGACAGTGGGGTCCAGCTGTTTGGATAGGTGGGCCACTGGTGCAAATGTGGGGCCATACTCCTGACCCAGAACGCCCAGACTTTGTCCCTGTTTTTCATGTACATAGAGGGTGAAGGGTCAGGAGAGGTCAGGGAGATGCGGGGCGGGTGCCCGGAGGAGGGCCTTTTTAAGGATTGTAAAGGGCTTCCCTACCGCTGAGGGTAGGGGTTCATCTTTTTTGGATAGATGGTCTTTCCTCCTACCCCAACAATAGGAGAGGTGGATGGCACTTTTTGTCTTCAGTCTGTCAGGACTTCGAAGGTAGCCCCAGTGTAAAGGAGAAAGTCAGCCTTGCACCCATCCACCTGAATCCACACCCTGGGTTCTTGTTTATTAATCGTTATGGTCGGGGACAAGGACCCAAGGCTCCGTCAATCTTTGATTGCTATGCCCAAAATGTTAGAGGGTTCCCTGGCTATAGGCTTCCTACAAAATCTGGGACAGTCAGAACCCCAATGACCTTGTTGACATTTAGGGCATGGGTTACGCAGAGTGGTGATTTGGGGCATGCCTTGGCCCTATGTCCCTCCTTGCCACACTTGAAGCAGGCTGGGGGGGGTCGGGTGGGGGTGGGGTTTCGGTGATGGGCGGCAACCCTGCAGCACCTGGGTGATCATTTGAAAGTTATTGTGTGTGGCCCTGTGCTTGTGGCGCTCAATTTCCTCTTCCCGGTTGTGAAAAACTTCAAAGGCTACTGCCAAGATCTCAGTCTCAGGGGTGGCAGGGCTTTGTTCGAGCTTTTTTAGTTTGGCCCGGATGTCGGGGTAGCTCTGAGAGAGGAAATATGTCATAAGGACATGATGGCCATCTGGGGTTTCAGGATCTAGGTTAGTATACTGCTGAAGGGTTTTTGTAAGCCGATCCAGAAATTCTGATGGGGTCTTCTCTCACTTTTGAATAATCACTTGAAATTTTTGGAAATTGGCAGCCTTATGTGCCGCCTTTTTGAGCCCAGCCATAATACATGTGGAGAATTGCTCCCTACTCTGTATGCCAGCTTGTGTATTATAATTCCAGTCAGGAGTTTAATCTGGGGCAGCAAGTGACCCTGGAGGGTGATTGGGATCAACTCAGTGAGTTTCATCTGCATGGGCTCTGGCAAGTTCCCAGACTCTGGTACGTTCCTCAAGATGGAGAGTATTAGCTAATAACATGTATATCTCATGGTGAGTGAGGCTATAAGCCTGGAGGACCCATTGAAACTCTCTAATGTAAGTGGTGGGATCTGTAGTGAGTGAGCCCAACCTTCACTCTAGTTGCATGAGGTCATTCATAGAGAACAGGACATATACCCGGATAATGCCCTCAGGTCCAGCAACCTCTCTTAAGGGGGCCATGCTTTGTGGGACTACGGAGTGAGTCCTAGTTTAGGGGGAAATAAAGATGTCAGCCGAGTCAGGGGGAACACTTGAGGGGCTGGACGGAGCTGACGGGGGAGGTCGGTAGGGAGGGGGTTCATCTGCCGAATAGGTCGGGGTGAGAACAAAGAAGAGAAAAAGCCTCAACATAGGGGATCTTTTTCCACTTTTTCGAGTGCTCGCAGAAGTTAAACAGATCTCTGAGAATTGCGGGATCTAGGGATCCTCCTGGGGGCCATTGATTTTGATTGTCTAATTGATAGTAAGGCCAATCTTGTGTGCAGAATTTAATTAGGGGGAGTCTACAGGGAGGAAAGAAGAGGCCCCCATACGTCAGGAGAGGGACAAGGGTGGTTGAGGGGTGGGGGGGAGTGCCTGTTCTTCCACCCCTCAGTACCTCTTACTCAAGAACTGGGTTCCAGAGAGTCCACCGTGACTGTGAAGGTCATGGTGGGGTGCGTCCTCTCCTCCAGATTGGGCGTCAGAGGTTTGCCGGACGAACACGGTCAAAGCCCCTGCATAACCTGTCTGAAGTTGGATACCCGATAGGGGAACTCACCTACTGAAGAGCCAGAGCTCCAAAGAATGGACGAGGATGGCAAGCCTTGAGAGGGGGCCCTCGAGCAGCAAGGAATTCCTCTTCCCGGGTTTCGGCACCAAGGAAAGAAGGATCAAGGCTTGCCATCAGAGAAAATGCCCGTTTATTGAGGCAGCTCTGCATATTTATAGAGCCAGGGATAGTCTGATGGTTGAAACAGTTTAACGGTTTTGGCCGCTGGCATGGGGTGCTTTCTGATTGGTGGGTAAGGATCATGTGAGTCAGCATGACTCACCATTGGACGGCAATGGGGAAGTTCTGATTGGTGGGTAAGGATCATGTGAGTCAGCAGGACTCACCATTGGCCAGCTCTTCTCGGGGGATGGGGAGGTTAGTCTTTGGAGCTGGGGCAACTCCGAATACTTCCCAAGGACCTGAATTCTATGCAACAAGATAGTTTGATTTGTAATTTTACATGTTGTCACAGGAAAGACTGTGCTTCCTGACTCAGTTCCAGAAGCATGTGGAATGATATTGAGCTGCTTACAAGTGATGATACAGGAAGTGGATACCTAAGTGTAGGGTCAAGAAATGAAAATGGAACTTCCTTGTATCAAGTAGATTTGCTTGCAAAGATCTCCTCTGAAAAGGTAAGATTTTGACAATGACTCTTTCATTGACAACTTTTTTTTTTCTTGGTAGTAGAGATTGGACCCCAGAGGCCATTTACCCCTGAGCTGCATCCCTAGTCCTTGTTATTTATTTATTTATTTATTTATTTATTTATTTATTTTTCATTTAAGTATTGAGATAATATCTAAGTTTCTGATTTTCCCTTTTCAGTACTTTTTTTTTTCTTTTTTCCCTTTCTTTGGGGGGTTCCTCCAAAAAAAGGAAAGGTGGTGGGGATTGAACCCAGGGCCTAACACATCCCAGGTAAACACTCTACCACTGAACTATGCCCCTAGCCTAGTCCTTCGTTTTTGCTGATAGGGTGATGTTGGTGAACAAAGATTTCTTATAAAGAAAGTACAGCTGACCTTCTGTCACTGTAGTATACCCCATGGTTCCTCTAGTTCCCTTAGCATGTCAATGCTATTATTTAATCCTCTTAATAAGAAAAAGATTAAAAGGAAGGAAGAAGAGACCAACTATTAGAGACAAAGTTATGTCTCCTAGAGCATGGAAGACAGGTCAGGGATCTTATTTGTAAGGGGCCTAAAATTTAGGCTTTTGACATTTTTCTTTTTTTTTTTTAAACATATTTTTTTTTGAATTTTTAATATTTATTTTTTAGTTTTCGGCGGACACATCTTTGTATGTGGTGCTGAGGATCGAATCCGGGCCGCACGCAAGCCAGACGAGCGCGCTACCGCTTGAGCCACATCCCCAGCCCATAGGCTTTTGACATTTTTCAAATGAGGTTCTAAATGTATGCGAAGAAACTGACTGCCAGGATTTAAAAAACAGAAATTGGGCTGGGAATATAGCTCATTAGTAGAGGTAATTGCATACCATGCCTGAGGCCTTGGGTTCACTCCCCAAATTACCACAAAATAAATTAGAAATTGTTCTTTTTCTTTTTTTGGTAGATGGACACAGTACCTTTATTTTATTTATTTATTTTTATGTGGTACTGAGAATTGAACCCAATGCCTCACATACACTGAGCAAGTGCTCCACCACTGAGCCACAACCTCAGCCCCAGAAGTCATTCTTCATGCAGCTTTAAACTTACATCCTTTTGTTGGACTATTCTGTTGTTAGCTGACCATGGATCACATGATATGTAAATATTAATTATCTTATGAGTAGTCCAAACAAATTGCTTTTTTTTTTTCCCCTGGGTGGTGCTGGGGATTGAATGCAGGGTTTTGTGCATGCTAGGCAAGCATTCTACCAACTGAACCATATCCTCAGGCCCCAAATTGCATTTTTTTTTTTTTGCCATTACATTATTTATTTGTTAACGGCAAAAATTTAAGCTATACCACACATTCTGTAATGAGAAAAGACATTTCTTTATTTTTTGATATTAGTAGGAGACTTAAAAACTGGAAGTGTCTAGGCTTCTTGTTACTTCTGAGGGTCTCTATTGAGGAATGACTGTGAGCTTATGCTAGGCACTTGGACATATTTTCCTTTTGTTTCAGGGTCTTACCTTAAAGTTAGGCAGACAGAAGACAAGTAATAGAAGATATTTAGCTGTAAAAGTATATTTTTTAAGCAAAACATAAAAAACAAAATAAGAAAAAAAGATGTTTAACTGTGCAAGTCAGTATATGCTAAGTGTAAATGAATGATAGAGACAGTTAATCGGGTAGGAATTCAGATGGAGACCTCATTGTGGTTTTAGCAGTCTAAGGAGCACCTCATAACGTGCTCTTGACTTGACTACACTTGACTTGGGCCTCAGGAAGAAAGGAAGAACAACTCAACGGAGAGAACAAGGTGGACAGATCCCTAGAAACAGAGCACAGTGGCTTCGTTGCAGTGCTTTGGTGTAACTTTTCACTGATTGAAGTAATAGAAGAGGGATACGAGTATGGTGGAACTTTCAAAAATTGTTCCTGGAGAAGATGACCTTTGACATTGGCACAGATAAAGTGATTATCTTGTTGTGTCAGGGACAACTAAGAGCCCTTGGCATTTATTGAGATAGGCTATGTGCAAGATACTTGTAAACCCTTAAAATGAATTAATTCATCTAACCTTCCTGCAGTAAGTATTGTAGGTATTGTTATTTTACTCCTGTTTCACAGGGAGGCAGTTGAGGCATTTGCTCATAAGCACACAGCTAGTAAGCAACTGAATGTTCTCAACCATAAATTCCAATTCCTTCTAGATAGATCTTCATGGGAAGCTCTAATCAACCGAAGCTGAAACTGAAGACTGAAATTTGGCTTGCATAGTGTTTTTTTTTTTTTTTTTTTTTTTTTTAAAGAGAGAGTGAGGGAGAGAGAGAGAGAGAGAGAGAGAGAGAGAGAGAGAGAGAGAGAGAGAGAATTTTAACATTTATTTATTTTTTCTTAGTTCTCGGCGGACACAACATCTTTGGTATGTGGTGCTGCTGAGGATCGAACCCGGGCCGCACGCATGCTAGGCGAGCGCGCTACCGCTTGAGCCACATCCCCAGCCCCTTGCATAGTGTTTTTTAAGATGTTGACTTAGCTGCCAGTATCTAAA
Source organism: Ictidomys tridecemlineatus (assembly GCF_052094955.1). Taxonomy (NCBI): domain Eukaryota; kingdom Metazoa; phylum Chordata; class Mammalia; order Rodentia; family Sciuridae; genus Ictidomys; species Ictidomys tridecemlineatus. The sequence goes on from NC_135478.1 coordinate 92,513,673, forward strand.
AATCAGTATGCTTCACATAAAGATCACTTTTTCTGGTTAAGTTGGAAAGTGTGGGCAAGTCAGTGTGGCATTTCCTCAGAAATTTTCATGGCTGGTGTTGAGTAGATTCAGCTTTATGTAGATTGTTTTCTCTAGGGGCGGTTATCTACCATTTCACAGTTAAATCATCCCTGCCCCCAGCTCCCCAAGCTTAGCCATGAAACTGAAACTTTATGCCAATCTTGGTTTACTCGTTTATGTTAATTTTTGTCTCCTATAGTATAAGATCTACTCTTACAAAAAGAGGACTTGTATGGGGGAATACCTCACTCTTCCCTACCCATCTAGGACTGTTTCCTTACTTAGGACCTTGGATGGGTTTAAAATACACCATACAAAGAAGAACTTAATGACTAATATTTTAGCTTTTGCATTGCTGTGACCAAAATGCCCCCTAGGAATTACTTAGAGGAGGAAAAGCTTATTTTGGCTCATAGTATCAGCTATCTCAATCCACAGATGGCTGACTCCATTGCTCTGGGTCTAGGTGAGGCAGCGTGTCATGGCAGAAGGGCACAAGGCAGATGGAAGCTGAGAGAGCGTGGGGGAAAGAATCACAGGGAAGACGCACCCTTCCAGGGACACCCCAGTGTCTCACCTTCTCCATCCATGCTCCCCTGCCTTCCTTTACCACCCAGTCAGTCCATTCAAGCTAGGCTGGAGTAATTAGGTTACCATTCTCATAATACAACCATTTACTTTTGAATATTCCTGCATTAACAGGCACGTTTAGGAGACACCTCCTATCTAAACCATAACAACTTCTTAGGTAGATGGACTGTTTGGTTAAGTTTCAAAGTTGGGTCTTTGGGGCCATGAGGATACTATTGACAATTATTATGAAACTTGTATAAAAATGTTTTAATTTTGGCCATGCTTTCTCCTCTCACAGACCTCTCTGAATCCAAAGATACAAGCATGCAGCTTAAATGATGGATTTATAATTGTAGCAGATCAATCCGTGATACTGCTTGACAGTGTGTGTAGATCACTTCAATTGCATCTTATATTTGGTAAGTCTAATGAAATACCTTGGAATTGGGAACGGAACCACCATTTGACCCAGCTATCCCTCTCCTCTGTCTATATCCAAAGGACAAAATCAAAATACTACAGGGACACAGCCACATCAATGTCTATAGCAGCACAATTCACAATAGCTAAACTGTGGAACCAACCTAGATGCCCTTTAATAGATGAATGGATAAAAAATATGTGGCATATATACACAATAGAATATTACTCAGCAATAAAAGAGTAAAATCTTGACATTTGCAGGTAATTAGATGGAGTTAGAGAAGATAATTCTAAGTGAAGTTAGCCATTCCCGAAAAACCAAATGTTGAATGTTTTCTTTGCTATAAGGAGGCTGATTCATAGTGGAATAGGGAGAGGGAGCATGGGAGGAATAGACCAACTCTAGATAGGGCAGAGGGGTTGGAGGGGAAGGGTGAGGGCATTCATTATCCAAAGTGCAGGTATGAAGGCATGAATTGGTGTGAATAAGCTATGTATACAACCAGAGGTATGAAAAATTGTGCTCTCTATGTGTAATAAGAATTGTAATGCATTCTGCTGTCATATAAATAAAAAATATACATTGGAAGTCAAATATACTTTGCTACAATTTCTCATAGGCTGCCTTTTTGATGGGAGTATTTTTTTATACCTTTATTTTATTTATTTATTGTTACATGGTGCTGAGGATCAAACCCAGGGCCTTGCACGTGCTAGGTGAGTGCTCTACTGCTGAGCCACAACCACAGTCCATTGATGAGGGTATTTTTATGTGGGGGCATGGTACTGAGGGCTAAATACAGGGGCTCTCTATCATTGAGCTATATCCTTATCCCTTTTTATATTTTAGTATTCTATGTTGCTGAGTCTGGCCTGGAACTTGCAACCCCCTGCTTCAGTGTCTTAAGGAGCTGGGATTATAGGCATGCATTTGCACCCACCTGTAAATGTGAATTTAAGAGTAAATTAAGGAGCCAAGCATGGTGGCACATGCCCGTAATCCCAGGGAGGCTGAGGCAGGAGGATTATAAGTTCAAACAGCCTCAACAACAGCAAGGTGCTAAGCAACTCAGTAAGACCCTGGTCTCTAAATAAAATATAAAATAGGGCTGGGGATGTGGCTTAATGTTGAGTGCCCCTGAGTTCAATCCCTGGTACCAAAAAACATTTTTTTAAAAAAGAATAAATTAAGGGGTAAACCAATGATTGTGTTGAAATTAGTGAAACAGTATGAAAGCTTTTCTTTCAAGAGTAGTAATTTCTGTAAGAAAGGTGGAGTATTTGCTTTAAGAATTTAGACAACCTAAAAGGAATCGGAAGGCAGGTATTTTTTTTTTGTATAAATTTTTTTTGTGGTGCTGAGGTTCGAACTCAGTGCCTCACAGTACCACTGAGCTATAACTCCAGCCTGAAAATGTAAACTTACTTGTATTGTAGAGGCAAGAAATCTCTATTCATGGAATCTTAACATATCTACCATGATCAGAACACAAGATTCACAGTATCATCACTGATTTAGTAAACTGTGTAACTTAATACATGTGTGTGGAGATAGTTTTTGCTGAATAATTTTAGTTAATAAGCCAGTTCATGCTGTTGCTTTTGTCTCTAATTCTCCCCTCTGCTCCCTTATCAGTCACCTTTGTCTTCATGCTGTTGTGTAAACACAGGCAAGCCCCCACCTGATGACCCTTGTCCAGCTATGCCACTGTCTGGAACTCTATACCTTTGGCTAACTTCCTCCCTCCCTCTAATCTTCTTGAGTGGTCTGATCCATTCCACAAAATGCATGGTTCTTCCAAGCTCTTTTCTTACCCTGTTTTCCTTTTTCTTTTTTCTGGAACACTGATCACCTTCTCATGAATCTTTAATTTGTTTATCAAGTTGTTTTATCACCTATTTCTGCCTGAGAATTTGAGCTCCTTGATGGTGGGAATCTTGTTATTTTCAGATATATGCAAAAGGTTCAGAACAATGTTTGGCACATAATAACTGCTCCATAAATATTTGTTGACCAAATTAAAGTTAGTAGTGTTTTTGTTTTTTACTTTTATCATAACTTAAAAAAAAATAATAATTAGAAGCAGCCTAAATCATTGACTTTTTAGTGACAAATTTGCCATTTTTTTCATATTTACAATAAGCATTTAAAAAAATTTTTTTGGATGCAGATGGACATATTTTACCTTTATTTTATTTATTTATTTTTATATGGTGCTGAGGATCAAACCCAGTGCCTCACACAGTGCTAGGCAAGTGCTCTACCACTGAGCCACCACTCTAGCCCCATCAATAAGCAATTTTTAAACATATTTTTTTTAGAGGCTGGGGTTGTGGCTCAGGGGTAGAGTGCTCGCCTAGTGTGGAGGCCCTAGGTTCGATCCTCAGCACCACATAAAAAATAAAGGTATTGTGTACAACTACAACTAAATAAACAAAATATTAAAAAATAAATAAAATATTTTTGGGGGTATAGATGGACACAATACCTTTATTTTATTTACTTATTTTTATGTGGTGCTGTGGATCAACCAGTGCTTCACACATGCCAGACGAGTGCGCCATGACTGAGCCACAACTCCAGCTCCGACAATAAGCATTTTTGAAGGCAGTTTATAATAAAACTTCGATTTGAAAATTTTCAGATACTGAAGTGGATGTAGCTGGCCTGTGTCAAGGAGGAATGTTTCTTTTGGTTGGGGAGAGAAGTGGCAACGTACATCTCATTCATGTGGCATCTAAGCAAACATTACTCACTAATGTAAGATCATCTAAATTTTAAGTAATCTCTTAGATAACTAAAACTCTAGCAAACCATTAACTAGTGTTTTAAATGAAAAGAATGTTTCTTTACATTAAGTTTAAGAATATCACTTCAGAAACACAAAGTAAACGCTGAATTGAAAAATTAGGCTTAAATTTTTTTAATACACTTGTTCAGAGTGGTTTTCTATTTTAAAACTGATGTATCTGGAATATAGGCAGAATTATTAGTAATGATAATTTTTACTCCAGGGCTTAGAGAATATAATCCTCATTGCATTTTTTCTGGGTTTAATCTTATTATTGAAATTAATTTGTAATTAGGCTTTTGTTGAGAAAGCTAATGATGAATATCAGCGTACCTATCAGAATCTTGTTATTGACAAAGATGGTTCAAATGAAGGTAAGTTTTTTTGAATTTATTTTGCATGTCTTCTGTTAAATATCTAATAAAAATTCATACTCATTTTTAACAAATAGTATAAATTCATTATTATACTACCTACACTATATTAAGATTAATTTTGATGCAGTTAATAAGAAGCAATTTTTTTATCTTAGCACTTTTCAGAGGATTAAATATATGCTTTTCCTAAATATAATGTTTTATACTCATTTTTACAAGAAGACTTTTTTTTAAATGTTTTTGTGGGTTTCAGCATATTATAGTTTGGTTTCAATAAAGATTAACTGGAATATAATTTATTCTGGTATATCTGGAACATGATGTTTAGTTTTCATGTAAAAGGTTCAAAGAACTTAACATTTTTAGTGAATAACGAACCAACTTTTATAAATAAGCTTTATCTGTAATGTTAATATATTATTTAATTAAAATTTAAATGAGCAAATTGACATATTTTTAAATAAGTTCTAGAGACTGGTTTAAATTTTGTATCCACATGACTTTCAGAGAAACTGATTTTGATTTCATTTTAATAGGTACCTATTATATGTTGCTTCTTACAAATAATGGATTTTTTTATGTTACAAATCTTCAGCTTGTAAAAATCCAGCAAGGTATGCAATACATTATTTTCTTATTAACTTGCAGCAGTAACTTTTAGTTTTCCAGGTAGATTTTCAAATATTCTCTTTAAAAATATTGTATTTTAATTGCATTTATTCTAGTATACTTGGAAATATTCAGAATACACTTACTTTCCTCTGTTACAGCTGCTATGGAATCTGAGGAAATATAATTTGGTTATAGCCTTCAAGAAATATACAGCTTAGTTGGGGATGAAAGGTATACATACTAGCAGAAAAATAAGTGCTTTTTGTTGAAGTGAATGAACTTAGAAACGGAAATTACTATATAAGAGTTAATAGTGTAGAGCAGAAATATCTATAACATATTCAATGATTGGTGTGAACCAAATGTCCCTTTGAGCCAGGGAAGACTGAGGAATTGGTTCAGAGCATGTATTCCACAAATGTTTTAAAACTTTTCCTATGTACTAGGCCTCTGCTAGGTCCTGAGTGTATCACAAGGTTTAAAATCCATAGTTTTCTGATGTTTAATGAAGGAGCTAGATAAGTAAAAGAGCTATTCCAAAGCAGAGTGAGAAATGATCAAGGCTTCACAGTAGAATAAGAAGACCCTCTTGGTAGGAAGAAACATGGAAAGGGGTTGGGGCAGAGATGTACTATGTGGAACATTCAGTCAACTTGGCTGGTACCCTGAATACAATATGTGTGCTTATAATTTATACTATTGATCAAGGGTAATACTGAAAAGTAAGCCTTAACTTATTAATCATGAACTTTGACAATAAAGGGGTGACTTGAATTATTTTATAGATTGACATCACAAGTTTAGCCTGCTTTCTTTTTTTAATGCAGCAATTGAGAATGTAGATTTGGATACAGTCAAAAAGGTAAGAAAACAAAATAATATTGTCCTATTTAAACTTAAATTTAATATAAATGCAGACAGCGTTTCTGTATATTGGTGGCAATTTTAGGAACTGCTATAATATGACTTCCATCCCTATCCTCCATACTGAAGATTAAGCCCAGGGGCACTTTACTACTGAGCTATATCCCTATCTCTTTTATTTTTTATTTCTAGCTAGTGTTTCACTAATTTGCCAATGTTGACCTCCAATTTGCGATCCCCCTGCTTCAGCCTCCCAAGTAGCTGGGATTGCAGGTGTACACAAGCATGCCTAGCTTGATGTGACATTTTAATAAATTTCTGTTTAAAAATACATTTATATCTGATTGATTTAAAGTGATTTTTGTGGAGCATAAGGAAAAAAATGTAGCCAGGCACTGTGGTGCATGCCTGTAATCCCAGTGACTCAGGAGGCTGAGACAGGATGATCACAAGTTCAAAACCAGTTTCAGCAAAAGTAAGCTGCTAAGCAATTCATTGAGACCTTGTCTCTAAATAAAATATAATACAGAGCTGGGGATGTGGCTCAGTGGTTGAGTGCCCCTGAATTCAATTCCTAGTACCCCTCTGCAAAAAAAGAAAAAGTGAATATGGAACATACTAATTTTTTTTTTTTTTTGTAGTTACAAGGACAAATCAGATCCAGTTTTATTTCTACTGAAAATTATCATACTCTTGGTTGTCTCAATCTTGTGACTGGAGATTTAGCAAGTGAAACTCCTGTGATAATTGGGGTAATTCTTTTTATAAAATTTTGTGGAGTTTTGGTGCCTGATGTGTTATCAAATTAATTTGCAACATGTATAACAAACAAGGATTAAAAAAATTAAGTTAGTAAAATTAACTCAATAAATAAACCTAATTTTCTCTCTTTGAAAAATAGTGCATCTTTATTTTCACTAGTCTGTCTCTGCAATTTTAGCATTTCTTTGAATTTTGAATATAGGCAAAAACATCAAAACCAAAAAATTCCAGTCATAGCAGTACCTGTGATGTTGTTGCTAAATAGAAATCACAGATTTAAAAATAATCATATTATTGCAATTATCTTGAAAGATTGTTTGCCCATCGATACTTTAAGATTATAGTGTTGATAGGCTGTCAGAATGTGTATTTACTATCGTGACAAAATAAAGGTTCTAAGGATTTCATTTTATTTTATGTTTCGCCTACATTTATAAGTGAAAGAAATACTAAATTTCAGGTGGAGATTTGGGAAAATAAAGATGTAATTTTTTTTCCTATCCTGGTTCACAATTCCTTGGAATCTTGAAATAAGCCTGTTAAGGGCTGGGGATGTGGCTCAAGCGGTAGCGCGCTCGCCTGGCATGCGTGCGGCCCGGGTTCGATCCTCAGCACCACATACCAACAAAGATGTTGTGTCCGCCGAGAACTAAAAAATAAATATTAAAAATTCTCTCTCTCTCTCCTCTCTCACTCTCTCTTAAAAAAAAAAAAAAAAGAAAGAAGCCTGTTAAGAACCTCGGTATTAGACAGTGATCCAAAAGAATTAGAATTCCTAATTAATTCTTATCTTGTAGTAACGGATCCTACCTTATTCTTCGTCTTGGGTAATCAACCTATTTGCAAATACCTTTCATTAGTAATATGGGAAACTGGACAAGAATGTACGTAGAAGAGCACAATTCCCTTTCCAAGCGTGGTTAGAAAGATAGCTCAAAGGATTCATTTTACTATGTAATGTCTCATTTTTTGTTGTTCTGTTCTTTTTTTTCTACTGGGGTTTGAACCCAGGACCTTGCACACATGCTAGGCCAGTGCTCTACCACTGAGCTACACCCCCAGTCTATTGTCTTATGTTTTGTATGAAAAGTGACTGTTCCTTATTTATATGTCACTTCTATTAACTAGTTATAATTTCTTAGAATTTGGGTGGAAAAGCAGCTAATTAAAGGGGCGGACAAAAATTCAATGTAATTATAGCATTTATAATGACATTTTTACTTGCTGTACTTGTATCATACATCAAGAATAGTTAGGGCTGGGGTTGTAACTCAGTGGTTGAGCGCTTGCCTCGCATGAGGCACTGGGTTTGATCCTTAACACCACATAAAAAAGTAAATAAATAAAACAAAGATATTGTGTCCACCTACAACTAAAAAAAACAAATTAAAAAAAAGCAGTTAATTGTATTTCTACATTGTGCATATAGTTTGATATCTCACCATCGTTTCCAGTTATATTTCTACATTGTGCATATAGTTTGATATCTCACCATCGTTTCCAGTTATATTTCTACATTGTGCATATAGTTTGATATCTCACCACAGTTCTAAATAATTTAAAGTTAATATTTGTAAGAATTTTCCAGGGCTGGGGTTGTGGCTCAGAGGTCGAGCACTCGTCAGTACCATGCTTAAGGCACTGGGTTCGATCCTCAGCACCTCATAAAAATAAAAAAATAAAGATATTGTGTTTACTTATAACTAAAAAATAAATATTTAAAAAAAGAATTTTCCATAAATACTCGATTATTTATTTATGGGGAGAGGGGCACTCACTGAGCTATATCCCCAACCCTTTTTTAAAAAACCTTTATTTATTTATATGTGGTGCTGAGGCTTGAACCCAGTACCTTGCACATGCTAGATAAGTGCTCTACCGCTGAGTCACAACGCCAGCCCTTTTTATTTTTATTTTGACACAAGGTCTCTTTAAGTTGCTGAGGCTAGACTTGAACTCTTAACCCTTCTGCATTAGCCTCCTGAGTCATTGACAGGTTTGTATCATTGCACTCGGCTACTTGTGGTTATTTTAATAAAAATAGTTAGCAAAGACAATATTTACGTTTTAATGCTGGAAAAGTTTGTCTTTTGGGTGAGCTTCATGAATATACTTACTCCTTATTAAATATTCACGTGATTAAAATATATCAACAGCTCACTGTTCTTTCTATTCTCATGAAATTTAGAGGAACTGGGAGACAAAAGCTGATTGGGCTCTAAATATGTAAATATATTTGAAATCAGTAATGTACACAATATATATGTTTCTATTTTGAGGAAAGTTCAGGTCTTAGGACCAAATTTGCAATTGATGTACCATTTTTGCTTTTCTAGGGAACCGGTGATTGTGCAATCTCAAAATGGGAACCAGATTCTTCCAAGAAAGGGATGACGGTTAAGAATTATATTGATGCAGAGATTATCAAAGGTAAAATAAATCAATGAAAGTACATCTGGTACATCTGGTGGCTGGGGTTGTGGCTCAGTGGTAGATTGCTTGCCTAGCATATGCAAGGCCCTTGGTTTGATCCTCAGCACCACATAAAAAAATTAAATAAAAAAAAGATATTGTGTCCAACTAAAAAATAAATATTAAAAAAAGAAAAAATAAAGTACTTTTGTATTTATTCTAGATTTCTTGTTATTCTTAGGTTGGTGAATGGGCCTTTGAACATACTACTTTTTGAAGCTTAGATTAGTTTGCTGATGGTTCACACATGACGGTTCTTGATATGTTGCTGTTGTTATTCTTCCTTTTGGGAGGTCTGCATTTAAGGGTCACCTAAAAAAAAAAAAACAGTCAGGAATTAATGAAAAATGGTGACTTTTGAAGTTCTGCTATCCTGAGTATGTTAGTTTCCAATTTTAATGTAACTCTGTAACACTGAAATAAATTCTTAGACATCTTGCTTTCTCTTTTGTAGGTTCAAAGAAGTTCCAGCTGATAGACAATCTACTTTTCATTCTTGATACTGATGTATGTTTCTTATATATCTCCTTCAGATTTGCACTTGATGCTATGGTTTTTGTTTGTTCATTTTTTGTGACACTGGATATGGAACCTAGGGCCTTAAAGCATGCAAAACAAACCTCTGTACCTTAGTCCTGATACTCGTAACAGTAGAAAAGGTTAGCCAGATGTAGTGGCTTATGCCTGACATCTTACCTACTGCAGGAAGATTGTAAGCCAGAGGCCAGCCTGGGCAACTTAATGAGATTCTGTCTTAAAATAAGAAATAATAATTTAAAAAAAAAGGTCTGTGGTGGAATGTCCCTGGGTCCAGCCTCTAGTACCATAAAATAAGTAAATTAATTAAAGAAATCAAAAAACAGTAATGGCCAGGGATGTAGCTCAGTTGTAGAGTACTCATGGGTTCATTCCCCAGCAAACAAAAATGAAGGTAAAAATGTTGTCAAACTGGGCTGGGATTGTGACTCAGCGGTAGAGTGCTTGCCTGGCACATGTGAGGCACTGGGTTTGCTCCTCAGCTCCACATAAAAATAGATAGATAAAATAAAGGTATTGTGTCGATTTACACGAAAATATTTTTTAAAAAAATTGTTGTCAAATTTACCAAGACAAGGACTTGACCTGGAGTGGATTAATGTCTAGTGTACTGTGCTTTGTTTCAGTGTATGTGTGTGTGTAAATGTCCTGAAGTGTAAATTTATAGTCAATTAAAAGACATGTAAGCAGAATGTCTCTTTTTCAGAATGTGCTGAGTTTGTGGGATGTCTACACGCTCACTCCCATATGGAACTGGCCCTCCCTTCACATAGAGGAGTTTCTCCTCACCACAGAAGCAGAGTCTCCTTCATCAGTCACCTGGTATATCATGACTGGCTAGTAGTAATTTTCCTCTCTTAGCACCAGGTTCCTTACCTGATTTTGTTCAGACTAAAGTTCTAAACTACACTGTGATTTGTCTGACAGAGGAAGGACGAACTTGTCTGCATATTTCCATTGGAAACAACTAGACATTATGATCTTCCAAGTAATTATGTTAGAAACAGAATGTCAGTCTAGGCTCTAAACATGGAGAAAGAGTCCAACATCTCTTCTGTAAATCCTTTGCAACTTTATGCAAGAGTATCACTTTAACATATCTAGCAAATATCAAAGCCTGTTTGATTTACTTGGAGGTTTTCTTCTCTTTTAGGCAAGGGATTACAAATCTCAAATTAGTAGCTCTCACAACTGCAATTGATAAAAAGGTAATGGAAATTTTTATTTCATGTTTGTCTATATTGCGTTAGAAATAGCATTTATAAATACAAAAATAAATGTTAAGCAATGCTCACAATGTATAAATTCAGTTCACACAGACACTTCACAAATCAGAAATAATCCTATAGAACTCCTTCTTTCCATTAAAAAAAAGTGATATAAATCTTAGCTGCACTTTTTAAATATAGTGTTTTAGAAATCAAATAGTCCTAAGTGTCTATATATATAGTCCTGGTGCCAAAGGATTACATTCACCCTAAATAAAAGTTGTAGAGTAGACTTAGGTATATGGGTTTTTATTCAACAGTTGTAAAGATGGAATGAAACATAATTTTATATGTAACATTTAAATAATACAATAACAAGTTTACTTGAAAAGGAATTTTTTGTGTTTAGCTTTGTGTACCAGGTGTGAAATGTGTGACCTAGATTGTCTGGTGCTCTTTTGTGCGTGTAGTTTTATAATAACTCAATTAGTTGCTTTTCTATTTCTCTTAGATGAGAAATCTCATGGTTTATTCATTACCTTCAATGGAAATACTATATTCTTTGGAAGTATCTAGTATTTCTTCTCTGGTTCAAACAGGAATTAGCACAGTAAGTTTATACATATTTTAAACTACTTTTTATTAATTTTTAAAAACTTGGGGCTGGGGATGTGGCTCAAGGGGGCTGGGGATGTGGCTCAAGCGGTAGCGCGCTCGCCTGGCATGCGTGCGGCCCGGGTTCGATCCTCAGCACCACATACCAACAAAGATGTTGTGTCCGCCGAGAACTAAAAAAATAAATATTAAAAATTCTCTCTCTATCTCTCTCTCTCCTCTCTCACTCTCTCTTAAAAAAATATATTAAAAAAAAAAAACCAAAAAAAAAAACTTAAGAGTAATTAATCTCAATATCTGGATCCTAATGGAATATCTGGAAAGATCTCAAGTTTGTAACTGTATTTATTTATTTTTTTAAGGTTTTTTTTTTTTTTTTGTCAGTGAATCTTTATTTAATTAATTTATTTATGTATTATATGTTCTGCTGAGGATCAAACCAGTGCCTCACAATGCTAGGCAAGCACTCTACCACTGAGTCACAGCCACAGCCTGTATATTTATTGGTAACTCAGATATACTTTCTCGACCAAGATCTGTCTTTATATTAAAAAAAAAAGAAGAAGAAAATCAAAATAGCACATCAGTTATCTGCTTATTCAATATTATTGTTTTTTAATAGGAAATACAGATGATAATTTTAGGAAGGGCTAATGTTTTTATTTATTTTTAATTTGTACAGATTCATAGATTACAATGTGATAATTCAATATGTCTAAAGTGTGTAATGATTAAATCAAGGGAGTTAACAAACCTATTTCCTTAAACATTACTTAAAATATTTTGATTAACATGTAATAATTGTACATAACTTTATAGTGTGATGCTCCTATTTTTTAAATTGTAACCTTTTAAAAAAAGTTTTACCATATTTGTTTTATTCTCTTTTTCTATAAAACAATACAGGTCAGGTGCTTGGCCTCAAGTATTCTAGGCAAACACTGTATCACTTACCTAAATCCTCAGCCCTTTTAATTTTTTTATTTTGTGATAGGATGACTTTAAATTGCTCAGGCTGGCTTGGAACTTGGCAATCCTCCTGCCTCAGCCTTCGAAATATCTAGTATATACCAAATACAGGCATGTACCACCTCACCTATCTTGTTCCATTTCTTTTTTTTTTTTTAGTATTTTCTTAGTTGTAGTTGGATACAATACCTTCATTTTATTTATTTATATGGTGCTGAGGATCGAATACAATGCCTAACATGTGCTAGGTGAGCGCTGTACCGCTCAGCCCTAGCCCCAGCCCTCCTTTTTTTTTTTATATGCATGTGTACATGCAATATTTTTCTAAAAAATTTAGAAATTACTTGTAGACTTTCTGTCTTCTCACTTCCAAATGCTTCAGCAAGTATATTTTAAGAATAAAGTCACGGTGCACGGCGGTATATGCCTAACTGCAGAGGCTGAGGTATTGCAAATTTAAGGCCAACCTCAACAACTTAGCCAGACCCTAAACAACTTAGTGAGACCCTCTCTCAAAATAAAAAATAAAAAGGGCTACGGATATAGGTCAGTAATGAATCACCCCTGTGTTCTATCCCCCAGTACCCAATAAATAAATAAATAGGAATAAGGTCATTCTCCTACAATATACTTAACACACTCAGAAAATTTAACATTAACTGGTATAAAATATACCTTCCAAATTCAAATTTCACGATTATATCAATTACTTTAAAGCCATTATTATTATAATTTTTAATTCAGGATCTAATCAAGGATCATTTATTGAATTTAGTCGTGGAGTTGTTCCATCTAGTGTAGTTCCATTGTCTTTGTCTTAAGACACTGGCATTTTTGAAGAGTCCTAGCATCTGGTTTTGTGGAATGGCCCTCTGTGTGGATTTTTCTGATCATTTCATCATGGTTAGATTCATTCTCAGCTCTTTTGTCACAAGTACTACATAGGTAATTCTGGGTCCTAGCCATATCACAGTAAGTGCCTCATAGATTTGTCCTGTATCTGTGTTGTTTAATTTGATTTCTCGACTAAAACACTTCTGCGAGATTTTTCCACTTATAAAGATATATTTTCCTATTTATAATTAATAAGTAATTTGTGTGGTGTTATTTTGAGACCACGGGAAAATTCTTTTTCTTAACTGTTTTTCCTAGGTGGTTTAAAACCCATCGATGGATGGGTTCTTAATTGAATCAATTGTAATTCTATCGATGATAAAAATACATTTTCCTTATCTTGGAATTTTAATCATGTTTTTGTTTTTGTAGGACACTATATATCTTCTGGAAGGAATTAGCAAAAATGATCCAAAGTAGGTCATGTTTTGTTTTATCTGATAAATTGTTAAGTAACAGATAAGTTAAAATTTGCTCATTAACCCTAAATAACCAGGGCACTGATACCATGATCTTTTTTCAGACTGTCTGAGGATACCACCTCTGTTTTAGTGCTCAGATGTCTCACAGAAGCTTTACCAGAAAACAGGTAACTTCTTTTATTTTAAGCTTTACCCTTTAATAAGAAGTTTAAATTCCTTCATTAATAAATTCTGAATAAAATTTCTTTTTCAACTTACCAGGTTGAGTCGGTTACTTCACAAACACAGATTTGCTGAAGCTGAGAGCTTTGCCATCCAGTTTGGACTAGATGTTGAGGTGATTGTGCCTGTATTCGCTCCTTCACTGAAAGGGCACTTCCTGGTACTCTGGAGGCTTTAGAGACAGAGACTTGTAAGATGTCGGAGTTTCCTGTGATCAGGCCTGTACTGTGGCCTGACTGGTAGAGTAGGAGTCAAAGGGAAGAGTGACCTGTAATGGGGCAGAGAGACACCATGTCATGGAGAGGTTAGTTTGTATGTCAGACCATCCAGGGAGGGGAAGGAGATTGTAGTGACAAGAATGGCATGATGGCAGTGAGTGAGGCTTAGGCTGCTTCCAGGAACTCCTGGGAATCAGGACTGGAGTTTAGGTCACATAAGAAGGGAACAGAAGGAGGCGGTGGTGTATAAGCATGGGCCAGAGCTGGAGGGACTGAGGTAATGGGGAGCTCCTGAGTACGTTAAGCAGGAGAGTGTCTCCATCAGGTTATCGTTTGGGAGAAAGGAATGATTATTTGAAAGAGAGTAAACCAAATAGCTCAAATATCATTCGGGAAACTAAGGAACTTTCTATGAGAGAGCTGAACCAGTCCCAAGAAGTGAAGATGTATGAGACAGAGGGGAGAGGAGAGAGACACACAGGCTGGTAATAGAGATAGGCAGCAGAATCAGCACAATGTAGTGATCGTATGTCAGGAGGGACAGAGGACTCGAGTTTCACTAACATGACTCTGGCTCAGAGGACACATTATTGCATGATGGTGCCATTATCTAAAATCAGAAATACACGTGGAAGAGCAGGTCATGAGTACAAGATAAGAGTTCTGCTCTGTAACATTGGATGTAAGGGATTGGTAAATAGGGCTGTCTGGGAGGAAGCTGGGAGGTGGGCTGACTGGAGGCGAGGAACACTAGAGGAGCTCAGCAATGTTGGAGAATATGTGTAGTAAAAAGATCAAGCATAAGATCTTGACATGTGCGGGTAGAGGAAAAAGGGCTATCTATGCATTTGGGAAGTAAAAAGGAAACTACAAGAACATAGTTATAGAAGCCAAAGGAGGAAAAATTTCAGTTTAATGGGGAGCGATCAGCAATTGCAAATACTACAGAGAAGATCTGAGTATCAAGGCTGAAAGATGATTGGTGTATTTGGCAATAGGGAAGTCACTGAATTCCTTGAAAATTTTGTTTCTTAAGAAGGAATGGAAGCCGGGCATTGTGGCACCTTCCTGTAATCCCAATGGCTCGGGAAGCTTAGACAAGAGGATTGGAGTTCAAAGCCAGCCTCATCAACTTAGCGATGCACTAAGCATCTCAGGGAGACCCTGTCTCTAAATAAAATACAAAGTAGGTCTGGGGATGTGGCTCAGTGGTTGAGTGCCCTGAGTTCAATTCCCAGTACAAAAATAAAAAATTAAAAAAAAGGAATAGAGGGGCTGCAGTTATGACTCAGTGGTAGAGTGCTTGCATAGCACGAGTGAGGTTCAATCCTCAGCACCACATTAAAATAAATTTTAAAAATAAAGGTATTACAACTAAAAAAAAAAAAGGAATCGAAGAGTGGTACATATATACAATGGAATATTACTCAGCCACATAGAATAAAATTATGGTGTTTGCTGATAGATGGATGGAACTGGAGACTGTCTTGCTAAGTTAAATAAGCCAATCCCCCAAATCCTAAGGCTGAGTGTTCTCTCTGATAGGTGGATTCTAACACACAATGGGAATAGGAGGGAAGAATAGAAGTTTATGGATTAGGCAAAGTGGAATGAAGGAAAGCAGGGGGAGTTGAGAATAGCAAAGACAGTAGAATGAATCAGACATAACTTTCCTATGTTCATATGTGAATACATGACTGGTGTAACCCCACATCATGTACAACCACAAGAATGGGAAATTATACTCCATGTGTGTATGATATGTCAAAATACATTCTAGCCAGGTGTGGTGGCACATGCCTATAGTCCCAGTGACTTGGGAGGATTGCATGTTCAAAGCCAGGCTCAGCAATTTAGTGAGGCCCTAAGCAGCCCTGTCTCTAATAAAATATGAAAAAGGGTTGCGGATATGGCTGAGTGGTAAAGCACCCGAGGGTTCAATCTCCAGTATAAAAAAAAAAAAAATCTGTCATTTATAGCTAAAAAGAATAAATTAAAAAGAAAAAAGAGAAAGGAATGGAGGAGATAGCCCAATTGTACTTGATTAAAGAATTAATATTTAAGCTGGGGCTGGGGTGTGGCTCAGTGGTAGAGCACTTGCCTAGCATGTGTGAGGCATTGGGTTCAATCCCCAGCACCACATAAGAAAACTAAGTAAACAAAATAAAGTTATTGTGTCCATCTACGGCTAAAAATATTTTTTATAAAATTTAAGCTGGACATGGAGGTGCATATCTATAATTCCAGCAACTCAGGAGGCTAAGGCAAGAAGATCACAAGTTCAAAGCCAGCCTCAGGAAGTTAGTGAGACCCTGTCTCAAAATAAAAAATAAAAAGAACTGAGGATGTGGCTTATTTAAGTACCCCTGGATTAAATCCATAGTGTGGGAAGAAAAGAATTACTATTTCCCAAATGAGTAGTAACTATGTGTTGTTTTAAAAATATAAGATTTGGGGCTGGGGTTATGACTTATTAGTAGAGCACTTGCCTGGCACTGGGTTTGATTCTTGGCACTGCATATAAATAAATAAAATAAAGGTCTACAAACAACTAAAAAAAATACTTAAAAAAATAATATATAAGATTTGCTAGGTATGGTGCTGCATACTTGTAATCCCAGTAATTTGGGAGCCTGGGGCAGGAGGATTGCAAGTTCAAGGCCATTTTCAACAATTTAGCCAGACCCTAAGCAACTTAGTAAGACCTTGTCTCAAAAAATAAAAAGGACTGTGGATATGGCTCAGAAGTAAAGCACCCCTTGGTTAAATCCCCAGTATCAAAAAATAAAAACAAATATGAGGTTTTAAACAGTTAGAATACTTTTGTTTATTGTTTAGAGAGGTATATGAATGAAGGGATAAGGAAATGGTAGCAAGTGCAAATCCAAAATAAGGAGTACTTCCAGTTGCGGAAAAGAGGATGATATATTTAAGAAGATGAATCTTGGAGCTGGGGTTGTGAGGCACTGGGTATAAAAATAAATAAATAAAGGTATTGTGTTCATCTACAACTAAAAAAATATTTAACAAAATAAGAGTGGTCTTAACCATATTGACAGTATGTCTTTTTTTTTTTTTTTTTTTTTGGTACTTGGGATTGAACCCATGGGTACTCTGCCACTGCACTACACCCTAGCTGTTTTTATTTTTTTGTTTTGAGACAAGGTTTTGCCAAATTACCCAGACTGGCCTCTAACTTGTGATTCTCCTCCTGCCTTAGCAGGTGTTCCTAACTCTAGACACTAAAGAATTGTTAATAGACTTAAAAAACTGGACATGAAACACAATTGTGTGATTGTCTTTTAAAAACCAGCTATAAGCTGAGCATGGTGTGCATTCCTGTAATACCAGTGATTCAGAATGCTGAGGCAGGAGGACCCCTTGATTTCAGGAGTTAGAGGCCAGCCTGGGCAATATAGCTAAATCCTCTCTTTGTTTTTTTTTTGTTTTAAAGAAAGAGTGGGAGAGAATTTTTTTAGTATTTTATTTTTTAGTTCTTGGCGGACACAACATCTTTGTTTGTATGTGGTGCTGAGGATCGAACCCGGGCCGCAGGAATGTCAGGAAAGCGCGCTACTGCTTGAGCCACATCCCTAGCCCTAAACCCTCTCTTAAAAACAAAGAAAACCCAGCTGCATTGCTTTTGGGTTGCATAAATTTATACCCATTACTAGACCTTTCTTAAGTCTTTGATGTTTTGTTACAATGAGGTATAAATGTTTACTACTTAGATGTTTGGGAGAATTGAGATAATTTATATAAAATTCTTTTAATTGACCAGTAAATCATTATATGTACTTTACAGAGTACAATGTAATATTTTGATATATATTTACATTGTATTCCTGTCACCTCACATAATTACTATTTTGTGTGTGTTTATGAGAACATTTAAAATCTATTCTTTGCAGGGGGTGGGGTGCTGAGGTGCTGGGGTTGTGGCTCAGTAATAGAGTGTGCATCATGAATGTGTGAGGCACTGGGTTTGATCCTCAGCACCACATAAAAATAAAGGTATTGTGTCTGTCTACAACTAAAAATATATATATATTTAAAAAAAATCTATTCTTTACTAGGTATGGTAGTGCATACCTAGCTATTCAGCTATTCAGGAGTCTGAGGCAGGGGATTCTAAAGTTCAAGGCCATCTGTGGCAACTTAAGGAGACTCCATCTCAAAATGAAATATGAAAAGGGCTAGGAGTGTAATTCAGTGGTAACAGCACCCCTGGTTTCAAACCCCAGCACTACAAATAAACAAAAAATCTGGTTAGCAATTTGGAAATATACAATACATTGTTATTAATTACAATAACTACTTTGCTAAGTAGATGTCCAAAATTATTATTCTTCTCTAATTGAAAATTTGTACCTTTAGTTAGCATCTTCCCTTTATCTATCTACTCCTCACAGTCTCTGGTAACCACCATTCCACTCCTGTATTGAGTTCCATTGTTTAGATTCCACATACATGTGAGATCATGTGTTGTCTTTCTGTGCCTGCCTTATTCATTTAGCATAAGTGTCCTCATATTCATCTATATTTTTGCAAATGACAGGATTTCATCTCTCCTAAGGCTGGATAGTATTCCACTGTGTATATGTGCCACATTTTCTTTATCCATTTATCCATTAATGTACAATTAGGTTGCTTCCATGTCTTAGCTCATATTAAGCTCTTAGTATACTGCTTGACAGTGAGTTAAGGCTCAGTAAATAAAAATGGTTTCCATAATTTCTTTCAGATAGCTAAGTGTTACTTTCTTTTTTTTTATTTTTGAATATTTTCTTTTTTTCTTTTTTTTTAATTGGTTGTTCACAACAATTCAAAGCTCTTGACATATCATATTTCATACATTAGATTGAAGTGGGTTATGAACTCCCAATTGTGTTACTTTCTTTATTTAAAAAATATTTTTAGTTGTAGATAGACACAAGACACAATACTTTATCTATTTTTTTTTTATGTGATGCTAAGGATCGAACCCAGTGCCTCACACATGCTAGGCAAGCTCTCTAGAAGCCACAACCCCTGCCCAAAGCGTTGCTTTTCTTTAAGCTTCGTTCCTGAACCAATTGAGGATTCATTCGTAAATTAATCTCTCAGAGTTTGCTGTGAGAGTAAGTCTTCCTCAGATACTGTTGTACTTCAAGTTATTTGCTGTGGTATGTTTATATTACAGCTTGTTTACAAGGTAAAATCAAATGATATATTGGAGAAACTAGCTTTGAGTTCTGTGGATACCAGTGAGCAGGCTAAATGGCAGCAACTTGTAGATGAAGCTAAGGAAAATCTACACAAAATCCAGGTATGCTTCACCAGCTATTTTCTAGAGTACTCAAGCTGATGTGTTGATCAACAACATTAGGTCTCCTCACTATGCCTTACTATTTGTGAAACAGGATGATGAATTTGTAGTGAATTATTGCCTGAAGGCCCAGTGGATAACCTATGAAACAACTCAGGAAATGCTCAATTATGCTAAAGCCAGGGTAAGTTGGTTTGTCTGTCTGAATTCCTTTCTTCCTTATTTTTTTCTTTATTTTTCTTTCTTCTACCACCTCATATTCATATACATTTTTTGTGCTTCCATTTTATTCTCTATGTGTGATATTTTAAAAAATTTTATTATAATTTCATTGATAACATTTGCATATCATACAATTTACCCATTTAATGTTAAGTGGTTTTTGGTATACTTAATGAATTGTGCATCTATCACCACAATCTTTTTAGGGGGGACAGGAGCATTGGGGAATTATTGAACCCAGAGGAAGTTTACCACTGAGCTATATCCCCCATTCCCAACCTTTTTTTTTTTTTTAAAGAGAGAATGAGAGAGGAGAGAAAGTGAGAGAGAGAGAGAATTTTTAATATTTATTTTTTAGTTCTCAGTGGACACAACATCTTTGTTGGTATGTGGTGCTGAGAATCGAACCCGGGCCGCACGCATGCCAGGCGAGCGCGCTACCGCTTGAGCCACATCCCCAGCCCCATTTTTTTTTTTTTTTTTCAGAGTAGAAATTAGAAGTTTATTAAAGGACTGCAGAAAAGACTTCTCCCGGAGGAAGAAGGGGACCCAAGAGGTGGAATCCCCCAACCCTTTTTTATTTTTCATTTTGAAACAGTCTCACTAAGTTTCTGAGGGTGTTGCTGAGTTGCATAGGCTAGCCTCAAAACTTGTAGTCCTCCTGCCTCAGCCTCCCCAATTACTAGGATTATAGATTTGTACCACTCTGCCCTGCTCACCATGATCATTTCTAGAACTTTTTCATTGTCCCAGAAAGAAACCCTATACTCATTACATTTACTTCCAGTTTTTCTCAACTCCCAAACTAGGCAATCTTCCTGTCTCTATTAGTTGTGCCTGTTCTGGACATTTCAAATAAATGGAATCATGATATGTATCATTGTTGTCCAGCTTCTTTAATTTAGCATATTTTCTGGATTTATTCATGTTGAAGCAAGGGCCAATGGTATGTTTCTTTTTTATGCCAAATAATACTTCATTGTATATGAACAGAGCACATTTTGCTTTGTTTATTCATTGATGTACATTTGGGTTTCTTCCACATTTTTTTGCTGTTGTGAATAACTGCTATAAATATGGTTTTACAAATAACTGCTCAAGTCCCTGCTTTGAGTTTTTTTTTTTTTTTTTTTTTTGAGCATGTACCTACAAGTGCAATTGCTGGAATCATGTTAATTCTGTTTTTATTGTTTTGAGGAATGCCATATTGTTTTCCATGGTAGCTGCACCAGTTTACATTCCCACTGACAGTATACAAGGAACACATTTTTTCTATGTCCTTCCCAATACTCATTATTTTCTGTTTGTTTGCTTTTTGTTTTATACTGGCTATCCTAACAGGTATTAAGTAGAGAGTAATTTTTATAATGTTTGTGCATGTTAGTTTTTGAAAAAAATTATTTTTATCCTGTAGACATTTGTAACTTTTTTTTTTTTTTTGCTATTTCAAATAATGCCATTTTTTCAGTAAATTGTTCCTCTCGGAGACCTATGAGAATGACTGTTATTCTAGCTGACATACTCCTTAAAATGAAAGTATAACATATGGGCAAAATCTTCTGGGCTGTTTCTATGTAATGCATTGTTTTTTTAAAAAGTCTTTTTGTTCAGACTTATCGTAATTTGTTTTCAAAGATATTATTTTTTATCAATTCACAGAAAATCCATCCTCTTTTATGAAATACCTAATATAGTAGATGTTCTGTTTTTTATTTTTCATTCTTAGCTTTTGAAGAAAGAAGATAAAATTGTTCCTGCCAATTCTGATGGCTTGATAGAGGTAATTACAATTACATTAGATTGATAGATTAATTTGGGGGTGAATGTGCTGTCACAATGTTTTCTTTTCACGATAGTTTTGTATTTCTTTAAGAGCAAGTTATCATTTTAATACCTCAGCTTTGCTTGGGCATGGTGTACACCTGTAATCTCAGCTATTTAGAAGGCAAAAGGAGAATTACAAGTTTGTCGGCCTGGGCAACTTAGTGAGACCCTGTCTCAAAATAAAAAATGGACTGGGGATGTAGCCCAGTGATAGAGTGCCCCGCTTCAATCCTTGGTACTACAAAAACAAAACCCTAGCTCCCTTTTCTACAAAATGGGAACATAAATAGTGTTTGCTTTATAGAGCCCTTCTGAGGTCAATGGAAATAGTTTCTATAAACTATTTTGCAGAGTACCTGTTTTCTGCTAAACTCAAATAAATGTGAACCATAATGATTATTATGATGGTGCCAAAATACATGGGTGTGTGCACATGAGGAGTACATTTAGATTCACAAAGTAAATGTTCAGTATAATCCAGCCTAGTTTTACTAGGATCGACTCGGCACCTTGCCCATACTAGCACCTTGCACATGTGTATAAATCATAGAGGAAACTGATTTTGAAGGGCACTATGATTAATGTGCATAGGCCTTTGTAATCAAATGTGATAGATGATATTTTCATCATTCTATTTTGTGTATGTGTTATGTAAAGGCAGTAGGAATAGGAATGGACCTATAATGTGGAATAAAATGAGGGTGCATATAACTTGTGAATTAGAAGGACCCTAATTTTTAATTTTTTTTTCTTTTTCTTTTTTTTTTTTTGTGTGTGTGTGGTACTGAGGATTAAACCCAGATAGTTTTTATTTCAATACATTGCCTATAACATTCAGTTTATCAAAGTATTTTTTCATTAGGTACTAAGGGCTCATGCAAAGTTGACTACTTTTTATGGAGCATTTGGACCAGAAAAATTCAGGTGTGTATCCCATTTTTAGATTATGAATTAATTATAAAGTTGGAATGTCATGAAAATATAGTATTTGTTTGGATAAATTTGTGCTAACTGGTGAAGGAGGAGCCAGGATAGTCACATGATGGAAAATATATCTTTTTTTTGTTTGTTTTAATTAGTTACACATGACAGTACAATGACCTTGACATATCATACATTTGAATCAGATGAAAATATATCTTTATGGCAAAAAAAATAGGCTTAACAACCTTGCTGTCATTTCTTTAGTAGAAATCTTTACAACTTTGCTTATTCTCATTTTCTTACAATATTGTCTAACAGTTCACTTCTCTTAATTGTTAATTTACCCTGATAAATAGATTTATCTTTAAGGAAAGCATACCTTGTGTTTGAAAGAAATGATAGTCTTGGTGCACATATGAGTATATATATGGATTCAGTTTCTGGAAATGGAATTGCTAAGGTAAATGTATATGCTTCTAAATTTGTCCTCCAGATATATTCATTCTGATAAATGGAGAGGAGATGCCCATTTTCTCATTCATTGAGACTTTGTCATGAAATTTTATTTTTATTAATCTGATTTGTGAAAAATGTATTGCAAAAATAGTTGCTGCATTGCTTTGGCTTTGATTTTTTTTTTTTTTTTTTTTTTTTGTACTGGGTTTTGAATTCAGGGGCACTCTATCCCTGAGCTACATCCCCAACCCTAGGTCTCGCTAAGTTACCTAGGGCCTCATTAAGTTGCTGGGGTTGGCTTTCACCTTGTGACCCTCCTGCCTCACCCTCCCAAGTCTCTGAGATTTGCAGGCATGTACCACTGTACCTGGCTTGATTCTTAATTTTGACTGAGCTTAAGTATTCCTTTTTTTTTTTTTTTTTTTTTTTTACATCTTTGGTTCCTATTTCTCTTGGGGTTTTGTTCTTTGTAAATTGATTTGTATAAGAGTATTTCAAATTTTGCCTCCTTGGGCATTTTTCTTTTTGTCTTGTTTTGTGCTGAGGATCGACTCAACACCTTGCACAGTGAGTACTCTACCACTGAGCCACAACCCCAGCCCTTTTATTATGTTTTTTAATATAAATTTTGCATATTTTTTGTTAATGTTATTCAGATTTTTTACCATGTTTCCCATCATTGTAAATGGGGGGTTTTCCTTCATCATTTTTTTTTTGAGGCTTTTAAGCATTTTATGTTCATCTCAAATGAAAATAGCACCATTCTCTGAAATTTCAGCATATTATAGAATACTTCCTAAATTTGATTTATCTTTTTCCCCACAATTTTTATTGGTGCATTATAGATGTACATACCAATGGAATTTGTTGTTGTTACATATTCATACGTGCCCACAATATACACTGTAAAAATATAATTCCCCCAATATCACTTCCCAGCACTTCCTTCCCTTCCTCCCTGTCTCTCACCCCTTGGTCCCTTTCCTCCACTGATCTTCCTTTGATTTTCATGAGACACGTCCACATCGTTCTTTTTCTTTTTTCCTTTCTAGCTTTCTGCACATGAGAGAAAACATATAACCCTTAACCCTCTGAGTTTGACATATTTTTCTCAACATAGTGGTCTCTAGTTCCATCCATTTTCCTGAAAATGACATAATTTCATTTTTCTTTATGGTTGAATAAAACGCCACTGTATGTATATATATATATATATGTATATGTGTGTGTGTGTGTGTATATATACCACATTTTCTCAATCTGTTTATCTGTCAATGGACACTTAGGCTGGGTCTATAATTTAGCTGCTGTAGGGCTGGTGTTATGGTTCAGAGGTAGAGTGCTCGCCTAGTGTGCTTGCCTAGCATGGGTGAGGCACTGGATTCAAATCCTCAGCACCAAATAAAAGTAAAATAGAGATATTGTGTCCACCTATAACTAAAAAATAAAGATTAAAAATGAGAAGTGTAGACTAATTAAAAAAAAATGTGGCTGCTATGAATTGTGCGCTATTAACATGGGTATGCATACGTTGAAGCAGAGACCCCACCCAGAAAACCTCTTGCTGTAATTAAGCTTCTCCTCTCATCAGAAAGATTTTTACAGGGATGGGGATGTGACTCAAGTGGTGGCATGCTCGCCTGGTATGCGTGCCGCCCGGGTTCGATCCTCAGCACCACGTACAAATAAAGATGTTATGTCCGCCGAGAACTAAAAAATAAATATTTTTTTAAAAAGATTTAAAAAAAAAAAGATTTTTACAAAGAGTGTCATAAGGCAGGATGTCTGCAGAAGGCACTGTGATTGGAAGCTTCCTCTTTCTTGTAAATGCCAGGTTTACACACAAAAGATGTGATCCAATAGATTCTGCAAGCTTGTTGTACAAAAAGCTGTCATCTGTTTTCTTGGTAAAAACTTGTGAAACCTGTGTCTGGTCTGGAGGATGGAATGAAAAGCACTTTTCACATGAACCTTCAATCCCCCCTCCTGCTTCTGAGTATAAAGTTCAAAGAATTCCCCAAATCTCTGTCCAGAGAACATTTCAGACATGAACCACATGGTATACCAGCCAGCTACAGCCAATAAACTGCTTCCTGAAAATTCCTAGGGTGTCCAGCCTCTTCTGTCCCACTTCATGTCACTTCATGTATGATGGTTTTTTCAGTGTAAGTTCTAAGGCGTGGTCGTATGGTGGATTGATGCCTAGTCTCCATACTGATTTCCATAGTGGTTGTCCTAATTTATAATCCCACCAACAGTTCAAAAGTATTCCTTTTTCTCCATATCTCCTCCTTATTTGTGTCATTATTTATATTCTTCATGACTGCCATTCTGACTGGTATGAGATAAAATCTCAGTGTAGTTTTGATTTGCATTTCCCTAATTGCTAATGATGGCCATTTGTATTTCTTTCTTTTTTCTTTTTTTTTTCTTTTAGTTGTAGATGGACACAATATCTTTATTTTTATTTATTTATTTTTATGTAGTGCTGAGGATTGAACCCAGGGCCTCACGCATACGAGGCAAGCATTCTACCTCTGACCCACAGTTCCAGC
The DNA here is from genome assembly GCF_052094955.1 of Ictidomys tridecemlineatus. NCBI lineage: Eukaryota > Metazoa > Chordata > Mammalia > Rodentia > Sciuridae > Ictidomys > Ictidomys tridecemlineatus. The sequence continues at coordinate 92,538,982 of NC_135478.1, forward strand.
CCCACCCATTTGTATTTCTTCTTTTGAAAAGTTTTAAATCATTTGTCCATTTATTAATTGGGTTATTTGGTTTTTGGAGTGTAGGTTTTTGAGTTCTTTATATATACTAGGTATTAATCTTATGTCAGAAGAGTAGCTAGCAAAAATTTTCTCCCATTCTGTAAGTTCTCTCTTCACATTTCTAATTGTTTCCTTTGCTGTGTAGAAGCTTTATAATTTGATGCCATCCCCTTTATTAACTCTTGACATTATTTCCTGATCTTAGGGATTCTTTTGAAAAAGCCATTGCATGTATACTGGAATGTTGATCCTATGTTTTCTTCTAGGAGTTGCATATTTCTGTTCTAGTTCCAAGGTCTTTGATCCATTTTGAGTTGACTTGAGTAGGGTGAGTGTTAAGGCCTACTCTCATTCTTCTACATATGGATAACCAGTTTTCCCAACACCATTTTTTAAAAGGCCCTGTTCTCCAATGTATTTTTTTGGGTGCTTTTGTCAAGGATCAGATAGATGCCTCTATCCGTGTGGGTTTGTCTCTGGGATCTATTCTGTACCACTGGTCTAAGTGTCTATTTTTAATGCCAGTACCATGCAGTTCTTGTTACTATAAATCTGTATTATAATTTGAAGTCAGGTATTATGATGCCTCCAGCATTGTTTTTTTGGCTTAGAATTGCTTTGGCTATTTTGGTTCTTTTATTCTTCCAAATGAATTTTAGGATTTTGCTAGGTCTGTGACAAATGTCATTGGTATTTTGGTGGGGAATACATTGAATCTATATATTGCTTTTGTTAATGTGGTCATTTTAACTATTAATTCTGCCTTTCCGAGAGCTTGGGAAGTCTTTCCATCTTGTAGAGTCTTAATTCAGTTTCTTAATTTCAGTGTTCTATAGTTTTCACTGTAGAGGTTTTTCACTTCTTGGTTGATTTATTCCTAGGTTTGTTGTTGTTGTTTTGAGGTTATTGTGAATAGAATTGGTTTCCCGTTTTTTTTTTCTCAGCAGATTTATTGTTGCTATATAGGAAAACTATTGATTTTTGTGTGTTGATTTTGTCACTTGCTACTTTGCTAAATTTAAATTTGTTTATTAGCTCTAGTACCATTTTGGTGGTTTTTTTTTTTTTTTTTTCTAGGTATAGGATCATATCATTTGCAAGCAGTGAGAATTTGACTTTTTTTTTCTATTTTTACCCCTTTTATTTCCTTCTCTTGCCTAATTCTTGCTTCATGATTTTTTTAAACACTGTAGAGAGCTCTAGATTTTTTAAAAATGAACTACTTTATTGAACTCCTTTATTATTCAAACTAATAATTCAATCAGTTGGTCCTATTTTTCCTGGGGTATAATTACACATTCAAATATTAATAGTTTTGCCTCATAAGTTCTGATTTCCTTTTTTCCTTGCCCAATTTCTTGCTGGTATTACCTGAACCTTTCTAAATAATTAGTTAATAGATATCTTTTTATTCCTGACTTTAACAAAAATTGTTTCTTTTTATCATCTGAGCATGGGACAAGCTTTTGGGGGGATTTTATTTGTCATTATATCATCTCGAGGAAATATTCATCATCTATATCTGAATTTTAATCAGAACTATATTGTCATTGCGTTATTGTTGGTTATAAGACTGGAAATAATCTCAATATTCAACTCTGGGAGCTTAGGGAAATAGATAATAGTATATTCATGCCATGGAATGCTGTGTGGTCCTTAAAGAAAAATTGTTTATGTATACTGATTTAGTATGTGCACCAAGATGATAATAATTTTAATGTTCATATAGCATGTAAAAATTTATTCATTTAAGAGTTAAAATAGTTGTTAATATATATAGTGATTATCTGAGGAACCCTACCAGAAAACTAAGCCTCTGGGGAAAATGACAGAAATTCTTTAGATCTGGAAAGAAAGAGACTTATTTTTCAATGTGGAATCTTTGGAATTGTTTTCATTTTTTGCTTTATGAGGATATCCACTTACAAGATAAAACCTTAATTAATTTTATAAACTGTTAACTGTGTTTTTCCCTTTAACTTCCCAGTGGTAGTTCTTGGATTGAATTTCTGAATAATGAAGATGATCTTAAAGACATATTTTTACAGCTAAGAGAAGGAAACCTTGTCTGTGCACAGTATCTTTGGCTTCGACATCAGGTAATACATTTTGTGTTTTATTTTCCTAATAGTTTTCCAGTTTCTAACATGGGTTATTGACTCAGTGTTGGAAGCTAACAGGGCAACCAACACATGTAACTGGGCAATAGAAAGTTTTCAGATTGATAAGGTGTGACCTTTCCTAGGGAAAATAATCCTCTGACAATATTAAATCAGAGGAAGTGCTATGAAGATATCATAGAACCTGATTTTATCTCATCAGAATTTAATTGATTCCAAATCTTAGTTTATTAGACAACATTTTATTAACTGGTTAATTTATGGGCTCTGAATGATATGAGGATAGAAAGGATGTTCCTGCTGCAATTCAGATCGTGGTATAGGAGTTGCCTGTTAAAAGTATTTATCGAAAGGCCAAGTGTGCTCACATGCCTCTGTAGTCCCATGTATTTAGGAACCTAAGAGAGGAGGCTTGTCTGAGCTCAAGAATTTAGGGCCAGCCTAGGCAACATGATGAGACCCCATCTCTTTAATTCCTTAATCAATTAATTAATTTTTAAAAAATTATTCATCCAAATCCCTGAATGTTGGCCAATATTAATCTAATGTTAGGTTCAGAAAATATCTCAGTGTTTGTGGACACATTATCTGTTAGTATCTGTACTGTCACCTCCAACTATGTTTTCCTCTGCAGCAACTTTGTTGGTTCCGGTTTCTATCTGGCAGTCACTGATATGAGAGTTCAAGGGATTGTGACCCCTAACTTGAATCATTTGCATAGAGTAAATCACCTAGTAAATAATGTTCATATTAAGTCAATAAAATATTCCTTGAGATGACTTCCTAAAATGGTCTTTGCTTTTTGGGAAGTTGTCAGTTAAAATTGTAAGCTAAGTCTTAATTCTCACTCTGCATGATTTAGGCAAATTTCAAAAGCAGATTTGATGTGAAGATGCTTGAGAACTTGCTCAACTCAATTTCCACACCAGTCTCTTTGCAAAAACTTTGTCCATGGCTTAAAAATGATGTGATCCCTTTTGTGAGAAGGACTGTTCCTGAAGGACAGGTGAGTTTCCTCCAGTATTTTCACTCCTCGTGATTCAATTTTATTATTTTTTCATTAGGTATTTGAAGACTAAGTCATGTTAACACAAGTTAGTTCTTTTAAGTGTCTCTTTTAAAAGATTATCCTTGGGCCGGAGGTATAATTCAATGGTATGCCACTTACCTAGGATGTATAAGGCCCTGGGTTTGATTCCCAATGCTACAAAAAATAAATTAACAAATAATAATTTAGGAATGATGAACATAGAGGATTTTTATTATTTTATTGATTACCTATTGAGAATTTTACTTTTAAATGACATATCTGTTTCAGAAAATTCTCGCAAAATGGTTAGAACAAGCAGCCAGGAACCTTGAATTAACTGATAAGGTAAAACCAGTACAATTAACATGAAAAAGACATTTTGTACACTCCCAATAGCATAAACTCTGTTCCTAATGCTCCATAATATTTTTTAAAGGCAAACTGGCCAGAAAATGGATTTCAACTTGCAGAGGTGTTTTTCACAGCAGAAAAATCAGATGAATTGGGATTGGCATCCTCCTGGCATTGGATTTCCTTGGTATGATGTACAGAATGGATTTTTAGTCATGAAATATTCCATTATACATTTATGTATATTGTAATTGTAATTTGTTAAAGAAATGAATTTTGTCCAAACCCTTCCAATATTAAAGAGCATAAATATTATCCGTTTTCTTTAATTTTTCTGTTTTTATATGCCTTTTTTTGTTTTTTTATTGGAACTAGGAATTGAACCTAGGGGTGCTTTACCACTGACCCACATCCCAGCCCTTTTTATTTTTTATCTTGAGAGAGGGTCTCACTAAATTGCTTCTGTGTTGAACCAACAAAAGAGAAAGCAATATAAAAACATTCTACTAAGTAGTATAACTGGGATTTTCTGCATTAGGATTTCATTTTCAAAGACTGCAACAATCAGGTCTGCCTCTTTGATTTCATCTAGTAAGCTGATTGCATTTCTTAGATAATCCAACAGGATTATGGCTAAAATATCATTGATTTTTTTTTTTTTTTCTTTTTTAAGATTAAATTATGAAAACTGTGGAACTAACAGTCTCAGCAGGGAACTTCAGGTGCCTTGCCTAACATGTGCAGGGCCCTGGCTTTGATCCCCAATATTCAAGTATATATGCGTGTGGTGGGGTGTGCACAAGCACTGTTAGAAGGAGAGCTAAGATCAGGAAGGTTGGTACTATTTTTGAGGTAAATAAAGTAAATTTATTGTTTGGCTCCTGGATTTCTTAAAGTTCATTTGTTATCCCCTTGAGGTTTCTAAAACTAGAATGCATTCATTATATTGAGAAGAAATATACATTCTTATATTTTTAAAATTTTGTGAGAAGTACCATAATTTAGCTTATAAATTCATGTGTAAGAAAGACATAATATAATCTCACCTCTGAAGCATTAAGTATTTTAGTACCAGAAAAATGTGACTTTTAAAATATATATTATGAAGTCACATTATTTCTTAAGTTTCAGTTACAAAGATAATAATATTTAAATTTCATGACCCCAAGATAGTCAATTTCCTCCTACTTTTTGATATAGGTGCTATTAATTGCATCTACTGATTATGCTCTCTAAAAAATAGATTTTTTTTCTGTAACACTCAAGTAGTCTGTTGATATTCACTTTGAAATACATTTTTTTTTTTTTAGAGAGAGTGGGAGAGAGAGAGAGAGAGAGAGAGAGAGAGAATTTTTTTTAATATTTATTTTTTTTTAGTTCTTGGCGGACACACATCTTTGTATGTGGTGCTGAGGATCGAACCCGGGCCGCACACATGCCAGGCGAGCGCGCTACCGCTTGAGCCACATCCCCAGCCCAAAATACATTTTTTTTATACAAGAACTTTTTTGTCTTGATCTAAAAAATACTACTTCATCATTTCCCTGTTAGTTGCCTCTTATCAATAAAAATCTGTTCCTGGGCTGGGGGAATATCTCAGTGGTAGAGCACTTGTCTAGCATGTGTGAGGTTCGATCCTCAGCACCACATGGAGATAGATGAATAAAATAAAAGTATTGTGTCCATCTACAAAAAAATAAATAGTTTAAAAAATCTTGTTCCTTGCATGTAACTTTTTAGAAAATGTTATAGCTTTGTATTGTGTCATGATCTATATAATATATATATATAGGTCATTGAGTACCATCAGGATGATATTTGTGTACCCAATTATATTTGGGTTCTGAAAGAAAATGGGTACCAATATTGCTATTTTTCTGTTTTAAATTTCTTTCCAATTCTGATCTATGTTAATGTGTACTAGATGATTTCAGTTAAAATTCTACAAAATTTAAAGCATAAGTTGCTTCAAACCTACAGGTTTCCATAATCATTATTTTCTTTGAAATAAGTTTGACTGTTTCTGTCTCACATTTTACCTCTGTAACAGTTTAAATGCTTTTGTTTTAGAAGGACTATCAAAACACGGAGGAAGTAGGTCAGTTACGTATGTTGGTAAACAACTTGCAAGAATTGATCACATTGCATAGGAAATATAACTGCAAATTGTCCCTCTCTGATTTTGAGAAGGTAAAATTTGAGGCTTATGTACACTGTTTTGTTTGTTGTATCCAGTTATGGCTAGATTCTGCGTTTATGCCATCTTTCTTGTCTACTATCCAGGAAAATGGAACCACCATAGTATTCCGAATGTTTGACAGAGTGTTGGCCCCGGAACTTATTCCCTCTGTCTTAGAGAAGAGTATAAGAGTTTACATGCAGGAACATGACTTGCAAGAGGAGGAACTTCTTTTGTTGTACATAGAGGTAATATTTCCATTATATCTGCTCTTATTTAAGGGATCTGTGCTGTGTATCATTGTATTAAATGTTGAACTTTTTAAGGAATGTCATGCTTTACCATTGGGACTTATGACACATTTTATTTCAACTGCTTTTGTTGTATGTGGTACTGGGGGTGTAATTGTGAACCATGTCCCAGCCCTTTTATATTTTTTATTTTGAGACAGGATCTCAACAAGTTGCCCAGGCACTCCTTAAACTTGAAATCCTTCTGTCCCAACCTCCTGAGATGCTGGTATATAGATGTGCATTACCACAGAGCATATTGAATTAGTTAAGAACATGGATTAATTCTATTACTGACTGAGGGTCTTAAGTGAAAGGGAATAACATGAACTAGTCACAGTACCTGGTAGTCCTAGATGCTGGGGAGGCTGAGTTGGGAGGATCATTTTGAGACCATGAGTTTGAGAGTACCCTGGGCAAGATAGTGAGACCTCATCTCAAAAAATTAAATTAAAAAAAAAAAATCTCAAAATAATAGGAATTTCTCCAAAGGGCTATTGTGAAATAATAGGGCATAATTTCAATAAATATGATGTTTTTTTTAATGTTTTTGTTTTTGTGGTTTTGGTCCTGGAAATTGAACATAAGGCCTTGAACATGCTAAGTGTGTGCTCTACTCTGACCTATATTTGTAGCCTAGCAATTATGTACTATAATGATCTAATTTGAAGATCCTTTAATAATGTTTTCTTCTGCCCAGCAACTAAGGAGACTGAGATAGGAGGATTGAAAATTTGAGCTAGTTTGGGCATCTTAACTCTGCAGACCCTGTCTCAAAACATAAAAAGGACTGTGGATATACCTCAGGGCTAGAACCCCGTTCAATCCCCAACCACCACCACTCCCTCCCCAAAAAGGATGTTTTCTTTCTTCCTGTCACACAGAAACCCATTATTTTCTGCAGTTACCATGCACCAATAATTCTAATTTATAAAAGAATCTTTTTAAAATTTTCTGTTATATACCACTGACAGCTAAAGTTTTGATAATTTTGTAATATTTTACTATTGTTCCACATTTGTGGCTAATGAGAATTTTGGGTTTCTTTTTCCTTTTATGCTTCCATAAAGGCCTTTTATCTATCTTTGTATACTCTTTTTTTAAGTGATAGCTTTTATTTATTTATTTTTATTTATTGGTACTAGAGATTGAACCTAGGGGTGCTTTACCACAGAACTACATCCCCATCCATTTTTAATTTTAATATAGGGCCTCACTAAGTTGCCCAAGCTGGCCCAAACTTGCATTCCTCCTGCCTCAGCATTCTGAGTAGCTGGGATTAAAGCCCCACACCCCTGTACCCAGCTGAGAGTTTTTAATTTTTGATAAACATGGATGTTTATCCCTTCCTAGGATTTACTGAAAAGATGTAGCTCAAAGTCCACCTCGCTTTTTGACACAGCATGGGAAGCAAAGGCCATGGCAGTGATAGGATGTTTGTCAGACACAGATGTAAGTAAACAGTGGCCACTGGATTTCTCAAGGCTTTTTTTGGATCATAAAAGTGGTGTTTGTTTAGTATGAAAAAATGTTATTTGTTTAGTGTGAAAAAATAATTTAAGAACATAAAAATCACTCATAATTCTATTTTCTTTAATTATGGAAAATAAAAAGTGAAAATTTTCTCATTTCCACCGCTCAGGAGAATTGCCATGGATAATTGAGTGTATCTGTTTTCAGGATTTCTGTGACTATAAGTAATACTTGGCCTTTATTTTGACTTTGCAATAATGTTACCATCCAAAATACAGTATGAATAAAATCACAGACATTATTTTTAAACAGACTGCAGAGGCAGCAGAAAAACATAACTTTCAACAGATAAAATACTTTTCTGAATTTTTTCTAAATAATAAGGTTGCTCTTTATGTGTGTAAATGGGAAAAAAATATGTGCTCTCACAGTCAGAAGGTGAAATATTCTGGTTGATGCATGCAGTGCCATTAATTTACATGAAGTGTACCTCTGAGGGCTTATCATTGTCCACATGTGTTCTTGCTGTAGCTTATATTTGATGCTGTGCTTAAGATAATGTATGCGGCAGTGGTTCCCTGGAGTGCAGCTGTGGAGCAGCTGGTGAAGCAACACCTGGAAATGGACCATCCCAAGTAAGGACAGCCCAACAGACAGTGTGTGTTGTACCCTGGATAAACCTCCCATCTTGATTTGACATTCATTTATGTTTTTTATTTACTGGGCCCCAAAGCACAATTCATGTTAATACCAGTACATTTATTTTTAGAGTCAAGTTACTACAGGAAAGTCACAAACTAATGGAAATGAAGAAACTTTTACGAGGCTATGGGATAAGAGAGGTGAATCTCTTAAACAATGAAATAATGGTGAGTATGCTAGTTAAAGACCATTTTTCCCCTTATTTTCCTGTTTCTAGAGCAACATGGGAAATTTCATGAAGGTTTTATATTCTAAGAGATTAACATAGTTGGATTCTCCTTTATGTTTCTCTATAGGTATAAGAGTATTTAGTTTAGAGTTTTAAGGACAATGATAGTAAATTAAAAAGACAGTCAAAATTTAGAGTATAAATTGTGTTTTAATGTTTTATATAGGAGTTTAGTTTTTTAGTCATCAAGAGTTGAAGTTTTGTGGCCTGGAGTTGTAGCTCAGTGGTAGAGCGCTTGCCTGAGGTACTAGATTCAATCCTTAGCACCATATATAAATAAATAAAGGTGTTGTGTTCAGGGCTGTGGATGTGGCTCAAGCGGTAGTGCACTCGCCTGGCATGCGTGTGGTCTAGGTTCGTTCGATCCTCAGCAGCACATACAAACAAAGATGTTGTGTCCGCCAAAAACTAAAAACAAATAATATTAAAATTCTCTCTCTCTCTTAAAAAAAAAAAAAGATGTCGTGTTCATCTACAACTAAAAATATTAAAAGAGAGAGAGAGTGTTGAGGTTTTGGTATATTATTTTAGTTTTATGGCTAAATTTGCCCTCGTAAGTAGGTGATTCCTGTATTCTCTACGAGAGATCGTATATTATCTCTGTTTTTATTATCTCTGTTTCAGAGGGTAGTCAGATACATTCTCAAGCAGGATGTCCCATCTTCCTTAGAAGATGCTTTAAAGGTGGCTCAAGCGTATAGGATTTCTGATGATGAAATCTACTGTCTAAGGATTATTGACCTGATTGATAGAGAACAGGTATGAAAGTTTTATATAGTCATTTCATAGGACTTCTTTGTTAACAAAATCCTTAAAAATAGAGACTAAACTATCTGAACTAATTTTCACAAAATAAAGTTGTAATAACATGAAAACATAGGATTGTTTGAATGGCTTCTTTTTTAATGTGTGAGTTCTTTAAAAGTATTTTGTGATTAATCGTAGAACCCTTCAATTTCAGAATGAGGCATGGCTTTTCTTTTTCTATATCTTTTGATTTTTTGAGTGCTGGGTATTGAACCAGGCCCTCTGACCCTTCTTTTAAATTTTTTTTTTTTTAATTTTTATTTTAAGATAGGGTCTTGGAAAGTTGCTTAGAGCCTCTCTAGTTGCTGAGACTAACCTTAAACTTGTGGTCTCCTGCTTCAGCCTCCTGAGTTGCTGAGATTATAGGTGTGCCACTTTGCCTATCTTCTCTTTTATATTTTTAAGTGTCTTTATTGTCATATAATTCTATAATCATAGGCATTCTTTTTTTTTTTTTCTCTCCTGAAGATGGACATAAGGGACAGGGCTGTGGCTCAGTGGTAGAGTGCTTACCTAGCATGCATGAGGCACTGGGTTTGATCCCCCGCACCACATAAAAATAAACAAATAAAATAAAGATCTTGTGTCCATCTACAACTAAAAAAATATTTAGAAAAAAAAAAGATGGACACAATATTTTTACTTTATTTTATTTATTTTTATGTAGTGCTGAGGATCGAACCCAGTGCCTCACACATGTGAGGCAAGTGCTCTATTGCTAAGCTATAACCCCAGCCCCAATCATAGGCATTATTAAGAAGTATGATAGTCTTCAGTACCTAGGATTTAATTTGAATTTTACTTTATGGTTTGCTATCATCCAAGGCAGAATTTTCAGATTTTTTGTTTTTCAATGCTGGGAATTGAATCCAGGGGTGCTCTACCATTGAACTATCTCTCCAGCCCTTTTTATTTTTTATTTTGAGGCAGGGTCTCACTAGGTTGCTAAAACTGGCCTCAAATTTATGACCCTTCTGCCTCAGTCTTCTGAGTAGCTTGAATTATAGATGTGCAGTACTGTGCCTAGCAATTTTCAGACTTTTTACAATGCTCAACAATAATTTACTTTTCAGAATACTTTTTTTTTTCCCTTTGATTTTTGGCATCAAATCCAGGTCCTCATACATGCTAGGTAAGTGAAATCAGGTTTTTCTTCTTTTTCCCTTTATTTTCATTTTTAAATAGAAAAGAAAGAGATAAATCCGAGCTGCCCTTTGCAGGGAGCAGATGTTTTTCTTCCCTTCTAACACTGTTCATAGGGTGAAGACTGTCTCCTCCTGTTGCGGTCTCTGCCTCCTGCCCAAGCTGAGAAAACTGCAGAAAGAGTCATCATCTGGGCACGACTGGCATTACAAGAGGAGCCAGATGATTCTAAAGAGGTGAGGTTTTCACTTAACAAAGTAGAAGTGAACCCCATGGTTATGGATCTGAAGAGGATACAAAAGGTAGACTCACAAACAGGAAGGTCTTCCCTTTTCATTGCTAGTGTGGCCTCTGGTAAAAGTTCCTGTGTAAATTTGGTTTATAGGAGAAAACCAGATACACCTATTTTGAGCAGATAATTTGGCTCACAATGAATAATCCAGAATCTGCAAATTAGAAGGATTCACTGAAGCAGCTATTGTAGAGGAAGAGTTTTTCACAATCCTTTGATATGTAAACAATATTTTGTGCAGTGAAGGTATGATTACTGTCAAACAATAATGTCATCTGCAGATCAATGTAAGTCTAAATAATCTTAAATAATTGAGGCTTAGAAATGATGTCGAAAGAGCCAGTTCACTTCCTTAGAGATGAGGAATTAAATACCTAATTTATCCAGGGTAGTTTGATTTTTCAGACCCTGAAGGGTAGGTGCCTGCCAGCTTCTCTCAGCCATCCATTCAATTATTTTTTACCTTAGGGAAGTGAGTTTTGTTTTTTAACACCTGATCTTCATTATGCTATTATTAGTAGTAGGCATTAGATTCAGTATTGTAAATAGAGAATCCACTTCATTGTGAACTGGGCCCTATTGTTAACTCTTTAGAGGTTATGTTCATAAACTAGGCTTTTAAGATAGATGACTTTTCTGAGATTTTTACAAAGTGGCAGAGCCTCAACACAACACAACACAACTCAATACAAGTCTGATACCACCATCTGGACTTTTCCTTCCTCCCTTTCTGTAGTACTGTGGGTATAGAACACAGGGCCTCTTGAATGCTAGGCAATGCTCCACCACTGAGGTACACCCCAGCTTTCGATTCCATGGTTTTATGTGTTTGTTTGCATATGTACTACCAAAGTGGTTAGAAAAGGAAACAGATTTGATTTTGCATCTTTCTTTTTAGGACAAGGCCTGGAGAATGTCTGTGGCAAAGACATCAGTGGATATTCTTAAAATACTTTGTGACATTCAGAAAGGTAGGATCTGCCTCTGTTCCCTCATATTGATTTTGTTTTGATGGGGCACAATGACACCTCTCGTCATACCCTCAGATTTCCTTTCTTATTGTCTATGAGCTTTCTCATTTTTATCATTATAAATCTTTCTGTCTCATTATTTTTTTAATCAATAGTGGAAGAACAGAAGCATTTAAAACCCATGTGTTTATTTGTATGCTTCAGTAAGCTATTCAGTGCTAGGCTGAATTTCTTTGGTAACTTTTACCTATTGCTCATTTTTCTCACATCTAGTTGGTTATGATCAGGGTAACAAACCCTACTTAATCCTAAACTTAAAACAGTTAAGAAAAGAACTCTCTTGGGGGGCTGGGGCTGTAGCTCAGTGGCAGACCACTTACCCAGCATGTGTGAAGCACTGGGTTTGATCCTTAGCACCACATTAAAAAAAAAAAAAAAAAAAGTAACAAAATAAGGCATGCTGTCCATCTACAACTACAAAAAAAAAGGAGGGGAAAAAACTCTTGGGGGAAAAAAAGCTATAATTTATTTCAGAATAATGACCATTTTTCTTTTAACACTTAAATTTCCCTTTTTTACTTCTAGAAAGAGTAGATTTCTTATTTCAAATTAGATCTCTTTTTGCACTTAAATTGTATTATATTAGCATCTGAAAAAAATGCTATATACTTAGAAGAGAACCAAAGCCAATTATAGTCTGCTTTCTATTACTGTAACAAAACTCCTGAGGTTGGGTAATTTATAAAGATTAGGAGCTTACTTAGCTCATGATTTTGGAGGCTCTGGAGTCCAAGAGCATGTTGCTGGTATCTGCTCACATCTTATCAGAGCCTTCTTGTTGCATCATGCTATGACAGAGAGCGTCAGATGGTAAGACTGAGCAAATTAGAGGAAGTGCTGAAGAGAGATTGCTTTTCTCACAGAGCTGCTCCATGAATCCATGAGCAGTGATCCATTCATGAGGACAGAGGTCTTGGACACTTCACAAAGGCCCCCTCCTAATACTGTTAACAGACACCTGAAATTCTGAGTACACATTCAAACCATTGTATATGGGAATTTGTATGTGTCTGCTATAACTTTTAAAAATTTAATTACAGACAATGTGCAGAAGAAGGATGAATATGAAGAAATCTTGAAACAATTTCAAATGGTGGCCAGCCTACAGGTACACATGTTGCACTTCCCCGAATGGTATTACCCAACCAATGAGTGTATTCAAAATAGTGCCTGCTTAAAATGTGCTGTCCTAGCTGTCAGATACTTCACATACAATTTTCTCTCTCTCACCAACTTTTGTTTTTTTGACACCAGGGATTGAACTTAAGGACACTTAACCACCAAGCCATATCCCCAGTCCTTTTTAGGTTTTATTTAGGGACAGGGTCTTGCTGAGTTGCTTAGGGCCTTGCAGTTGCTGAGGCTGGCTTTGAACTCGTGATCCTTCTGCCTCCTGAGCTGCTGGGATTTCAGGCGTACACCCCCTGTGCCTGGCTCACCAACTTTTTGAGATATAATTTATGTACCATACTTCATCCACTTAAAGTGCATAATTCATGATTTGGAGCCTATTGCATTATTAAATCTTTTAAATTTTAGTAAAATACATATGAAATTGTCCATTTTTAACTATTTTTCTGTATGTAGCTCAGCATTAATTTTGTTCAGTGTTATGTAACCTTCACATGTGTCTACTTTATATCACTCCACACAGAAACTGTGGCCATTAAATTGCAATTCCCCCACTCCCTTTGATCTACTTTCTGTCTCTACAAATTTGCCAATTTTCACTAAACACAAGTGGAATTATCCAACCAAGAGCATAATGAAGGAGTCCTGTGATCCAAAAGCTTGAGACTTACTGTGTTAATTGCTGTCTTTGTGAAAGGCTTCTGGGTAGTAAACATAAGTTAACTTCTCTATGTTCTTCTTAAATTTGAAAGTTAGAGGTATGTGTCATGTGTATTTATCCTGCTATCGTTGATAGAACATTTATTGTGTATCTGTGATATGCACATCGGCTGTGGAGGTGGCTGTTTTCCTCCTTCTGCAGAGGAGTACTCAGATGCTCAACAATTCTAAGATCATTGGTGGGGCATCTACCTAGCTTTTGTGATGCCCTAGGTGTCATCCCCAGCCTAGCAAAACACAAGTACCTTGCATCAGATTAACACTCATTCCCTGCTGCCTTTCATGGCTCCTCATGCTGTCTGACTCAGCACCCTTACTTCTGTTATTGTGCAGTTATTGTTATTATGACTTCTGTTATGAAACTGTTATTCTGTTTCATACTGTCTCACTAGCATTCAGCAGTTAAAATTAGAGTTTTAAATATTCAAAAAAATACATATCCCATAAAACTCCCAATGCCTGTTGATGATATGCAGAAGCCACATTGCTTCCAGAGAAGGTGCACATTAGAAGGAGAGAAACCAGTCATTTACATTTTGTTTACTTATATATTCACGCAGTACATGATTGAAAGACTTTAAGAGGAAAAATGGTTAAAGTGGTAAATTTCATATTATGTTCATTTTACCACAACAAAAAAAAATACATAAGCTTATTTAAATTAACTCTCCACTTCAGATTGTAAGCAATAAAGAATGAATTCTTTGACCACCCTCCCCCCCCCAAAAAAAAAAATATATATATATATAAGTATACAAGCACTGTAAAAATAAGTCTCTTTCCTTTCTGACCCTCCAGCTCTTCTGTTTCCCACAATAACTGTAGCCACAGCAGCCAGTTTCTCGGGTATCCTTCCAGAAGTTTTCAATGGCTCTCCAAGCATAGAAATTTCTGATTTCTAATCCAGGTGGTACTGTGATATATAATGAATAGAGTTTTCAACAGCATATCTACAGTAAATATCAGTAGTAAGCTCTCATATTGATTTCTGAGTACAGCTATTTCCTCATGGTTCATCCTTTTCAGGGAAAGATCACTAGTATTTTTATGGAGGAAGCATCCATTTGAAAATATTTACAGCCAGGCATGTGGTACCTACCTGTAGTCCCTTCTATAAAGGAGGCTGTGACAGGAGAATCACTTGAGCCCAGGAGTTCAAGGCCAGTGTAGGCAACATATTGAAACCATGAGTTCAAAAATAAGAATAATTATTATATGTATAAAGACAGGATAATGGCAGGGAAAGTTAAAAAAAATACTCAGTGTTATTTTGAAAAGATAATAAGTGAAATTATGCAATATAGCCATAAAATGCTAGTGAAAGAAAATGTTCAGTGTTGATTAAGTTAAGCTATTATCAATGCAGGGGGAACAGTTTTGTGTTCTGTAGAACATTTGGCAAGTTGGAGTGATTTTCAGCCATCATGATTGCTGGGAAGTGCTACTGGCATGTAGTGGGTAGAGGCAGGAATGCAACTAAGTATTCCTGTATTGCACGTAGGACAGTTCCTTAACTTTGTGCAACAAAATGTTATTCATCCTAAAGAATTGCAAAGACTAGGAAACCCTAGTTTTGCTCTGAAGTATGGCATCAAAACAGAAGGTATAATTTGCCCTTACTACCTCTTTGCAACTTTCAGTGGAATTTTTACAAGTCAGGTAACTAAATCCTTAGTCTGGGGTTTGTAGCCAACCAGAAGTCATAGAAAAGAACAAACCTGATTTCTTCAAACCTATAGCGAAGACTTGTCCAAACTTAACACTTAAACCCTCTCTCTTTCTGTTCAGGACTCCCTACAACACAGAATTATCTGGCTCAAAATTCAGCACTGCTAAAACAGAAACCCCAGGATATAGTGATGTTGTCCTATTTTCCAAGCTTTATATGTTAGTTACTTTTGTAACTTGAAATGTAAATACTTAGAATTCTTAATTTACAAGGGAGTAGTCTCCAAGGGAGAGGTTTGAAACATAATCATGATTCTGAACACAGGATAGACTAAGCAGACTTGGAACTTTGTCTTGCTTTTTTCTGCAGGAGAACTTTGAGGTCTTTCTTTCATTTGAAGATTATAGCAACAGTGCCGTGGTAGCAAATCTCCGTGAACAGTGCATTAAAGCTCATGAAGTTGTTCAGGCCAGGCACAAACCCGGGGGCACCAGAGAGCCCATTGCTGCTGAGGGGACAGGCCTGAGCACCAAATCAAAGCTTCATGGACAGGCATTGGCCTTACAGGTGTCCCCACAAGAGCTGGAGGCAGAGCTGGCTTTGCGAGCCCTGAAAGACGGGAATGTCAGGACAGCGCTGAACAAATGCAGGTGACTTCTGGACCCCTGACTTCCCCACTTGTCTAAAAGTAACAAGTGCAGGACCAGTGACACCTTTTTTCTCAAAAGCAACTTTTGGTTTCTTACCCTGAGAGCCCATTTGTGGCTTCTGTGCCAGAATACAGTAGCATAGAAGGAATGTAACAAATACTGGCAAGTTATATAACATAACCATTGAATTTAGGTGTTGTGCCCTTTGACATTTAATAGTTTTTAAAATAATTTGAAAAATGAGGTTCACTATATGCCATGAAAACATTTTAAAGACATTTATGTGTCAGTAACAGCTTATATGCTAATGCAAGAAAGGCCGATGCATTTGCTTGTGATATGAGTGTTCTAACCATCCACACTTCCTCTCCTCCAGAGACCTGTTTAAGCATCACTGCAATGCCGACACAGGGAGGCTTCTGTTCCTGACGTGTCAGAAGCTTTGTCAGATGTTGGCTAATGACATCCCAATGAGAGCACCCGTAGGACTGAATCTCCCTTCTGAGATACATGATCTAGCATGCCAAGCTGCCACCATCTGCAGTCCAGGTGACAACACCGATAATAGTACTGTACTCTCTGGTTCCTTGCACACTTGTCTACTAAATGCCTTCTCTGTATGTTTGGGCATTCCAGTAACTAGGCAAGAGTTAGTAGTTCTTCCTTCCAAAGTGACAACTATGATTGATTCTCTTTTAGGAATTATAATTTTAAAATACTTCAAAATATCAACAATATCATTTCTGACTATTGACAGTACTTGGCTTAAGGAAAAAACTCATACTAACTCATACTGCATTTAGAGTAGTTATAGCTGTGTGGAAACCTTAGAATTCTGAGTGGCAATTATAAAATGGTTGTTTTAAAGATATAAAATGGGAGCCTTATGATTTTTCTCTATTCTTTTTCAGATTTTTTACTAGATGCTTTAGAGCTATGTAAATACACATTAATAGCCGTGGAGCTTTCCAGACAGTGCCACATGGATGACTATGGAATCCTAATGAAAGTAAATCACTTTAAAATTTTTTTTCCCTTAAACAAAATCCCTGCCAACCCATATGTGCCACTTTGTATCATTTGACTTGCATAGTTTACAAAAATACTGCATCTCTTACATTTTCTTATTATACACTGAAAACCTACTTATAGGCATGAAACCCCTTCTCTTTTCCAGCCATTTATTGGTGTTAATTTATACTATTTTTTGAAACATTGGACCTCAAATGAGGCCTCTCTAGATATTATTCTTCTGTTAGATGTTTAATTTAAAATGAATTTTTTTTTTTTTAATATTTATTTTTTAGTTCTCGGCGGACACAACATCTTTGTTGGTATGTGGTGCTGAGGATTGAACCCGGGCCGCACGCACACCAGGCGAGCGCGCTACCAGTTGAGCCACATCCTCAGCCCTTAAAATGAAATTTTTATATGCCATAGCCCAGAAGAAACAAAGAGTGTATCTGTCTTTGCTCTGCTATATTGCTTAGGGGGTAAAAACCAAAAAAAAAAAAAAAAAAAAAAAAAAAAGTCTGTACGTGTTCAGCACAGACACAATTTTATTTTTCTGAATATTTTGCTCTAAAGTTGGTTGAATCCATAGCTCTGGAACTGTGTATATAGAGTGCCAGTGTACACAGTTGTATTTATCCATCAACACTGCTTGGCTGTAAAACACCTGATTCTGCATGCTAGTTGGTTATGATGAATATGTTTTGCAGCATACATAGTTCTGTCTTTTCTTATGGTTTGGTATTTAGGCTTCCTTTGGAACTCATAAGGATCCGTATGAAGAGTGGTCTTACAGTGACTTCTTCAATGAAGATGGAATTGTTCTGGAGTCACAGATGGTGCTACCAATTATTTATGAGTTGATTTCATCACTTGTGCCTCTTGCTGGTAAATTTCACTTGTAGTGTTATTTTCTATGTATTTCTGCTTCATGTAAATTTAAACTAGAGGTTTGAAATTAGAACTATATACAGTAATGTACATGAATCTCACAGGCATAATGTTGAGAAAAAATAGCCAGATATAAAAGAATGCATACTGTATGATTGAATTCACATAAATTAAAAGAACAGGCTAAAACTAAGCCATGGTGTTAGAAGTCAGGGAAGTGGTGACCCTTATGGGTAGGTAATAACTATATTGGGCATGTGGGGGATTCTGAGTGCTGATCATGTACTGTATCTTAATCTTGTTCTGCTATATTCAGTTTGTGGAAATTTTTCAAGTTGTACAAGTATCTCTGTGTTTTTCTGTTTGTGTAGTTCATGTTGTTTTGTTTTTTAAAGCAGCAGTTTGCTTTAGAATGTTTGATAATAGCACAATATTTAAATATCTCAGACAGCCATGGTGGTGCACACCCATCCATTATCCCAGTGACCTGGGAGCTGAGACAGAAGGATCTCAAGTTAAGGTTGGCCTTGGCAACTTAGCAAGATCCTGTCTCAAAATAAAATAAAAGGATTAGAGATGTAGCTCAGCAGTGAAATGCCCTGGATTCAATTCCCAGTACCATACAAATAAATAAATATGGGTATTTGCTTTATAAGAGTGTTATTTTATTTAGTGGTATTAATTTTTTGTTTTCTTTTGTAGAAAGCAGAAGATATCCCTTGGATTCTATAAGTATGCCATACTGCTCCATTAGGGAAGGTATTTAATAACAGAAGTATATCACATTATATTATAATTTTATAAATATACAAATACAGAAATTCCTTTAAAATCTGAATATTAATCTGAATTTTTTCCTTTTTGTAATTATTTAGTATTTTATTATTAATTTTCCAGAAGATCAGTAGCTTATGTGATTTGGCTGATAATATTAACACTTATGAATCTTCTTAAATTTAATCTTCCATATAGAGAAACAGTTTTTATCCACAGGTGATTTTTTAAATAGTCAAATTATAATCAAAATATCTCATTATTTAATGAAGTTAGTTATTTTTTGTTTAAATCCAGCCTCCTGTTACCTCTGTCATTAACTAACTCTGAGAATGAATTCCATGACCGTTAACCTGCATTGACGAAGTAGGCTGGGCTGTGGTTGTAGCTCAGTGGTAGAGCACTTGCCTAGCATGTGTGAGACACTGGGTTGGATCCTCAGCACCACATAAAAATAAATAAATAAAATAAAGGTATGGTGTCTATCTACAACTAAAAATAAAAATTAAAAAAAATTTTAAAAGTAGAGTGTTCCTGAAAGCAGTTTCTCTTTATATGATCTTTCTCTGTTTAAAACATGTAAATATTAAAACTCTTTTTTTCACTTTGCAGGAGACAACCTTATCTTTCCTGTTATACGTTCCATCTCTACCCTGCTTCAGAACCTCCAGGAATCTAGCCAGTGGGAGCTGGCGCTGAGATTTGTAGTTGGTTCCTTTGGTACTTGCCTCCAGCACTCTATGTCCAACTTCATGAATGCCAGTGTGAATGAGAAGGTGTAGTTTCTAGAACAAATACTTTGACTTTGGGTAAATAGAGATACAAAAGCATTGCCAGACAAAAGAATTTGGAGTTCACATTTTCCTGTTTGATCTTGTAGCAAAAAAATTAATCATGTGTAAAATTTAAGGGACATTTGTTAATTTGTTAAACATCTATTAAATTTAGGTACAATTCAAGGTTTTGCACATTTATTTTTATGTGGTGCTGAGGATTGAACCCAGGGCCTCTCACGTGCTAGGAAAGTGCTCTACCACTGAGCCACAACCCCAGCCCCTGCACTTTTTTGGGGGGCATGGGTAGTGGAGATTGAACCAAGGGTACTTTATCACTGAGCTACATCCACAGTCTTTTTTAATTTTTATTTTATTTTATTTTATTTTTTTGAGACAGCATCTCTATAAAGTTGCTCAGGGCCTCCCTGAGTTGCCCAGTGAATTTGTGATCTTCCTACTTCAGCCTCCCAAGTTGCTGAGATTATAGGTGTGCACCTCTGTGCCCAGTCTTTGGCACACATATCCATCCTCACTCTGCACGACAACTCCCAGAGTCTCCATTTTGGAAATGTGGAAACTCAAACTCAGGGAGGTGAAATAAGTTCCCTACAGTTTTCGGTTGGGTTGATAGTTCTTCACATCTAAGTTTAGTGCAGTATCCTTCTGCCATTTGTTTTTGTTTTTTTACCCAATTATAATTATTTCCTAACAGCATTATAGAAGAGATTCTATAAGACAAACCACCTGTTGATAACTTGCTTATGAAAATAGGTCTCAGAGGAAGTTGTCTCTGTTTCCACTACTCTGTTGATTCACATTAATTACCGATTCTTTCTTTTTTAAATTGACTATTGAGGTATATCTTTCAAAATTAAAATGCTCATGTTTTAAATGTGTCAACCATTGTATCCTTCTTATCAACCAATACCACAATCAAAATATAGAGGTTTTTTTGTTTATTTTTGGTTTTTTGGTACTGAGGTTAGGACCCAGGAGCACTTTACCACTGAGCTATATCTGCACTTTTTTTTTTTTTTTTTTTTTTTTGAGACAGAATCTTGCTAACTTGCTTAGGTCCTTGCTAAGTTACTGAGGCTAGTCTCAAATTTGCAAGTCTCCTGCCTCAGCTCCCTGAGTTGCTGGGATTACAGGCTTGTGCCACTGCATCCAGCAAGATACAGAATATTTTTTTAAGTTTTTTTTTTTTTTTTTTTTTTTTTAGTTATAGACACAATTTTATTTATTTATTTTATTTATTCATTCTTATGTGGTGCTAAGGATCAAACTCGGGGCCTCACACATGATAAGCAAGCGCTCTGCCACTGAGCCACAACCCCAGTCCAAGATTTTTTTTTTTTTTTTTAAAGAGAGAATTTTTTAAGACTTATTTTTTAGTTTTCGGCAGACCCAACATCTTTGTTTGTATGTGGTCCTGAAGATCAAACCGGGGTCGCATGCATGCCAGGCGAGCGCACTATTGCTTGAGCCACATCCCCAGCCCTCCAAGAGTATTTTTTTTTTTTTTAGAGAGAGTGAGAGAGGAGAGAGAGAGAGATAGAGAATTCTTAATATTTATTTTTTAGTTCTCGGCGGACACAACATCTTTGTTGGTATGTGGTGCTGAGGATCGAACCCGGGCCACACGCATGCCAGGCGAGCGCTCTACCGCTTGAGCCACATCCCCAGCCCCATCCAAGAGTATTTTTAAAAGTTCCTTTTTCCTCTTCCAAGTCAGTCTCCCCACCCTAGCTCCAGTTTTCTATCACTATAAATTAAAAGCTAAGTTTTTTGCAGAAAACATAAATTTGAGGCAAGTTTTTAGAATGATTCATAGAAGTGGACTTAAAGATTCTTTTGTTCTTTTTTAAAAGTTACTTGGTGAAACCACATTAATTAATTCAAGACATGTTATGGAATTGAAAGAAAAATCCGTTATGTTTATCAGGGGAAATGCTACAATTCTACTGCACAAAGTAAGTATTGGTGGCTTGTTTATTTATTGCCTGTTTCCTTTTTAGCTTAGTCAGCAGTACCTATGATTCAGTATGACAGTATTCCACTGTTCTAAGATTTTAAGAACCTGTATTACTTTATTTTATTTTTTAAGACAAGGTCTCACTGAGTTACCCAGATTGGCCTGGAACTTTTTGGGGCGGGGTGGGGGGGGGTGGATATACCAGGGATTGAACCAAAGGGCGCTTAGCCACTGAGTCACATTCCCATCCCTTTTTGTTTTAAGACATGTTCTCACTAAGTTGCTTATAGTCTTACTAAGTTGCTAAGGCTGACTTTGAATCTGTGGTCCTCCTCCCTCAGCCTTCCAAGCCACTGGAATTAAAAGCGTGTGCTACCATGCCCACCTGGCCTGGAACTTTCAATCCCCCTGCCTCATCCTCCCAAGTAATGGAGATTACAAGCATGTACCACCATGCTCAGCAGGCTTTATTATTTAAAATATTATTTTTGAAATAGGATCTCATTAAGTTGCTGAGGCTTGCCTTGAATTTATAATCCTCCTATCTTAGCCTTCTAAATTTCTGGGATTACAGCGTGTATCTCACTGTGCACAGATAAGTCATGACCTTTTTAAGAACACTGGAGTGCTGAGTTTGAGGGTCTGTTTGGACTATATCCAAGAGAACCCTGTAGAACAGGATCTCTATAGTCATTTTCTATCAAAGAGAGTAAAGAATTAGGGGAGTAACAGGAGGATTTCAGTGATTTTTTTTTTTTTTTTTTTTTTTAGAGTGTTGAATTAGTAGAGAGGTAAAGATTAATGGTTTAAAGACAGGACTTTTGCAGGATCAAGCCCTTAAGTAGATGAGAAGGGGTGAAATCCAGTAAATATGTGGAGGTTTGGCCAGGAAGAGTTGGGGACTGAAGGAATAGAAGAGTACAGTCATACATAGCCAGCAGTGAAGACATGTTCTGAGAAATGCCTTGTTAGCTGATTTTGTGGTTATGTAATATATTTACCAAACTCAGATGGCTGCAACCAATCATATAATCTTAGGGGACCAGTGTTGTATATGTAGTCTGTCAGTGACCAGAACATCATTATGGGGTGCACAAATGCAGAGGGGCTAGTAGATTTGGTGGGGGAGGATAAAGAAGCTCACTTCTGGTTGCTTCTCATGTCTCAGGAAAAAAAAAAAAATGAGATCATCAGCTAAGAGTGAGGCAAGGGAGGGATTATTATTGGAGATTTGCAGAGAAGGGATGAAATAATCATACAGAAAAAGGAAGAGTTTCACGCCCTATAGAACTTGTTATAGTTACTTTTCTTAAATTTCTGGTAGTGGTAAAAGACATTAAACCAGCTAGGTGCAGTGTTACACACCTGTAATCCCAGCAGCTTGGGAGGCTGAGGCAGGAGGATCGTGAGTTCAAAGCCAGCCTCAGCAACTTAGCGAGGCCCTATGCAACTCAGTGAGACCCTGTCTCTAAATAAAATACAAAACTGGGCTGGGGATGTGGCCCAGTGGTTAAGCACCCCTGAATTCAATCCCCAGTACCAAAAAATTTTTAAAAAGTCATGAAACTTAAGCAAACACTGGAACTGTCCTGTTACAAATAATTTTTATAAAATACTTATTTTTTTTCATAATTCAGTTTGGTGAAAAAGAACCTTAAGATCCTTATTTCTGTCTCCATTGTGAAGAATCTGCTTCTTATGACACTTTCTTCCCATAGGTAATCAATTGTCGCCTGGTGGATCTTGACCTGGCCTTGGGTTACTGCACTCTGTTACCTCAAAAAGATGTGTTTGAAAACCTCTGGAAGCTCATAGATAAAGCATGGCATAATTACGACAAAATTCTGGTATGCCCTAAGCAAGAACAGCTCCCTCCCGCCCAGAGAGATAGTGTCTGGCTGAGTTGATTAGGGTCTTACTATTTTGCTGAGGCTGGGTTTGAACTTGTGATCCTCTTGCCTCAGCCTCCCAAGTCACTGGGATTACAGGCATGTGCCACCATACCTGACTAAGAACAGCTTTTGTTTCATTTTTGGTTTTTGTTTTTTATCATAGGCATGGACAGAAGTGTATTTAGTAGAGTAGATGCATGCTCAAGGGAGAATGGGAATGATCTTAGGAGAGACACCTTTGGGGTAAAGCAGGAGTATGCATTCAAGTTATGATGTATATTATTTCCAGAGGGAGAGACAGCAACCCACTGGGGTGGAGTATTAATATTTACTGACAGCCAATGCTGGGGACTGAACTGGAGATGGCCAGGGCCCAGTTACACAATTTTATTCTAGTTTTCCCTGCACTTGTGCATTTCCCTCATTTTGCAAGGGCAGGGGCCAAGAACATGTCAGGTTCCTGAGCACTTTCTGCATCTCAGTGGCTCATGGGTGTTTCCTTTAAAACTCAGTATTTTTCCTCTCTTTATCCTAAATCTTTGTCTTATTTCCCTCTTTGATCCCTTAATCTTACTGGCTAATGAGGGTGAAAATTCATCTTTTATGGCTCCTTGAGGCTGGCCAGGGGTGATGACCCTCCCTATTCAGGGATCAGAGACCTTACCTTGACTGTGGAGGAGGCAGGCACTAGAATCATGAGTCAGTTTTGGACAAGTTTATTGGATGGAAAACATCATGTAAGAAGTAATGACTGGGTACAAGGAATGTGTAACTTTCTTGTACTGTTTTCACCAAGGGAGATTGTAGTCTGTTTTTTTTTTTTTGTTTGTTTGTTTGTTTGGTTTGGTTTGGTTTGGTGCTGGGGATGGAACCCAGTGCCTCACACATAGGCACATGCCCTACCATTGAGTTACACTCCCAGCCCAAGGATATGATTTTTGTTGTTCAATTTCATCTAAAAGGTGTTAGTAGAACTTTTTCTTTGTGCAATCAAATTTTAATCCTATTTTAATTTTTTAGGCAATATCTCTGGTGGGTTCTCAGCTGGCCAGTCTCTATCAGGAAATAGAAATAGGGCTTCAGTTCCATGAGCTCAGTACTGAAGCACAGTGGGGTATTCGTCTTGGTAAACTTGGGGTGAGTATTCATATTGCTCTGATGTCTCATCCATCCTAGTAACAACCCAGTGAGAGAACTTAAGACAAAGTTTTCATTGTCCTTTACTTTTGGGGAGAGAAAATATATGTATTGACATAAATTTTGGTTATATTAAGCACACAAGGAAATAGGACCTTTGCTTCATTTCCTTTTCCATATATTTTTAAGGAAGTTAAAGAGAAACTTGACATTTTCATCTGCTAGCTTTCTCATTCATAGGTATGTATCTAGTATCAATTGACATTTATGCTGTCTTAGACCTAGTGTTTAGCCTTGTATTATTTTTTTGGTTTGGCTGCTGTTATTTAGTTAATGTGTATACGAGCATTCCATACTCTTAAGAACACCTAGTGGGGAAAAGTAAACTACCATTATTTTATTTTTTTTAAACAGCCCTTACTTTTGACTTTGTAAAACAACAAACAGAACCTTGATTTCTTTTCCAAATATGTAAAGTTTTATTTTACTTACAAACATTGACTCATCCAGGAGGATAACCACTGCAGAAGCAGTTATGTGTTTGGAAGCCTAGTTCCCATGCAGTGGTTGGGTGTGTTCCACAGACATTAACACCCAACCCCTGCTGATAAAGAGGCAAGGGTTCAGGCGGCTCAGGAGTTTTGGCTCCATAGCCAGATTCCTCAAGTCTCCCAAGACTGAGTTGCATAGCATGTTAAAAACAAAAGTGGAAAGAGCCATTTAAAAAAGTGTCTTTAAAGCTGGGGCTATAGCTCACTTGGTAGAATGCTTTCCTAGCATGTGTGAGGCACTGGGTTCAATCCTCAAAACTGCATAAAAATAAAAAAAATAAAGGTATTGGGTCCATCTCATGGAGATATATATATTGTGTGTGTGTGGTGCTGGGGATTGAACCCAGGGCATTGTGCATGCAAAGCAAGCACTCTACCAACTGAGCTATAGCTCCAGCCCTAAAAAATATTTTTTTAAAAGTGTCTTTAAAAAAAAAAAGGAGAGTAAAATAAGAAATCATATCATTGTCCTTATTTTGATACATTTCAATTCAGAAGGTCCTTTTGTTCTTATTTCTAGATTTCTTTTCAGCCTGTTTTCAGGCAACATATTCTCACCAAGAAAGACCTCATTAAAGCTCTCGTGGAGAACGTAGATGTGGACACGAGCCTTATTCTGGAATACTGCAGGTGATTCTTTAAACTTCAGTGTATGTTTGCTGTTATTTTAATGAACTGGTGATCCTTACTACAAGGACACAATAATCAGGTGATTATTACTCATGGTAGACTTTTTCTGTGTTCTTTTGCTCACAGCCAAAGTGAGTAAATCCAAAGTTAAGTTCTCTTGTGATGTCACCCTTTAAATTCACTGTGTGATATTTCTTGAACTTGCCTCATACTAAGCATCCCTTGAGGCCCTTGACTTAAAAAATACAGGTTTCCCGGTCTTTCCCTGGTAGTTCTGCCTGAGCAGGTCTGGATTGAGACCCAGAATCTTGGATCTTTTTGGGGTTTTTTTTTTTGTGTGTGTGTGTGTGTGTGTTTTTTTTTTTTTTTTGAGAGAATTTTTAATATTTATTTTTTTAGTTATTGGCGGACACAACATCTTTGTTTGTATGTGGTGCTGAGGATTGAACCCAGGCCGCACGCATGCCAGGCAAGCGCGCTACCGCTTGAGCCACATCCCCAGCCCCAAGAATCTTGGATCTTTAATAGGAGCTCCAGATGATTCTTATGATCAGAAAAGCTTGGGGATAGTTTTCTCAGTACTGTAGTGCCTTTTACTATGAGAATTGTTCCAAGACTTCCAGTGGCTGCCTACAACTGAGGAAAGTACCAAACTCTATCTATATATACTATGTATTTTTTTTCACTCTAATAATGAAGACAACTATTAAGTGACTAACAAGAGGGTAACATATAAATGAGGTTTCATCTCTTGCTTAGAATAGCAGGCAACTTAAAACATAAGTTGTAGCTGGGCACATGGCACATGCCTGTAATCCCAACAGCTTGGGAGGCTGAGACAGAAGGATCGAGAATTCAAAGCCAGCCTCAGCAATTTAGTGAGGCCGTAAGTAACTCAGTGAGACCCTATCTCTAAATATAATACAAAAAAAGGATGGGGATGTGGTTCAGTGGTTAAGTGCCTCTGAATTTAATCCCCAGTACCCAAAAACAAACAAACAAAAAACCCCATAAATTGTTTATTTCTAGAATTGTACATTTAAATTTTTTTTGGACTTCTGTTAATCATGATAACCAAAACCTTGGAAAGTAAAACTATGGGTAATGGGAGCTACTGTAATCCCACATCTAAATCACATTAACCTAGGGAACAAAGTACACCTTTCTTTTTTTGAGATACTGAAGTTTGAACCCAGAACCTAGCACATGATTGGCAAATCTTACCAAAGAGTTACATCCCTGAATCCTTGGTCTTTTTCTTTTTTTGGTACTAGAGGTTGAACCCAGGGGTGCTTAACAACTGTGCCACATTTCCAGTTCTTTTATTTTTTTATTTTGAAAATAGAGTCTTGCTAAGTTGCTTAGAGTCCTCACTAAGTCACTGAGACGGGCTTTGAACTTGTGATTTTCCTGTCTTAGCCTCCCAAATCCCTGGTATTACTGGTATCTGCCAAGTGTCCTTTTCTTTCTTTTTTTAAATAATAACTTTTCTTATTATTTTTTAGTTGTAGTTGAACACAATATTTTTATTTCATTTTTATGTGGTGCCGAGGAGCGGACCCAGGGCCTTGCACTTGTTAGGCAAGCACTCTATCACTGAGCCACAATCCCAGCCCCTCTTTTTTTATATATATATATTTATTTTAATTGTAGTTGGACACAATACCTTTATTCCATTCATTTATTTTTATGTGGTGCTGAGGGTTGAACACAGGGCCCTGAGCATGCTAGGTGAGTGCTCTACTGCTGAGCCACAACCCCAGCGCCCCCAGCATCCTTTTCAAATTTTATATTGAGACAGGGTCCTGTTAAATTGCCCATGCTGGCCTGGAATTTGTAATCCTCCTGCCTTAACCTCCCAAGTAACTGAGATTACTGATGTGTGCCACTGCACCTGGCTTAATATCAGATTTTCAAAAGGCAGTGATTAGCTTTAATCACATGTAATTCATCTGATCTTACGGCTGGGCACTAGGAAGGTTAAATCACGGTAATGGGAGCACATACCTGAGTTATTGGTCAGAATTGTGGCATTCAGAACTATGGCATGGAAATGCATGCACGGGGGACATGAGCGTGGAACTGGTACCTCTCCTAGCATATTTCAGCTGGACTGTGATGCAGCTCTTTAAACTGTTCATTGAAACACTGCTCCTGATACCTCTTCTAGCACATTTCAGTTGGACTGTGATGCAGCTCTTCAACTGTTCATTGAAACACTGCTTCTTAACACTAATGTCAAACAAAGCCAGGGAGACACAAACCGAAAGTCTACAAAGCAGCAGCATTCAAAACTCCTGGCCAAAGTCATCGAAATGGTTCCTCTACTGACGAGCACAAAAGATTTGGTCATCAGTCTTATTGGAATACTACATAAGGTGATGAACAGAAAGTGAATATATTGGGTCATCTCCAATATCCCTCCCACCCTTAATCGATACATAAAATAACTGGATTTATAAGTTGTATTTTTATAAACTTTTAATATAATTTAATACAACAATTTTTCTTTCTTACCTTTTTTTTCTTTTTTCCAAAATGGAAATGGCCTTTTCTCCACAAATTTTTAAGAATAGTATATATTCTTTAAATAAAAATCAAATTAGAAGGTATAAATCAGAAAAAGAAACTTTCTCTCCCTAGATATAAAATATTAGTAATTTTGTGTAATGACTATTCTATACTAAATATACTATCCTTAGAGTAGTAACTATCCTATTTATTTATTATTCCGTCATATAGATAAAACATACTATATTTAACCAGCCTTTTATGGATGGACATTTGAAGTATTTGTAGTTGTGTAATTATAAATTGTTTTAATGAATGTGAATATCTTTTTTTTTTTGGTGAAAATCTTTATACATGTATTTTTTCCTTCTCTTGTCTGATTATTTTTTTTAGGAATCTGAGAGTTAGAATTTTGAAGGCATTGGGTAATTTGATGGAATCAAATTGGAAGGCAGGGATTATGAGATTGTAAAGCTGCAGGAAATTTTTTTCATTTTATATTTTTCCTGTAATTCAGCCAAAAGTCATACAGACTTGCTAAAATTTTCTAGGTATAATAAACTGTATTCACACTTAGTTTTTATGTGACTTTAGATAGCATTTAAAAAAATAGAAGAATTAACGGTGAGTGGGCAGAAACAAAGAACAAAAAGAAATGTGTCTCTTCTTTTCATGATTATATATATAGAGTACCCAATTAATTCTTGTATTGTAGTAATAGAGCTAAAACAGAATCCTCTGAGAGACTTTTCATAGAGTCCCACAATTACAGCTAAGTCATTTCCAAGAAAAGGCCAATTTTTTCTGTTCTAATTTTCCCATCATCAAGTGGAAGAAGTAGAACTTAAGTTTCAAAATCAAATTGAAATTTTTGTCCTACGTTCATTATTTCTATGTATTTAGTACCCTCAAAGCATTTTTCTTTATAAAAACAACTTTACTTTATGTAGCTTTTTTGATTTTAAGACATTTTAAATCATATTTACTAAAATTGAGATCATTTTTTAAAACTTTAGTTTTAGTACAAAATAATAATTTAAGTTGTAGTGTATTGATTTATAATCATAATCTATATCAGTGAATATTATTGAATAAAACTATTGGCATTACAGGATCTTCTCACAATGATATATTTTTGTTTTATACAGCTGGACCCCTATGACTATGAAATGATTGAAGTTGTCCTGAAAATTATAGAAAGAGCTGATGAGAATATAACCAATATTAATATTAATCAGGTATAACAAATACATTAAAAATTGAAAAATCATCTTCATGTTTTTATTTAGATCATAAATTACATTATTTTATGTCTTTCTGGATTATCCTTTAATCCCCCCCTTTTTTTTTTTTAAAGAGAAAGTGAGAGAGGAGAGAGAGAGAATTTTTAATATTTATTTTATTTAGTTCTCGGCGGACACAACATCTTTGTTGGTATGTGGTGCTGAGGCTCGAACCCGGGCCGCACGCATGCCAGGCGAGCGCGCTACCGCTTGAGCCACATCCCCAGCCCCTTTAATCCCCTTTTAAACTCCACATTTTATTCTAGATCTTTTTCTCTAAAAGGAATCCAATACTAAGATTTTCATGCTGTCCATATTTTATCAATTGTTGTCATCCTATTTTTCCTGTATTGAGGTGATTTTAATCTGCTATTCAAGAGCATGAAGTCACTAAAGCATTAATTGTGAAGAATTAAGGCAACATTATTTGCTATCTAGAAAAGGACATGGTGCTCAGTTAGATTGAGCTTTGTGTATTCATAGGTAGGTCCTATTAATTCTATTTTTCTTTTGCAGTATTATTAGGAGTTAAACCTAGGATTTCATGCATGATAGGCAAGTACTGTACCACTAAACTACATCTCCAGACCTTTTATTTTTTCTTTGAGACAAGTTATCCCTATGTTGCTGAGGCCAACCTGAAACTTGCAGTTCTCCTGCTTCAGCCTCCTGAGTCACTGAGATAATAGGTGTGAGCCACCAGACCTGGCTCAGCACTCTCAAATCTTTTTTTTTTTTTTTTTTTTTTTTTGGTGACGGGTACTGGGGATTGAATTCGGGGGCATTCAACCACTGAGCCACATTCCCAGCCCTGTTTTTTATTTAGAGACAGGGTCTCACTAAATTGCTTAGCTGGCTTTGAACTCAATCCTCCTGCCTTAGCCTCCCAAGCCACTGGGATTACAGGGGTATACCACCATACCCAGCAGTACTCTCAATTCTATTTCAGTACTTTTATTAACTTCTTTTTTCTCATTTCAAAAATGTATTTATATTTTTTTGAGGTACTCAAGTATGCCAGGCAAGCATTCTACCACAAGCTACATTTCTAGTCCCTTTCTTTAATTTTTTTTTTTTTTTTGGTGCTGTAGTTAAACTCAGACATGCTTAACCACTAAGCTAGATCCCCAGTCTTTTTATTTTTCATTTTGAGGAAGGGTCTCGCTAAGTTGCTAGGGTCTCATTCATTTGCTGAGGGTGGCTTGGAACTTTTGATCTTCTTACTTCAGCCTCTTGAGTCACTGGGATTACAGGCCTGCACCACCATGCTTGGCTCATTAACTTCTTTAATCATTTCTGAATTTTGGTTCTAGTGGCTTGTATATTTTTTATTTATTTTTTAAAATATTTTTATTTTATTTTTTATGTGGTGCTGAGAATCGAACCCAAGGCCTCGCATGTGTTAGCAAGCGCTCTACCGCTGAGCCACAATCCCAGCCCCTTGTATATTTTTTAAAATTGGATTTTAAAAATATAAGAAAAATGGTTGATTCAAAAGGTTATATAAGCCCTAAAACAGAAAATATAAGCATAAGATGGACAAAGGACATAGAAAATTAATTTTAGATATAAAACCTCTGTTTTTAAAATTAAATCAAGCTTGGCATCATGGTGTGTAGCCATCATTCCAGCTATGTGGGAGGCTGAGGTGGAAGAATATCTCGAGCTCAGGAGTTCACGACTAGGCTAGGCAACATTGTGAGACCCTGTCTTAAAAATAATAAATAAAATTTAAAAAATAAAGTAAATTCAAGTATTTTTATAGTAATATCTCAACACATTCAAAGAGTACATCAAAGCTGTGTTCTGTGACACATGCCCATAATCCCAGCTGTTTAGAAGTCTGAGGCAGGAGGATCACAAGTTCAAAGCCAGCCTCAGAAATTTATCAAGGCCCTAAGCCTTGATAAATAAATAAATAAAATGGGCTGGGATGTGGCTCAGCAATTAAGCACCTCTATGCTCAGTCCTCTGTACTAAAAAACAAGAGTATATCAAGAACTGCCAGTCTCATTTACAAAACATCCTGCCAACAAGGTTCTACTGTTTTTTTCTATTATGATTTCTTCAATAATGGTATTGATTTTGGCTTATAAGGATTTGATTACAGGAAAAGTAGAAATGTTTTGCTGGTCTTTGTGAAAATGACACTGTCTAAAGAATGGCAACCTAGGGTGGCACAGAATTAGAAAACTTTGAGACAGTGTAGGATTGGGTCCTTCTTACAGGAAAATGCTTTCTTATTTTAATGCAGGCATTGAGTCTTCTGAAACATTTGGAGTCATACAAAAGAATTTCCCCTCCTGTGGACCTAGAATACCAATACATGTTGGAGCATGTGATCACTCTGCCATCAGCTGCCCAGACTAGACTGCCTTTTCACTTGATATTATTTGGCACAGCACAGAACTTCTGGAAAATTCTCTGTATGTTTGTTAATATATGGAATTTTTCCAACTAGCATACAGTTTTCTCTCAAGCAATTTATATTCTTTTCATTTCCTTTCTAGCTTCAGAGCTCAGTGAAGAGTCCCTCCCAACCCTGCTCTTAATCTCTAAATTAATGAAGGTAATGGATTAAAACCCCGTAAGAGGCTTCTTCGTGCTATAATAATCCTAACCCCGAGGACAAATACTTTATTCCTTTCATATAAAAATTTAACTTCCTTTTTTTCTGAAGTTTTCTCTAGACACTCTCTACGTGTCTACGGCCAAACATGTTTTTGAAAAGAACTTGAAGCCAAAGCTCCTGAAGTTGATACCAGCTAAGTCCTCTGCACTGATGAACAGGGAAATAGCTAAGATCACTCAGACCATCGAGTCCTACCTGCTGTCTATAGTCAACCCGGAGTGGGCTGTGGCCATTGCCATCACTCTCACCCAGGAGATACCAGAAGGTACAGAATCTCCTATAATTGGCCTTAAAATGGTAAACTGGGTTTTGTTTTTGTTTTTCAGTAGTAGGGATTAAATCCTCAGAGGTACTCTTAACCACTGAGCCACATCCCAGCCTTTTTTTTTTTTTTTAATTTTGAGACAGGGTCTTGCCAAGTTTCTTAGGGCCTTGCAAAGTTGCTGAGGCTGGTCTTAAATTTGCAGTTCTCCTGCCTCAGCCTCCCAAGCTGCTGGGATTATAAGCGTGTGCTTATAGTTTTGGGGTTTTTTTTAATTGAAAAATTGTTATTTATTTGACAGATAACTTCTGAATTAATATAAAGAAATGTCAATGGCTTGTATGTACACTAATTCAAACATTTTCCCTAAGCACCAACTAGAGCATTTTCCAGTCTTTTCACCAAAAACATCTTCATCATTGAAAGACTGCCTGAAACTTAATTAGTTTATTTAGGTTTCTAAGTAGGAAACCCAAAGCCGCCAATCAGAGCTGCTTCTTTTTTTTTTTTCCAAATGTTTATTTTTATTTTTATTTTTAAAGAAAGAGAATTTTTTTTAAGTTTTTTTGAATTATTTTTTAATATTTATTCTTTAGTTTTCAGCGGACACAACATCTTTGTATGTGATGCTGAGGATCGAACCCGGGCCGCACGCATGCCAGGCGAGCGCGCTACCACTTGAGCCACATCCCCAGCCCGAAAGAGAATTTTTTAATATTTATTTTTTAGTTTTCTGTGGACACATCTTTTTATTTTATTTTTATGTGGTGCTGAGGATCAAACCCAGGGTCTCGCACATGTTAGGCGAGCGCTCTACAGAGCTTCTAACATGATGATCAGGTTAAACCTTTAAAATTTGAGTAAAAATAACTTGTAAAAGTTTTATCTATATATTCCAAATGAAGGGATCTGCTGGCCTTAGACTGATAATCACAGGTCATCAATCCACAAGCCAAATGTTATTGCACAGCCCACCAACAAAATGAGTTACAAGTACATACAAAGTAAGTGCAAAGTATCACATAAAATTTATGTTCTTGTATATTCAAGGGGAGTGATACCTAATTCCCATTGGCATACAATGCAACAAGGGGCACAGATACAGATACCTTCACTCCTTAGCAAGGACAGTGCTCTAGAATGAAGTAGTGGCTTCGTGGACCAAGTGGCATCCAGACCCCACCAGGAACATGAGTGGATATTGAAGCATGTGGGTAGGAATCGGTGCTGGAGAGAGCAAAATGAACCAAGACAGAGTCCCAGACCTGCTGACTATTCAGAAGGCAGTGGAGTGTTGGTACTGGGTGCAGGGGTGTAATCTAACAAGAGATGCCATAAGAGGGCTAAATACCTTCACCAACAGAGCCTCCACATGCTCTCTGTGGATACGAAGTAGCTGAGGATTATACTTCAGGTCACCCTTGACCCTGGGCCCTTGTCCTTGGAATCAAATTCATGAGCAAGAATCTTCCTTCACATAAACTGTCTTTTCTCCAAAAAGTAAAACAAAAACACAAGCAAACAAAACAAAACTGCAAGAGAATCAGATTTTGACCCTCCCACTTGACTTGTGTCCCAGCTGCCCTGCTAGGGAGATGGTCTGCTGTTGCTCACACTGGTTCATTGCTGCAGAGCATCCAGCTCATTGTGTGTATATCTAACTTGTAAAGAGCCAAGAAATGAGGTGTAGTGGTAGATGGTACGGTCACACATGCACATACAGGCAAGAGAAACTTCTGGAAGAAACATCAGAATCTCGGGAGCAGGATTGGGAGCTAATGAGTGTCCTCTTGGACTCTGGCTTTTTGCTTTGATCCTTCTCTCCTGCTTACCTTTTCTTTTACTGAGTTCCCATTTGTATAATTTAAAAGTACTTGATCATTTGACTAAGCAACATTGTCTTAAAAGGATTCAGATTTGTTCATAGATCTCTTTATCTTTTTAGGCTCCTTCAAGATGTCTAGTTTGAAGTTCTGCCTGTATTTAGCTGAGAGATGGCTAGAGAACATCCCGCCTCAGGTGTGTCTAAACTAGAAGACTGAAGATTCTGCGCTCTCTTTAATTTGCACTGTGCTTGCCTAGTACATCTTCTCATCCTGCTCTGGTGCCTGAAGTGGAGGAGGAAGACCATGGCTTTGAATGGGAGATGCTTCAGGATACAGCTGAGGAAGGGAGGGCTGTGATCGATAAAGATGGAATCTTAGCCTCTGCTGAGATTTACAAAATAAGTTTTGTGAGATTTATAAATTAAGTCTCTTCTTTTTGCTTGCAATTTTTCAAAAGGATGAAACGCGTGAAAAGGCTCAGGCTTTGCTGAAGAAGCTACATCTGCAGTTCCGGCGCTCAGGCACAGAGGCTGTGCTCATAGCTCATAAGCTGAACACTGGGGAATATTTAAGGGCGATCGGGAAGCCGGCACACCTCATTGTCAGCCTGTATGAACATCCCAGCATAAATCAAAGATTGCAAAATTCATCTGGCAAGGATTATCCTGGTGAGGACCAAGCTATTTTTGGATCCAGAAAGAACTATTGTTTTGAATTCTGGTTATCTAATATTAAAAACTCAACTTACTCTTTTTTAAAATTCTTTATCTTGGATATCTTAGATATTCATGCAGCAGCTAAAGAAATAGCTGAAGTGAATGAAATTAATTTGGAAAAGATATGGGACATGTTGTTGGAAAAATGGCTGTGCCCCTCAACAGCACCTGGTGTGGTAGGTACACACTGGGCCCCAGGGGTCATGGAGTAGCAGCAGACATAATCTTGTGTAAAAGAAGTGGTCTATTTTTTGACTTGGATTCATGTGTCTAATTCTTTATTTTGAAATAATTCAAAATGAAACATCATTCTTAACATTTTGCCATATTTGCTTCATCACTTTTTTTAAAATTTTTTTTTAATTTTTTTTTTTAGTTGTTGATAGTCCTTTATTTATTTTACATGGTGCTGAGAATCAAACCCAGTGCCTCACACATGCCAGGCAAGTGCGCTACCGCTGAGCCCCAGCCCCAGCCCTGTTTCATCACTTTCTATATACACAGATTTCTACCCATTTGAGTAAATTATGTATGCCGTGCCCCTTCCCCACTAATGTTTAAAATTCTTGTTCTTATGGATTAAGTGTTTTTATACACTTAATCCATAAGAACAAGGATTT
Organism: Ictidomys tridecemlineatus; assembly: GCF_052094955.1. Lineage (NCBI taxonomy): Eukaryota > Metazoa > Chordata > Mammalia > Rodentia > Sciuridae > Ictidomys > Ictidomys tridecemlineatus. Next base: position 92,574,346 of record NC_135478.1, read on the forward strand.
TCTCTAGACCACAGCGTAATTGTCAAAATAAAAAAAAAAAAAAATTGTCTCTGGGGGTGGTGGCACAGGTCTGTAATCCTAGCTGCTGAGGCAGAAGGAGTGCAAGCCTCAGCAATATTTAAAATATAATTAAAATGTCTTAAAATATAATTAGAGAAAGGACTGAGATACAGCCCCGGGTTGAATGCCCCTGGATTCAATCCCCAGTACCAAAAAAGTTGGTGTTGATGCAACACTCAGATTTCCACTTCCATCTCACAGTTTAAGTTGTCCCAACAACATTCTTTATGATACTCCCGAGCCCCTGGGTCCAAGACCTGATCCACAGCTATGCTCTGTGTTTGTCAGAGCTTTTTTTTTTTTTTTTTTCCCTTCTTTTCTTTCTTTGTAATACTGAGGATTGAACACATTTCTTAAGACAAGATCTCACTAAGTTGCCCAGTCTGACCTCGAATTTGCAATCTTCCTGTCTCAGCCTCCAGAGTTACTGGGATTACAGAGGTGTACTACCATGAACAGCTTTGAGGTTGTACATTTTAGGCAAGAATAGTACATAGGTGATGTGTTTCAGTAGGTCACACCAGGAAGCACATAATGTCGTTTTTAGAAATAGTGTAATTAACATCTAAAGTTTTTTATGGGATTCAGTGGTAAAAATCCAGAATTTTTGCCAGGTGTGGTGGTGTACACCTTGAACCTAAGACCTTGCACATTGTTAGGCAAGTGCCCTACCACTGAACTACACTACCAACCCTTTGCTTGGTCCTTTTAGAGCAGTTAGTTGTACCTTTGTCCAAGCAAGAGAGAGCTCCTGGTGTGTCTAGCTGTAGCAGCCAGATGACCGGTAATCCCAGCTGCTTGAGAGGCTGAGGCAGGAGGATCACAAATTCAAAGCCAGCCTCAGCAAAAGTAGGGTGCTGAATAAAATACAAAATATACAAAATAAGGCTGGGGATGTGGCTCAGTGGTCACGTGCCCCCTCACTTCAATCCCGAGTACCAAAAAATCCAGAATTTTCTACATCATTCTGAATTTTTAGGTAGAATTTAATAAGTAAATTCTGTAATTCTTTATCTACTAAGGTAAATATCCTTGGAAAAGAATCTACCTATAAACAAAGTATAGCTAACATGGCATGACATTAGGCATTTATTTTTTTAATTATTATTATCATCATTTTTATTGTTTGATGCCGAGGATTAAACCCAGTGCCTGGAGCATGCTAAGTACTCATTCTACATTCTATTGCTGAACTATAGCTCCAGCCCTAGATGGTGGTTTGTTGTTGTTATTGTTGTTGTTTTGGTACTGAGGATTTAACCCAGGAGCACTTAACCACTGAGCTACATCTCCAGCCCTGTTTATTTATATTTTGAGACAAGGTCTCACTAAGTTGCTGCGGCTGATCTAGAACATGCAGTCCTCAGCCTCCCTAGTCACTGGGATTACAGACATGTACCGCCACACCTGGCTAAGTTTTTAATTTATAGTTTTTATACACTTAGTATTCAATTCAAGAAGTATTTTTGTAAAAGTATTTACAAGAGCAAAGACAGAGCGTCAGTTGAAAGACAGAAATTAGAAGTATATCTTGGTCAAGAGAATCTGTGGTTGCCTGTAGAAGTCAGCATTTAGAGATGTTTCAATTTACACATAAATTCAAACACCAAATGGAAGGTTCCTTCACACTGGGAACCATAATTGTACTTTAGTAGTTCTTTATGACTATGAGCTGAATTAATGAATTAATTTTAAATTAATGAATTTAAAATTCCTGGAGCCCTTATCTTTTAAAAATTTTCTAACAAAGCCAGGTACAGTGGTGCACACCTGTAATCCCAGCAGCTCAGGAGACTGAGACAGGAGGATCACGAGTTCAATGCCAGCCTCAGCAACTGTCAGGCTCTAAGCAACTCAGTGAGACCCTATCTCTAAATAAAATACCAAAAAGGGCTGGGGATGTGGCTCAGTGGCTGAGTGCCCCTGAGCTCAATCTCTGGTCCCCTCACCCCCAAAAAAATTTTTTTTTCCTAACAAAGCTAAGTTCCATGGGGCTGGAGATGTGGCTCAAGCCGTAGCGCGCTCGCCTGGCATGCGTGTGGCCCAGGTTCGATCCTCAGCACCACATACAAACAAAGATGTTGTGTCCGCCAATAACTAAAAAAATAAATATATATATTAAATTAAAAAAAAGCTAAGTTCCAGAAAGACGGGAATATTTATTTTGTTTGCTCAGGCAACCCATATACTGAGAACAGGGCCTGTCTCATAGTAGGTGCTCAGTAAGTATTTATTGTGTGAGTGGTTGTGATAAAATCATCATTTGAATAAAAATCTTTTCATAAAATAATTTTGTACATAGAGTTTTTTATGTAGATTTTCATAAGATGAAAGTTTGTATAGTCACAAACTTAAGTTTCTATAACTTTTTTTCCTTATTTTCAAAGGAACCATCAGAATTATTTGAACTTCAAGAAGACGAAGCACTACGAAGGTACTCTGTTTTCCTTTGCTTACATGGGCATTAATCTTGATGTCCAATAGGAATCTTACCAATAAATTTTTCAGACATTGGTTTTTAAAAAGTTTACTAGATATAACTTTGGGCAGAGTCTCTGAGAAGAATAGTTCATTGATACAGGTTATAAGTGTCTCTGGTGAAAGAAATCAGAGACCCAGAATTTCTAAACCCTCAAGCTCCTGCAGATGTCAAGGGTTCCTAGATGATCTTTATATCTCAAGTAAAGGACTACTCTTATTAGCTTGGACTTTGGCACCAGACCCCTCTGTACTCTCTCACCCTGATATGCTGGGATAGCTTCAAATATGGGCCACCAGATTCCTTTTGTCCTTCTGACCTAACATTGAGACCAAGAAAGATAAGTTGCTTTCATCCAACAAGCTTGAGTGATTGTTCATGGATGACTCTCTTGAGAAGACTGAATCTGGACTTGAGTCAGAAAGAATGTGGTAATTCATTAATGATGCTTGGGATAGGCATGGTGGCACACATGCCAACTTTTCGCCATTCCTAACCTAGGTCAAAAGTAGGTCAAGGAGCATGTAAGGCCCTGCACCCTGCCTCAGCCCTGGAGATCTGATTGTAAGATGAGACTTGCATAGAGAAGCCCAAGAAAATAATCTCTCCTAGTTAGAGCAGAGCTGACCTAACACCCACACCCTGTCTTCCTTGCCTCTGGACCCCCTCCTCATCCTTACTTAGTCATTTTTCCCCCCAGGACTGGGGATTGAACCTAAGACCTTGCACGTTGCTAGGCAAGTACCCTACCACTGAACTATACTCCCAACCCCTTGCTTGATCTTTTTAAAGCAGTTAGTCATACCTTTGTCCAAGCAAGAGAGAGCTCCTGGGTGTGTCTAGCTGTAGCAGCCAGATGACAAGTCTTCAACAGAAACAATTCAAGGAGAAAATATAAGAGGACAATAAGTCTCAGAAAGCACCCTTTATGCAAACTTCCTGCCTTTTCCAGCTGAGTTCACTCCACCTTTCTCCCTGTGCCTCCTTCCCCTTGCCCTTCCTGGGAGTGGCCCACCATCCCTGAGGCTACAGGTTGAAATGTGCCCCTTCCAAGGTCCTGGGTACTCCTAAAACAGAAATTCACTTGAGTAATAGTCATGTACTTCACAGCTATGGTTTACATCAAATTCTTAAATGGAGAGAATTTAAATTTCAGAGACTGGCTAGCTGTTTTATAGAATAGGATGCTGAGGCCTGGCATTTATTGTGTATATTATTCTCTTTAGCTATGAAGGAACTCAAGAAAAGATTAAGTATCTTTTAAGGGAAAACAAAAATATCATTGACCCATAATCCTTCTGGCCAACATGCCTGATGTCTTTTATTGTTGGGTAATCTATCACTAGGTTTCAAAATGAATGTAACTGAATTTTTTTTTCCAGAGTCGTGTATCTCCTCCAGTCTCGTCCGATTGATTATAGTTCAAGAATACTGTTTGTATGTGCAACATCAGCTACAACTGTAAGCTCTATAAACTTAATCAGAACCCTGGGGGCATCTTAGCTTAACATGTTTTTCCTGCATATTTACCATGTTCAATTTTATAATAGATGATTCAGATAATGCTCACTTATTAAAATAAATAAGTACTTATTTTAATTTATAAACAAGGATTATTAAATACAGTATGCTCCATTTAGCACTGTCCTCTATAATGTCCACTTAGCACACTGAATGGTGACCCATTGACAGCTCCCACAGGTTTGAGGTGTTTGGGATTATTAACCTCTGGGTCAGTCTGCTTTCCTCATACCAGGGCACCAAGCAGACTGGTCCTAAGAAGAGTCCCAGTTCAGCCTCACCATCCTCCATCACCTGGCTTCGGCTTCAGTCACCCAGTAGACTCTAGCTAGACTCTGCTAAAGGCAGCACAACTGCTTTGGACATCAGGCTTTTGTGTAGGGCAGCTGGAGCAGAGAGGAAGGGTACAGAGCCATTGGGAAAGTGATCCTCAGGAGGAAAGGGGGAGAGTCTGAGGTGCTGAATGTGAGTTCCTTGCCCATTAGCTTGTCTTTCAGTCGTTCTTTCAAGCAGAAATTGTATTCCCTGATGAGTGGCTGGTCAGCTTAGCTCAGCTGATGGCACTTTTCCTCCTGTTACAGCATGCTGTATGTGAACTTTGTCTTCCATACAGAGTATTAATGAATACATTATGGTTAATCAATATCAACAAGTATTCAAATGTGAATTCTTATTAATATAATACATATCCAAGAGTTGTAGTTTAATAATTGTGAGAGAATGTGTGTGTGTGGTGTTTGGGATGGAACCCAGGACTTCAGTCTTGCTAGGTAAATACTTTACCCCTGTGCTACATCCCCAATCTATGAAGTCAATTTTCAGTGCTTCATCAAAAATATTCTTATGTGAAGTCATCTTTGTGGGGTTTTTTCCTCCCCTGTGCAAGGGATCAAACCCAGGGGTACTCTATCACTGAACTATATCCCCAGCCCTTTTTGTTTGTTTGTTTTTTATTTGAGACTGAATCTAAGTAGCCAAGGCTAGTGTCAAATTTGTGGTCGTTCTGTCTCAGCCTCCCAGGTCGCTGGGGTTACAGGTGTGGCCACCATGCCCAGCTTATCTTTGGTATTTCATGCTGGGATCCTGTGGTGTGCGTGTGAATACAATAGCTGCTGGGACAGTGGGGGTCCCTGCCTCTATTTGCCAGCACTTTCACCCACCACCGCTTCTACACCATCAGTGCAAATATCAACTCTAAAAGGCAAACAATCTAGTATTATAGTGAAAATAGTTTGGGCCCTTTTCCTCCTGAAGTGTCAGGAGTACCTCTCCAGGTCCATGGACTGCACACTGAGAACCACTGTTCCCCACTGTGCATTCCTGAAGGGCTTGAAGGGGGAAAAGAATGATGTTGCTCATGCTGCTTAGCTTGACACCCATTTACCCAACTACAGCATGCAGTGTGTCCATTTCCAAGCCTTTTTTGGTTTTACAGACATTAGGCATGCGTCAGTTAACTTTTGCCTACAAAACAAGAGCTCTTCAGTGTCTCCTCTATTTGGCTGACAAGGAAACTATAGAATCTCTCTTCAAAAAAACCATTGAAGATGTAAAGTAAGTAGAATTTGTTGAATTGTTTTAAGAAATAGAAAACATCTTTTTTTTTTTTTTTGAACGGTAACTTTAAAGTCTATTAATTTATTAGAGTGCCTTTGAGTACCTATGTCAATGTAGTTCTGTTGCCTTGACAGCCTTGACATTTTGGCAAAGGGGAAATAGGCCTTTGGTAACATCTTATCAACATCATTTCTTAGGAGTATTTAGAAACTGAATATTTTCTCCATCTTCTTGAAATTTATTGCTATCTAATGTTACATTCTGAGAATATATTTAAAGCCCAGAATGAGCATTTAACAACAAACGGGCCTCATTACATACCTCCTTGTAGTTGCTTTTGCTTTTTTTTTTTTTAAATGCAAATGTGGCCTGTGAGAATGATTCTTACAAATACTTCTGTTTTCCAGATCCTATTTGAAATGTATGACTTTTCTGGCAGCTTTTGAGATGTTGAATATCCCCATCACATTTGAATTATTTTGCAACAGTCCTAAAGAAGGAATGGTCAAGGGCCTGTGGAAGAACCACAGGCATGAGCCTATGGTATGTAGGGTCAGCGGACCTGGGCTCTGGTCTTCACTTGTGCTGTTGCAGCCACTCAGGTGCTCACCACTGCTCAGGGTCCTGAGAGACCCCTTCTCCCTGAGCAGGTCCACTGGACTTTCCTACTTCCTGTCCTGGCATGTGGATGGACAGGGCAACATGGAAACTCCCCTTTGCTCCCGTGAAGCCCACTGGCCATTGTCCCTGCCAATATTAAGAAAGAACACTTTAGTCCCCTCCAAGGCTTGTCAGGGGGGTTGAGGCCATCTGTTCCCCAATGGGGAAGGGTATCCTTCTCCTCTCTTACTTAGTTACCTTTAGGAACTTGGTGACAGAGGCAGTTGGAGCCCAGGGCAAGCAAACTTCTAAGGTAGAAGAAAGACAAAGAAGAATTTCTATTTCTTTCCTTAGAAAGAAGCCTTCATTGAATTAGGCAATAGACATTGTAGATGATGTGCCCATCTTGGATTAAGCTGCCCTACCTTTTTCAGAGGTCTTTGGACTTACCGATGCCTCAAAACAGCATGATTAATTTTTCCCCTTTTCTTTCTTTTTTCCAATTTGTTTTTGTTTGGCTTTAGGCGGTAAGATTGGTAACAGAGCTTTGTTTAGAATACAAAATCTGTGACCTACAACTTTGGAATGGACTCCTGCAAAAGCTTCTTGGCTTCAATATGGTAAGACTAAGGATTTCTGGAAACTCGTACATAGGATCCCTTACACATTTCAAATTGGCACCAGTTACTGAGCAGGTACATGCTGAAAATATCCACTGCCACCGAGCTCCTGCCAAGCTGAAGGAAAATGGTGTTAGGCCGAGAAAATGCAAATTCAAAATTGACCTGCATTGTGCTGGAAATACATGGAATCCTAGCCTTTTCTGATATTTATGGGTTTAAAGTGAACTTCTCTGGCAGTGTTAACAGAAGATAGGCTTTTATGGTTATTGCTTTTAAAGCATTAAGAAACTGATATTTCGGGGCTGGGGTTGTGGCTCAGTGGCACAGCACTTGCCTAGCATGTGTGAGGCCCTGGGTTCGATCCTCAGCACCACATAAAGATAAATAAAATAAAGCTATTGTATCAATCTATAGCTACAAGAAATTAAAAAAAGAAAAACTGATATTTCATGTTGAAATTTTCATCATGGTAATCTTTACAACTTTTCATTTTATTTCTTTTTATAGGTTCCTTATCTAAGGAAAGTTTTAGCAGCCATTTCTAGTTTCCATTCTTTATGGCAGGTAGGTAATTTTTTAAAGTAAATATCATGAAATTTAGTCTTTGCCTTTGCTAGCCTTCTACTGCTAGGTGCCCTGAATTAAACAGTCAGGTCCTCAGTAAAGAACAGAATGGGAAAGAAGAAAAGAAAGTATAGATTAGCCCTCAGGATGATGCTCCAGAATCCTCACATCTTGTCTCCTCAAAGACAGTGCTCTCCTGAATTCTCCAGGCCTTGTCAGCCACACCTTCACATGGCCTTTGGTCTCTGCTCTTAACATTGGTCACAGTGTCATTCATTTTGTTTATGTTAGACTGCCCCTAGTAGGCCTTCAAGATCCTCAGAGTCAGAGACCATGCTCATTCATTTTTTTTTCTAAATCTTCCAAGTTGTGTATGCATTATCACTGTGTATCATCATGTATTATATAGAAATATGTAGTTTATTCTGAGCTTACTATATCAGAATATGGAAATATACTGAGTAAAACACAAAGATTCTCCTTTACTATTTATCTTCACAGTTATCTCCCCAGAGGTAACCACTGCTTGTAATTTCTCACATGTCCTTCTAGAGCTTTCCTGTTGTACAAGCATACAGGCGTGTATGTATACTTATATACACAATAATGCAATTACATTATCTAGACAAAGTGCTGTTTTCATCCAACAGTGGTATCTGGGAGATTGTTCCATATTGAAAGAGTTATAAGTGTGTGTGTGTTTCTATGTGTATATATAGATAGAGAATGAGAGAGTTTTTTTTAAACTAAGGTAAATTTACCCTTTTAAAGTGCACAGTTATGTGGGTTTTAATGTATTCACATAGTCGTGTGGCCATCACCATTTTCTAGTTCTAGAACATTTTCCTCACTCCAGAGAGAAACTTCATATCCATTAGTAGCAATTCCCCATTCTCTCCTTCCTCCAGCCCTCACACACTTATCTACTTTCTGTCTGTGGGTTTATCTATTCTGGCATTTTTGTATTAATAGAACCATATAATTTATAGCCTTTTGTATATGACTTCTTCCACTTAGAATAATGCTACATGACAGCATTTCTTTTTTTTTTTTTTCTTTTCAAGTTTTTTTTTTTTTAGCTGTAGCTGGACACAATACCTTTATTTTACTTATTTTATTTGGTGCTGAGGACCAAACCCAGTGCCTCGCATGTGCTAGAGGAGCACTGAGCCCCAGCCCCAGCCCCTACAGCATTTCTTTTATTACCCAGTAATGATCTACTGTGTGGATATACTGCTGACCCTTTATCCATAGGGGATTGGTGTTAGGGCACCACAAGCACTGCTGCCACCCTGTGGACACCAGCATTTTGGATGCTTGAGTCCTTTATGGAAAATGGCAGAGCATCTGCATAGAACCTACACATACCCTCCTATGTGCTTTATCTCTAGATCACTTACAGTGCCTAATTTAATATAAATGCTGTATAGATAGTTGCTCTGCTGTCCTGTTTAGGGAATAATGACAAGGAAACAAGTCTGTACTGAAAGGACAGTCACAGAGTCCACACAAAATCTAAAGACCACACCACACACCGGAATCAGAGCTTGGAGCAAACTGTCAAGGCTGTCCCTCCAAGGAGAGCAGCAGCCTGTGGGCACTCCCAGAGCAGCTTTATAGCCCGCGAAAGGAATTTCACAGGCATGCTTTAGGGGTTACGTCTTGGGCTGGGGTGGGGTTTGCCCTTTAGCAGGGACATGTTCTTAGGGGAGGCTAAGCAGCATTACCTCACGATCTCCAGATAAAAGGGCTCCTAAATCAAAACCTAGGAGTCCCTAGATAAAAATGGTTCCCAACCTAAAACGGCAGATCTGATGCTAATATGTACATGTTCAGTAAAGGCACAATTTTTTTTCCCCCAAGCATGTCCCACACTCAGTTGATTGTATCCTGGATGTAAAACCTGAGGATTCAGAGGGTGGACTGTTCAGTGTTTTATTTCCCCATTCATCGATTGTTGGGCACTTGAGCTGTTTCGAATTTGGTTGTTATGAATAACATGGCAGTGCACATTTGTATACAGTTTTTATGTGGACATAAGTTTTTCTTTCAGTATGTACGTAAGAGTGGAATTGTTGTCTTATAGTGTCTCTGTTTTTCACCTTTTGAGGCATCTCATTTTTTTTTTTCTTAATTATTCTCCATAATATGGAGTAAAGTGAGGCAGAAGTCACTTAAGCACTCTTTTACCCTTGGGAATCTGTTCTTTTTTTTTTTTTTTTTTTTTAAGAGGGGAGAGAGAGAGAGAGAGAATTTTTTAAATATTTATTTCTTTTTAGTTATTGGCGGACACAACATCTTTGTTTGTACGTGGTGCTGAGGATTGAACCCGGGCCGCACGCATGCCAGGCGAGCGCACGACCTCTTGAGCCACATCCCCAGCCCCGGGAATCTGTTCTTACTCACTTTCTTGAAATTCCTTCTCTGGTCCCCTTCCTCCATTCCTATGGCCAAGCATAATGTCTGACACAAAATAGGCTTAGTGTTAATTTTGTTTTCTGAGTTGAGTTTTTGACATTTTGTGACAAATGACACATATGAATCAGCCAAGAGTATATAAAAAGTTCTGAAGTACACAGTCATGAAGAAAATTATCCTAGAATCTTAATAACCTCCAACAGGGAGATAGCAGGATAGCAGCTTCTGATTTGGTCTTAGCATCCAGAACATAAGCTTTAACTGTATGGTTGTGTGAGTTCATAATGTCCTGGATGTGAATTCTTTAATGCGCTTATGTCTGCAGGTTCCCTACTTCAGCAAAGCTTGGCAGCACGTGATACAGATACCACTGCTCTCAGGTATTTTTCCATCCAATGTTTCAGCACTGACAGTAACACTGTGTTCCTGAGTACCTGTGTGCATCAGTGTTGTTTTTTTCTCTCCAGCCTCTTGTCCTTTAAGACCCAGTCAGTTGTCAGATTGTTGTGAGAGTCTCATCGCTGTCCTAGAGTAAGTAAAATGTCAGTTCTCTTACCAAGAAAATAGAATTTGTTGCTTATAAAATTCCTTTTTAGGAGACATCTCTACAAGCACTGTGTTCTCCCCTCAACTGAGTATTACTTCTGTCGTTTTGCTTATCTGTTGTCAATCTTAGTCTGAAAATATTAAATGAAAAATTTCAGAAACAATCCATACATTTTAAATTATACCCCATTCTGAATAACACGATGAAGCCTCATCCCTCCCCACCAGGATACAAATCATCCCTCCACCCCGCCTGCCCATGGGCCTGCACTGCCCATCCATAGTCTCCCAGTACACCTCAGTTATCAGATTAGTTGTCATGGTATGGCAGGGCTCGTGTCCAAGTAAGCCTTATTTTACTTAATGATAGCCCCAAAGTGCAATCCTGGCGATGCTCTTAATTTCATTATAAATGAGTATTATTGGGCTGTGATCGTGGCTCGGTGGTAGAGTGCTCGCCTAGCATGCACAAGGCACTAGGTTCGATCCTCAGCACCACATAAATGTAAAATGAATATATTGTTCCACCTAAAACTAAAAAAATATATATATTTAAAAAAATGAATATTATTCTCATTGTTCTATTTTATTATTGTTATTACTAATCTCTTACTTTGCCTAATTTATAAATTAAACTATTATATCTATCTAAATATCTAACTGTACATCTACATGGTTTCAGGCATCTACTGAGGGTCATGTAATATACTTCCCATAGATAAGGGGGGAATGACTATAATTCCTTTTTCTTAGGAAGTCAAGTTTTTTTGTTTTGTTTTGTTTTGTTTTTTAAGTTTTTGCCATGTCTGCTTCCCATGTGTGGGCCTTCCAGTTCCATAGTGAGCTGAACTCCTAGACAGTCTCTGAAATTAGTACCCGATGTAAATATAAGTGTAGAGGGGCTGGGGCTGGGGCTGGGGCTCAGCAGTAGCACACTTGCCTGGCATGCATGAGGCACTGGGTTCGGTTCTCAGCACCACATATAAATAAATAGTATCAACAACTAAAAAAAGTATTTAAAAAAAAATATATATATATATATATATATATATATATATGCATAGAGTGCCATTTGTGACTACCTTAAATTCTACAGTGTCGTCTCATAGGTTTTGAATCTTCTAAGAATTTATCTCATGCATCTGTAGATGTAATCATGCCAGTTGGATAGTGCTCTGTGTTCCTGTGGGCCAGTCTCTTTATTCTGTGCAGAGGACCATTAAACTCTCGAGTTACTCATCACTAAGCACGTGTTACTGCCAGCACTTTGAGATCTAAAATTGTGGAAAGCTGTGAGGGACAATTAGTTTAGGAAGTCTGATAGGTCTTTAACTAATTAACATGCCCTCTTGAAGATGTCCAGTTTCAGGGGATCTCGACATGATGGGAATCGCCAAGCAGTACGTCCAATTGGAGCTTCCGGCTTTTGCATTAGCTTGTCTGATGCTCATGCCCCACTCAGAAAAGAGACACCAGCAAATTAAGGTATTTTGCACATTGTACTCCAGGTTGCCAAGGACATGGAAGCTCTCATATTGCACATCTCTCACAAAAGTCTACATTTTCTTTTTGCCAAACCTATAAATCATGAATAAGTCAGCCTGGGTGAGATGAAAAGCTTGTGTTGGGGGGTGAGTGGGAGGTAAGACACAAGGATAGATTGAGGTCCACCTGAGAGATGTCTTGAAAGACTTCTTCTTTCTCTGTGGGAACATGTGATTTTCTTGGAATAACAAAGTAAAATGATAAAGTCAATATCTTAGAAGGACCATTAACTCATGTAGACTTGATCAGAGGAAAGATGTGGCAGGAAGGAAAACTACTGGGAAACTCTTGCATTGGAATAGAATTTTAATTCACTTGATCCATACATGACAACCTGTGGGTAGGCAGCAGAAGCTGGAGGGTAAGAACCAAAGAGCAGTGGTGATGGCATTGAACAAGATGGGGAGGCCCCCGAGGAGGACAGCCTGATTTAGCAACTGGATGGGAGAGATAAGAGAGAGGTTTTATGTGTGGGTCTTTAACAAAGGAAGCTTTGAGCATTTTGAGGACAGAACTTTTAAAAATAACTAACCCTCATTTCCCTTAATACAAGAACAAAGTATTTTGAAATGTTTCAGTTATTTCCTCTCCTGGTAGATAAGGCAGTAGATAGAGATTTATATAAATGAATATGCATGTTTTCTGTTTGTCATTTGGTCTATTACTTGCATTTTTTAAAAGCCATCTGTGCTTGTCTTTGACATTTTTTTCTTTTCTGATTACTCATAAACTCATCTCTTGTTGCTTTTCAACATTTCAGTGTTTAAATAGATTGTTTTTCTCACTTAGAACCTAACAAAATTCCTAATAAACAACTTTTGCTGTTGGAATAAATAATTATAAAATGCTTTCTTTCCTTTATTCAGTAATTTTTTGGTAACAGAAGTTGATTATTTTCCTATATTAGAAATTCTTTAAGATATATCAAATTTAAAAATTAAAACTTTCCAGGCTTGGGCTGGGGATGTGGCTCAAACGGTAGCGCGCTCACCTGGCATGCGTGCGGCCCGGGTTCGATCCTCAGCACCACGTACAAACAGAGATGTTGTGTCCGCCGAAAAAAACTAAAATAAATAAATAAATTTTAAAAAAAAAAAACTTTCCAGGCTTTATAGAAAGTAATAATACTTTTTAAAATTGTGCTTGATTTTTTTTTTTTTTTCTAGAGTTTTCTGGGTTCATGCAATCCTCAGATCATCTTACAGCAGTTAGAAGAGCACATGAGTGAAGGCCAATTAGCTGGATTTTCACACCAAGTAAGAGGCATTTTCCATATCCTTTTTACTATGAAAATTTGATCCCAGAAGGTAATCCTCATTGGACTGGGGATGTGGGTTAGTAGTAGAGCAGTTTTCTAGCATGCATGAGGCCCTGGGTTCCATCTCCAGCACCACACACATGCACAAAAGAAGGTGATCATTTTATCCAAAAGATTAAGCAGGAAACTACTATTATCTCTAGCTCTTTGTTAATATATAAAATTATTTTGTGTTTATTAAACTTTAGTAGATTTTTTTTTTTTTTAAAGGAAGGGACCCTCCCAGGCAGGGTTGTGCACATCAGTAATTACAGCAGCTGGGGAGACCAAGTCAGGAGGGTTGCAAATTCAAGACCAGCCTGGGAAACTTAACAAGACCCTGCCTCAAAATAAAAGGGGCTAGAGATATAACTCAGTGATAGAGCATCCTTGGGTTCAATCTCCAGCACCATGAGAAAAAAGAAACAAAAGACAGATCCCAGCTGTCTTGTTTACTGTTTAAAAAGACCAAAGTGCTTAACAATAGCTGTCTATTTATTTACTGTGTACAACACTGGGCCAAAGCATTCTCCTTTTCACCCCTTCCTAAAACAGGTTTGGTCCCAACACAGTGATAGTTCAACTTTTGGTTGTCAGAAATTCTCAGGACTGAATAAAGACTTGGACATTTACACTTTTTTTTTAATGTCATGATACCTGTTGTTCTATAGATTAGAAATCTGATTTTGAATGATGTCATAAATAAGAAGGAGTTTGGAATTTTGGCAAAGACAAAGTACTTCCAAATGTTGAAGTTGCATATGATAAATGCCAATAACATCACTGAACTAACACGCTACTTGGCAAATGAATTAAGGTGAGTTAATCTGGGGCAGACAGATTTCTGAAGAATTTGCTTAAGATGTATCTTTGTTTTGGAAGAAAATGTGAAAAAAATATAGAGCTGGGTGGTTGTAATTAATAGCTACAAATACTAACCTAGAACACATTTCCAGAAGTTAGTCATCCAAACCCTTGGAACATGGACTTGGAATCACATTAGACCAGCTTTCTAAATCCCCACAATGTGAGTCTCAGTCCTGCTCCAGGCCCCGCATGACCGCCCTGTTCCTGGGATGCCTACTCAGAGCACTGACAGCTTTATGTAGCATGGAGCCTTGGCCAGCCTTGTTGCCTGGCTTTCCTGCACCCACAAATCCAGAAACAGCTGCTAGGGGTAAAACCGGGAGCAGACATGGAAGTGAAAAGGAGGCGGAAGAAGGGCTGATGCTACAGGAGGGGAGAGTGCAGGCAGGACTGAGTGGGGACTGGTCCCTCCTCATCTGACCTAGTTGTGCCGATCATGAGAGGTGACTCTCAGCCGCCACACCATGGAGGTGCTTTCTGCTTGTTCACCTTTGTGATCCAGCCATTGTTACACATTGTCATTCATGAATGAGTATTGTTCTCAGAGGTCTAATTGACAGAGTACCCAGTTTGAAAAATTTGGACATCCATATATGCTTAAGCCACAACCACAATAATTAGAGAGCAGACATTTATCACCCTGACAGCCTTCCTCACAACTCCCTTTTCCTTCTGATTCCACAGTGTAGATGAAGCTTCAGCTTTGATAACTGAGTATTCAAGGCACTGGGGGAAACCTGTGCCTCCAAATGTGGCTCCCTGTGAAGTCCTGAAGGTAAGCCTGGCCCAGTGGTTAGGGTCTAACCCAACACCATTTCCACTTCTGTGATCTTGAAGCTAACCCTGACATTCTGGATAGAAATGTTTTTTTACATATGTGTATGCAGTTCTGCATGACGTAGGTGTAAATTCTGAGAAATGTGTTGTGCAAACATCGTGGAATATGTCTGCGCTAACCCAGGTGGTCTGGGTGGACCGCTGAATGTGGCCTTTTGTGGTTGGAAGACAGGAGGCACAAGGTGTGAGGCTGCTTGCCGCACAGCTGCTCTACAGTGAGCTATTTTTTAGTAAGAGAACACTCTAAAATAGTGACGAAAACGTGAGTACAGGAAGCATGTAACGGTTGGCTGTCATTGTCAGGCCTTATGTACTGTCCATAATTGGACGTGCTGTACTTTTATAAACTGGCAGCACAATAGGATTTTTTGCCAGCTTCCCACAAACATGAGTCATGCTTTGCACTACGAATGACAATTGAAGTGTCATTAGGCAGTGGAACATTTTAGCTCTCTTATAATCAGAGGACCACCATTAGGTGTGCAGTCCACCTTTGACCAGAATCATCATGGTGCAGCACTTCTTGCATTAGAGTCCATGCCCAGAAGTCCCAGGGCCAGGTTCTCTTCTGAGCCATGCCAGTGGGCAGCAGATGACTCAGGCAAGCCATTTAGCTCAGGTGGGCTTTAGTGCCATGGTCTCCTCAGGGCTTCCAGCACCACAAGTTCTCATGAATGTAGTTTCTCATATTGAAACAAGTGAAAAACTAAATTTTAAAAAAGGTATATATTACTGTTTTGCTTCAATAGTGTTTACTTTTTATTTCTTCTTTTTTAAGTACCTAAGACATGTATGTACCCTATAGGAAGAAGAGAAACATCGAAGGGCAAAAAAGGCTAAACTGAGTCCCTCAGATCTCATTGTCCAGAAAGAGATCTGTTAACATCATGTTGTACATCATTCCAAATTTTTTGTAAATAAAATATGCACATAAATTAATTTCACTCCTATATTTGCTTAAATGTAAGTAAATATAAACGTAAACGTAAGGTGAAAGTTTACTTTGATGCTTTGCTACTTTTAGTAAACCTAAGTATGACATTTCTTTGTCTCCTTCTGTGCAGATAAGGCATATTAAAATAAGCTTACATTTTCTTAATTCCCATCAGTAACTAACAGTGTTCACTTCCAGTCCATTGTGCTCAGTAGCTTAAGATTACTTATTTCAAAAAGGGAGAATATTGACTTAGAAGACAAATTAGTTACCCTTAAGATATGTTTCTTCCTAGCCAAATGTCTAAAATGCTAACTAGTTTTCTATGTAGATTTTTATCACTAGAGTTAAGTCTTAAGTTCTATAGTTTATCTGACCATTTTCTACTTAAAAAATTGATGGATAAAATATACTGTGTTTCTTCCCATTTAGACGTTCCTCAATGGATTATAGTAAATCATCAAACCTTTTTTCAAACGACAAGAAGAAGTTTGGAGTCTACTACTAACTGACTATATTTATTACAGTTTGAAAATTGTGCAATCTTTGGCTGGGGATGTGGCTCTAGCAGTAGCGTGCTCGCCTGGCATGCGTGCGGCCCAGGTTCCATCCTCAGCACCACATACAAAGATGTTGTGTCCGCCAAAAACTAAAAAATAAATATTAAAAAAAAAAGATCTCTCTCTCTCTCTCTCTCTCTCTCTCTCTCTCTCTCTCTCTCTCTCTAAAAGAAAGAAAATTGTGCAATCTATATGTCATAGCTATTTGTCAAATGTTGTCCCACAAGGAATAACTAAGATGCTCAATATTAGCATAATTACCCCATAAAGAACTCTTGTCCTGAATTAATAAATAACTTCATTGCCTTTTCCTTGTATAATTTATAGACTTTTTTTTTTTTGCACCCTACATGAAGGAAGCAAAATGCAAAGAGAGTTTGCTCTCTTCAAGAAAAGCAAATACCCAAATCCTATTTATTCCATTTATAAAAATTAAAATATTAATCACAATGTTATTATTATAAGTCCACATTTATTTAACTTTAGTTGTAGTGTGTATGGGTCAGTGGCAAGTCAGAAAGACATGCCAAGCAGGAAAGGGGTTTAATGTCAGAGATTGGCTGCAAAAGTTCTTAAAAGGACTGAAGGAATAAAAGAGAGATGAAAAGCTAGAATGCAGAAGGTTCTAGAAGCCTAAGATCCAGAGCTGCCCCTAACCCTGGATTGGAGCCCAAACCCACATTTACCACTGACCTGTTGGAGCTGCTGCCGCCACACTGCACTCAGAAGTCCGGGACTTCCACAACGCCACTAGTTGATAGCTGCTGTGCCCAACCACCACCGAAAGAGGTAGTCCGTGTTCCAGCACCCAGCAGTAACCCAACCAGAGACA
The DNA here is from genome assembly GCF_052094955.1 of Ictidomys tridecemlineatus. Taxonomy (NCBI): domain Eukaryota; kingdom Metazoa; phylum Chordata; class Mammalia; order Rodentia; family Sciuridae; genus Ictidomys; species Ictidomys tridecemlineatus. The sequence goes on from NC_135478.1 coordinate 92,591,586, forward strand.
TGAAAAATCCAGATGGGCTCTGTCAAGGAGTTTTCTCCAGAGGATGGAAAAGGAAGAAGGGCAAGAGCAAGTGTGGAGCTGGGACCGTGGGCCAGTGGAAGTGAGTGGAAGACTGCAGGTACCCAGAGGGAGTCTGTGTGAACTGCCTGGGAAGGGGGTACATGTCAAGCTGAGATGCCTGGCAGTGCAGCAGGAGGTGAGATCAGAGGCACCTGGCTCAGGAAGACACGATGGCACAATGTGAAGGAACAAAAGGACAGTTATTCCCACTCTGTTTGGTGTTTATGATGCACAACATAAACTAAAAGAAGTCTCCTCCTTTTAGGAGACTTAAGATTAAAGAAGGGCTGTTTTGAACTCCACTTGGCTGTTTGGTCATTAAATACATGCATTAATCACTGGAGATTTGTCCCTGATGCTAATTGTTCCATCTCCTTGAGAGGATCTTAATTTTGTGTTGTGGCTTGCATCTTTATCAAATTAAGAGAATGTTGGGGCTGGGGTTGTGGCTCAGTGGTAGAGCACTCACCTAGCACGTGCAAGGTCTGGGTTGAATCCTCAGCACCATATAAAAATAAATAAAAGTATTGTGTTCAACTACAGCTAAAAATTTTTTTTATTAAAAAAGTGAGAAAGCAACTTGGTTAGCTTTCAGATCAATTAAAAGAAAATAACTTTGAATAAAATGTATTGGTGGGTTCCCCCACCCCCCTTTTAAAAAGTAATGCAAACAGCTGGGCACAGTGGTGCATGCCTGTAATCCCAGCAGTTCTGGAGGCTGAGCAGAAGGATCTCAAGTTCAAAGCCAGTCTCGGCAACTAAACAAGGCCCTAAGCAATTCAGTGAGACTTTGTGAATAAAACACAAAAATGGGCTGGAGATGTGGCTCAGTGATTAAGCATCCCTAGGTTCTATCCCCATACCAATAAAAAAAAAAAAAAGTAATGCAGCTGGGCATATTACATACCTGTAATCCTATCAGGAGGCTAAGGCAGGAAGATTGCCAGTTCAAAGCCAACCTCAGCAACTTAACAAGTCTGTAGGCAACCTAGTGAGACCCTGTCTCTCAAAATAAAAAGGACCAGGGATGTGGGTTTTTGATTAAGTACCCTTGAGTTCAATCCCCAGTTCCAAAAATAATAATATTGCAGCGATTGACAAATTAAGAAATAAAAGTGGCATATTTAAAATAATAATAATGCAGCCAAGTGTAGTGCCACACACCTGTAATCCCAACAAATTTAGAGGATCTTGGGTATGTAGCGCAGTGGTAAAGTGTCCCTGGATTCAACCCCCAATACAAAAAAAAAAAAAGTATTGCAGTGTATGGTATATATATATAATCAATAAAGTCATTTTTAGAAAGGATTTGGGGTGATCAATAAAGTCATTTTTAAAAAACAGTGTTTGGGGTGATGAAAACGTTTTGGAACTGAGGGTGATAGCCTCACACCATAATGAATGGTCTGAAAGTAAATCTGAATTGTTCACCTTAATTTTTTATCATATTTTACTCAAATACAAAAGTAAGGCAGAACTTCAGCTTGTGAGAGAAGGGTGTGGACATGTTTTGTGCTATTCCTCTTGCTGAGTACAGCTATAAAACCTGTACGGGGCGGGGGACTCTGAAAGGTAGATCAGTAAGGAAGGCCAGTTAGCAACACAGTGGCAAGCTTCCTAGATTTTCTTTTTGCCTCATGTGTCCCAGATTTAGAGTTCAAGGTGCCAGCAGCCTGGAAATCCAATGGGCACAGATGGGAAAAATCCCAGCAAGAAGCACTCCCTCCAGCCACAGGACCAGGAAGAAAGTAGCATAACAAGTCATAACCTCTCTGCTGCAGCCACACACCCAGTAGAAATGGTACACAGCCTGTACACATTGAACTGATGAGTTTTATGGGGTATAAATTATATGTCTGGGCTGGGGATGTAGCTCAGTTGGTAGAGTGCTTGCTTCGCATGCACAAGGCCCTGAATTCAATCCCCAGCACCACAAAGAACAAATAAATGAATAATATGTCAACAAAGCTGTTGAAAAACCATAATGCATGGGTAAAGTTACCTGAAAGTTTACCCAAAAACCCACTGTCATCGTCTCTGGGAAGGGACCAGAGTTGTTCTGTTGTTGTTGTTGTTTGTTTTTTAATATTTTTATAGTAGATGAACACAATACCTTTATTTTATTTTTATGTGGTGCTGAGGATCCAACCCAGTGCCTCACAGGTGCTAGGCAAGTGCTCTACCACTGAGCTATAGCCCCGCCTAGGAACAGAGATTTGAGGCCAGAGAGGAGTGCTTTTGTCCTGTACACTTGCTACAGTTATCAGGTTTGGGGGTTTTTTTTTGTACCAGGGATTAAACTCAGGGCACTTGACCACTGAGCCACATCCTCAGCCCAGTTTTGTATTTTATTGAGACAGGATTTCAGTTGCTTAGTACCTCGCTGTTGCTGAGGTTAGCTCTGAACTTATGATCCTCCTGCCTCAGCCTTCCAAGCCATTATGATTACAGGCATGCCCCACCACGCCCAGCATACAGTTACCAGTTTTGTTAGAGCCAGGCATGGTAATGCACATCTGTAATCCCAGCAGTGTGGAAGGCTGAGGCAAGAGAATCACAAGTTTGAGGTCATCCCCAGCAAGTTAGCAAGAACTTGTCCTAAAATAGAAATTAAAGGGGGGGGGGGCTGGGGTTGTGGCTCAGTGGCAGAGCGCTCACCTAGCATATGTGAGGCACTGGGTTTGATCCTCAGTGCCACATAAAAATAGATAAAGTTATTGGGTCCATCTACAACTAAAAAATAATTTTAAAAGGGGTGGGGGGTGGCGCTGGAAGTGGCTCGGTGGTTAAGCATTCCTGGGTTAAATCCCCAGTATTAAAAAAAAAAAAAGAGTTTTTGTTAGAAATTTAAAAAGCAATTTGTAAAAATAGATGATAGGAACAAAACTTATGTTTATGATACATTTTTTTAGTAGAAACTTAAGAAAATGTGTGAGCTACATATGAAAAACAGAGCCCCAGGGTATGACTACTCCCTTGGGCAGGCCGTGTTATTTATTTCTGTGCCATTGCCCATGACTACAAAGTCACAATCCTATATATACAATTCTTTACTTAATGTTCTTTTCCTTGTTATAAATTTTAAAGTTTGTTCATTTTCTTTTTTACAGTGCTGGAGATTGAACCCAGGGCCTTGCACATGCTAGGCAAGCACCCCACTAATGAGCCACACCCCCACAATCCCCAAAAAAGTATCATTTTTAATGGTTGTGCTTTTTTAAAAAATATCTTTATTTGTGTGTATTTTTTTATGTGGTGCTGAGGACTGAACCCAGGGCCTCACACATAAGGGGCAAGCACTCTGCCACTGAGCCACAACTCAGCCCCCTAATGGTTGTATTTTTGATAGTGTAAAAGGATTACCAGCTAGAGAGCCAGGCAAGCTTGGGTCACAGTCCTGCTTCTACATATAGGTTTAGGTGCTAGACTAAATTGCTAATCTCCCTGAATTCATTTTCTCTTCTGTAACATGGCCATAATATATACCTTTCCATGGTCTCTGAGGATAAAATGATGTAGGATGTTGCTTTTCATATAACACCCTCAAAACTCTTAGATCATCCATTATCATTTTTTTGTTTTGTTTTTTGTTTTTTTCTAATTGTTTATGGACTCAATGCCTTTATTTGTTTTTATGTGTTGCTAGAATCGAACCCATGAGTACTAGGCAAGCGCTCTACCACTAAACCACAACCTTAGCCCCTCATCCACTGTTGAATGTCCACTAAATGTCCAATTCTAAAATTTCTTCTTTTAAAAAAATTTAATTGTAGATGTACACAATATCTTTATTTTGTTTATTTAATTTTTTTTATGTGGTGCTGGTGATCAAACCCAGTGCCTCACACATTCTAGGCAAGTGCTCCACCATTGAGCCACAATTCCAACCCCTACAATTCTTCCCTACAATTCCCAGAAACAAATTTACCAGATGCAACTGAAGGAAGGGTACATTTTAAAGGCTTTCGATGCAAATATCCAAGCCCCTTGGCTTTGAAAAGTTCTTCACAAGTGCCAGTTCCTACCACCAAGAGAGGCAGGGCTCTGCTGAATCTTCCCCGGCATTGAGCAGTCTTACTATAAAGCCAGCCTCTCATCTGATAGGTAAAATGATGATATCTCGCTATTTGATTTTGAGTTTCTTTGATATTTGTGTGATTGAACCTTGGAAAACCAAATAGAAGGCTGAAATGGCAGTCTGTGGTGTTCTTGGTTGTAAATGTGCAAGGGAGGAAGGGATCGAGCGGTGGCACTAGTGAGCAGCAGATGGAAGGGAACCTTCAGGCTTTGCTGACTCAAGCGGAGAGCTGTTTCCCTGCCTTGACATTGGCTCCCTTGTGCATAGTGAAGTATGATAGAACAGAGGGTTTGCTTTCCATATGCCAGAGAAGTCAACTTAGGGGGACATAAATAGAAATTCAAATGTATATTTATCCAGGATCCCTTATTATATTGACTGGTTTTTGTCATCTGTGATCATTTTATTATTTCACTCTCATCTCCCAGTCACTCTCCATGTCATTGCCTAAGTGTGTTCTTACAACATAAACCATATCTTGTCACTGCCCTGCCTCAAAATTTTCAGTTTCCCCACTTGTCTTACCACAAGACCCAAGTTGCAGCTGAGTGCAGCGGCACACACCTGTAGGCCCAGCAACTCAGGAGGAGGAGGTAGGAGGGTGGTGAGTTTGATGCCAGCCTGGGAGCAAGACCCTGTCTCAAAATAAGCATTGTTTTAAAGGGCTGGGTTTGTATCTCAGTGGTAGAGCATTTATCTAGCAAGTACACACAGTCCTGAGTTCAATCCCCAGTGCTTAAAAAAAAAAAAAAAAAAAGAAGAAGAAGAAAGAAAACCCAGTTGCAGATCGATACACACTAACATCACTATTCAAATTAGAAATGAGGGGCTGAAGATGTGGCTCAAGCAGTAGGGCGCTCGCCTGGCATGCGTGCGGCCCAGGTTTGATCCTCAGCACCACATACCAACAAAGATGTTGTGTCCACCGAGAACTAAAAAGTAAATATTAAAAAAAAAAAAATTCTCTCTCTCTCTCTCTCCTCTCTCACTCTCTCTTAAAAAAAAAAAAAAAAAAACAGAAATGAGCTGGGCACCATGGTGCAAGCCTGTAATCCTAGCAACTAGAGAGGCTGGGGAAAGAGGATCCCAATTTAGCAAGACCCTGTCTCAAAATAAAAAAGGGAGGGAATGTAGGTTGGTGCTAAAGTGCCCCTGGTTCAATCCCTAGTAACAAAACAAACAAAAAAAAAAAAAATTAGAGAGCTGGGGATGTGGCTCAGTGGTAGAGTTCTTGCCTTGCAGGTGTGAAGCACTGGGTTCAAGCCTCAGCACCACAAAAAAAATAAATTAATAAACAAAGATATTGTGTGTCCATCTATGACTAAAAAAATTTTTTTTAATTTAGAAACAAATGTTTTCCAGGAAGATGAGCTATAAAACACCTCTCCTCTTGTAGATAAATTACAACAAAAACATTCCTTGTGTAGAGCCAATTATAAGTTCTGAGTTTGCAATCTGAATTTCAGCCACTTCATACAGTGGCTTCTGAGGCCCTCATGATCTAGCCCCTGCCTGCCTTTCCAGCCTCAGTGCCTTCCACACCTTCCCTGAACATTCCCACTAAAGCCAGCTGCCACCCCATCCCAGTCATCTTGCTATAGCATTACCGTCTTTACCTAAGCCATACATCAGCCCAAAGCTGATTGTTGACTGTTTCACTAGGATCCAAACTGCGTCCAACAACACCTTTTCTTTTCTTTTTTTTTTTTAAGAGAGAGAGAGAGGAGAGAGAGAGAGAGAGAGAGAGAGAGAGAGAGAATTTTTAATATTTATTTTTTAGTTCTCGGCTGACACAACATCTTTGTTGGTATGTGGTGCTGAGGATCGAACCCGGGCCGCACGCATGCCAGGCAAGCGCGCTACCGCTTGAGCCACATCCCCAGCCCAGACAACACCTTTTCTGTGGTGGTCCTTCCCTGTATCCCCAATCCCTAGAGCAGTGTTGGTCATGGGGCAGACTCTTAAAAATATTTATGAAATGAATGGACTTTAGGCACCCATTTTCAGGATGACTCTAATGTTTCATGATCACATGAATAAATGACAGCACCTCATGACACAGCAAAGACAGAGGGAAGTTAGCATTGACTAAAGAGGTAAAAGCACCACACCTAACTTCCAAGATTTGCTACAGCCTTTTATCATCCCTTGCTTAGAATGAGACTGCTAAATTTTCATTTCTTTGACTACCTGGAGTAGATTCATTGGTGGAGTATTCCCCTTCTACTTCTACTTCTACGGGTAGAGAACCTGGCCCAAAGAGACCCAAGATATTTCAGCCTTTTTACCATTTCTCCTGTGGGCTATAGATTTAGAATTCATTTTCTGTGCTCAGAGGAACACATTAGATTCCTCCCTTGCAGTGTATGTGTGTGTGTATGTGTGTGTTGATAAAGATTGAACCTGGAGCATGCTGAGCACAGGTTCTACCACAGAGCGACACTTCTAGCCCTCCTTGTGTAGTTGAGTGAGAGACCAGCCCCACCCAGGAACCCACCAAGAGTCACCTCCTTAGGAAAAAAAGATGCCCCTATCACCCAGGAAATGTCAAGGGATTAGGAATCTGTCCGGATTGAAAGTCAAAGACTAAATATTGGAACAAAAGATGCCTCTACACCCTTATTGCTCCAGAAATTATGAAGTTTTTAAAAGTTCTGTATTAGGAATCAAGGTCTAGAACCAAACGTGCATTTCTTTGGTTTGGATGTGGAATGTCCCCCAAAGGCTCATGTGTTGAAGACTTGGTCCGGTGCAGCAGTGTTTAGAGGAGATACTGACCTTACCAGTGGATTAATCCATTGATGGATTCATTTTTTTAATGTACTATTGGGAGGTGGTAGAAACTATAGGAGGTAAGATCAAATTGAGGATGGGTCCTCAGAGGCCTGCCTTTGGGAACTGGATCTTCTTCCTGTCCCCTTTGTCTCACTGTGCTTCCTGCCTGCCTTGAGGTAAGCAACTCTGCCCAACCCAGGCACTCTCCACCATGACAGTCCACCTTACCACAGGCCCATAGCAATGGAGCCAAGTGACTGTGAACTAAACCTCTAAAACTGAACCAAAATAAATCTTTCCTCCTTTAAGTTGTCTAACTCCTGTATTTTGTCAAAAAAGTTGACTAACACAGGTTGCTTCTAATTCTTTGGCTATTATGAAAAATGGTGCTATTTGCTATAACTTTGTAGTCACCTTGATATTTTTTGTTTCTTCATCTTGTTTTCTTTTTTGTAGTGCTAGGGATTCAACCAGGGACACTTCCACTGAGGTACATCCCCAGCTTTTTTTTTTTTTTTCTTTTGATTGTTGATAGGCTTTTATTTTATTTATTTACATGCGGTGCTGAGAATCTAACCCAGTGTCTCACACAAGCCAGGCAAGTACACTACCACTGAGCCACAGCCACAGCCCCTCCCCAGCTCTTTTTAATCCTCTGTTTTGATATAGGTCTCACTAAGTTGTGGACACTGGCCTTGAACTTGTGATCCTCCTGCCTCAGCCTCCCTCCCAAGTCACTGGGATTACAGGCATGTGTTACCACACTCAACCTGTATTTTTCTTTTTTTAAAACTAACTTGTTTTCAATATGTATACACAGATTCATACATCCTTAAAATGTCAGTTAAGACTCTCTATGATCAGATTTTGTGTCTGGGTTTTCAAATCTTCACTCCCATCCCCTCTTTGCCTAACTAATTCACAACCATTCTTCATAATGTGATATTTACTTAGTATCCAAGTTCCTTGAATTACTGAAGAGAATGTCTCACTTTTAATAGGAATATGCATATACGTATGAAGCATTAGGATATCCTTTGTATTCAAAGAGATAATGTAATGAACCAAGAGGAGTGGTTTTTACTTCAAAACCAAAACTATTTTGAATTCATATGTTCCAGTGTTCTTTATATAGATAATGATTTTTTTTACGTCTCAAAAGGATATATTACTCAAAACCCATACTATATTTAATACCTCAAAAGGAGAAGTGGTAATTTACAAAATTTCTTTGCCTCCTTCCCACCCGGTCAGATCATGTGCCCCATAGTTGTTGATGTTTTGGTCATATGGACCCAGCATATCTAGGAAACCTTACATCATCAAACCATATGAGTGCACATGCTGTTACGTTTTTCTCTTTGTGTTTGTGTGTGTGTGTGTGTGACTCTTAATCATCTACAGCATATGACATTTAAGGTGGCAGCTCTACCGTTTATAAGTTGTCCACATAAAAATAAGAATTCTGCATACTAAGCTGGGGATGTGGCTCAGTGGTAGAGGGTTTGTCTAGCAAGTATGAAGCCAGTAATTTGGTTCCCAGCTTAAAAAAAAAAAAAAAAAAAAAGCTGCAGAGGGCTTAGTAATATATGGGTGGTGGCCTTGCCATAGGAAGTTTATTCTTTTTTTTTTTTTTTTTTGTCAAGATCATCAGTGAGATTTTTGTGTGTTTTCAGTTTGACTTCTGGGCTTTCAGAAGGAAATAAAGAAAAGCTGATAGTGAAGATAAAATCAAAACCTAAGTGATAAGGGTTGTGAGAAAGATATTTTTTCCTAAGGAGATTTTATGACCAAATTATGCTCCCAGAACTCGTTCCAGCAACCTTCTGGGTGAGGTCTCTGGAGAGGCAGCATGGGAAACTTGGTTTCCTCCCTGTCTCCTAGGGCCACTGTTGACAAATTGCCACCAACCAGATGGCTTAAATCAAGTCACCCACAGGGCCATGCCCCCTCCAAAGGCTCTGAGGAGAACCTTTGGTTGCCTCTTCTGGTGGCTCCTGTGTTCCTTGGCTTGTGGCCACATCACGCCAATCTCAGCCTTGGTCTTCAGTTGACTTCATTGTGTGCATCTGTGTTTTTTTCCCCATCTTTAATAAGGACACTCTAGTTGGATTGAGGGACCACCCTGTTCTTGTATAATCTCATTTCAGTTCTTAATTGCATCTGTGAAGACCTATTTCCAAATAAAGTCATATTCTGAAGTTCTATGTGGACATGAATTTGGAGGGGAGAGGGGAGGTCCTGTCCAACTCATGTTAACCTCCTTCCACAAATTCTGCTGCTTCTGCCTTTGGGTAAAGTCTGAAGTCCTTCAGGCTGGTGGTGCAATTCATTGATATAGTGCTTAGAGCACTTGCCTGGCATGTTCAAGGACCGGAGTTTATTCCCCAGCACAGCAAAAAAAAAAAAAAAAGAAAGAAAGAGAAAAGAAAATCATAAATATATACTTCTTTAAATGGCAGAGCACTCTCTAGCTTTTGATTAGAAGTAATAATCTAGTGATATAAATTTTATTGAAAGAAACTAATCTGCAGGAAATTGCAGAAATTATAACATTTCCATGAGGTGAACATGCCCTCGAAACACACACTCAGATCCAGAAGCGAATGTTCCCAGCACAGATTAAAAAGTGTATTTTCTTCTCTGTTTTTGTTTCCTTAATTTTCTTTGCATTTTTACAATGTTGGATGGAACCCTGGCCTCCAAGCATGTTAGCCAAGTGCTCCATCACTGTTTTTATTTTTTAAAGTTGTGGTAAAACATAACATCTTAACCATTTTTGTTTGTTTGGGTAGCAGGGATTGAACCCAGGAATGCTTAACCACTGAGCCACATCCTTAGTCCTTTTTATTTTTTCTTTTGAGACAGCATCTCACTGAGTTGCTTAGCACCTCGCTTTTCCAGAAGCTGGCTTTGAACTCACAATCCTCCTGCCTCAGCCTCCCGAATCGCTGGGATTACAGGCAGGGGAAACATTCTTTTGAAAGGCCATCACAACCTACTTTGAATTCTTGTAGCTGAATCTTTATTTATTTTCATCCCTGTTGATAATTAAGAAGTAGTGTATGCTTCTCAAGTATGTACCTACTTGATGATTATAGATTTTAGTTTTTCAGAGTGTTTTTGTTTTGGGTACTAGGGATGGAACCCAGAGATGCTCTACCATTGAGTTATATCCCCAGCCCTTTTTATTTTGAGACAAGGTCTTTCTAAGTTGCTTAGGATCTTACTAAATTTCCTCTTCTTTTTTTTTTTTTTAAAGAGAGAGTGAGAGAGGAGAGAGAGAGAGAGAGAATTTTTAATATTTATTTTTTAGTTCTCGGCGGACACAACATCTTTGTTGGTATGTGGTGCTGAGGATCGAACCCGGGCCGCACGCATGCCAGGCGAGCAAGCTACCGCTTGAGCCACATCCCCAGCCCAGGATCTTACTAAATTTCTGAGGCTGGCCTTGAACTTGCAATCCTCCTGCCTCAAGCTCCTGAATTGCTTGGATTACAGGGGCGCACCAGTGCGCCTGGCATTTTTTCGTGTTTCTAAACCAGAAAAATAACTGTCTGTTCTGGGTCTTGTGGTTCGAACTACCCGAATCAATCTCACAGTTCACCTTAATTGTCTCATTGAATCTATAGAAAAGCAGAGGAACTGGCAGGCATCAGGTGGGGTAAGGGCTGGGGTGTAGATAAGTGGTGGGGCCCTGGCCTAGCATTCACATTGCTCTGGGTTCAATTCCCAGCACAGAAGGAGGAAGGAAAGGTAGATAAGAGCAGCTGGAAGGGTGATTCTAAAGAGCAGTCCTCTGTCCTCCATCCTCTCCTTTCTTTGCAGCTGGTCCCTACTGGGCCCGCCCAGGTCCTGGCAGTGGTTCAGGTTAACTCGGCGTCCTCATCCTGGCAGTTTCTCCAGCGCAGCAGGCTTTTGTGTTTTGCTTTTTCTTTTAGTCCACTTACTCATTGTTTTGGAAATACCTCACATTCCAGGCGACTTAAGACTCTAAATAAACAGCCTACCTCTTTCTAGACCCAAGGAAGATGTAAATTCCCAGCTGAGTGGAGGAAATAAACCAACCCAAGATGTGAAAATGCAGAGGGACATAATTCCCTCCCTGTTAGAAATTGTCAGAGGGATAAACCTTAATTCATTTTCATCGCAGGCTAATTTCCTGCAACTTTTCAAACAAGCCTGGCCCCTCCAGCAGCAGCACAGGACCTATTTCTCTTGATCCATCAGCTGTGAAACAGGTTTCTACTGGAGGCAACTCAAATCACTTATTTGCATAGTTTACAGATTACACAACAACTCAGGTCCGAGTTCCAAAAAGCAGAGTTACATCAAACCCAGCGACATTGGCCTGGGTTAACCCTTCCAGTCCACCTTTGAGCACCCTCATCAAAAGCCTTAATGGCAGCCCTGCTGGAATATTCCAGGCCACGGAATAGTAGGGGAAAGACTATGGAGAAGAAGCTGCTGGTTTCCTTTGCTCTCTTCCAATTGCAGCCCAGTGATGCAGAACGGTCAGCTTGACTTCGGAAAGGGAAGCAGCGCTCATTGCATCGCAGTGTCACCGCTGTTGACCGGTGACGAGTCCTTGCTTCCCCGATGTTGAAGAATAACACCAAAGAAGCACGCCGAGGCAAGGTCAGAGTAGAAATTAGAAGTTTATTAAAGGACAGCAGAAAAGACTTCTCCCGGAGGAAGAAGGGGACCCAGAAGGTGGAATCCGTGGAAGTGCAGTTGTTTCCCCTTTTTATAGTTTTGGTGATGGAATGTAGGTTGGAGGGCCCGAGGGGTGGGACACCGGTGGGCCAAAAGGGCAGAAAGGACTTTTGGGATGGGCTTATCACTTCTCTGGGATGGGCTATCTCCAAATCTATTGGGGGCTGTTCATTAACACTTCTTTGAGGTGGACTTTGGCATAAGGCCTTTTCGGGACTTCACTGACATTCCATGAGTCCTCCTGTGTTTTCCCTGAGTCATTCCCAGCATGGCCTCCATTTTAGATTTCACTTGATATTAGACCCGATTTACCTAACTACACTGACTACCTAACTTTAAATCAGGCTTCAGCAGATCTGACACCGCACGTAGAGAAAGCATGAGTTGTTTCCTAGAGCACTGGGTCATGGTGCAGTGTGGGCCGTGTTTCAGAGTGGACTTGCTGGGTCCTGTGTTTATTCTAAATTTCCAGATCCTCTGAGAGAAGCGACATAGACTTCCAGGGTTTGCCAGGGATTGCACTGTTAGACCACGATGCAAGAAAAGACCACTGACTCCAATTAAAATCAAATTAAAGCAAGCTTATTATTTCGACCGGCAGGGCTGCCTTGCCCCTCAAAATTGTGGGAGCCAAGGACAGCCCCGAGGCTTCTTTGTGGCCCAGTTTTATAGCCCAAAAAGTTACACGAAGGGGGTTTACAGATAACAACATTCTGAAGAGCATAACACAAGTTTACATTGAAAGCCCCGCCCCGGCATCAGAATTTATGGAGATCTTAGAGACTCAGAGAGGGTCGTTATCCGGCCAGGGAAGGCCAGAATTTATGAGGCGTCACTAAGGTTTAGGAAAGGGTTGTTATATGGTCAGGGAAAACCGGACCTGGGTGAGTTCAGGGCACGGGCAGGCATTCCAATCAGCTTTACAACATCAACTAATGGCCAGGCCATACAGACATCCTGATATTTTTACAGAAAACAGAAATGAATCCTTCATAACTTGTGACAAGCTGGCTTCTGATCTAATGAGATAACTAGGCTAGGTATATCAGCACCTCACCGGTAGTGCTCAGCGCCAACAACTCTTATAATTACGCTGGACCTAGAGCTAATCCATCCTGTTTCCTGGAACAGTAAGGACCGATCAGAGACAAACTGAGGATGAGACCTGGGTTCATCTTGGAATTTTCACAGATACACAATCCTTCCCTGACCCTGGGAATTAAATGCTCTTGAGAATTCCCTGCCATTATTACCTACAGGCTGGAAAGATGCAAATTCTTTGGCTTTAACTGTAATGACAGGTCATGCCATCTTTTCTCCCCAGTGAGAGACACCTAGGTGTGTGAAGATGGTTCCTTTTAGTCTTGGGATTCTTATTTCATTTGAATAAAAACCACTGGCTTTGCCTTGCTGTTTCAGAACCTCAGTGTTTGAATGGTTAAGGGGCCTTTGGCAGCAGGTGGCAGAAAACCCAGCTAGAAATGGCTTTAAGTGATAATGGCATTGGCCATCATCGTGTGTAGTTAGGTCCAGAGATAAAGTCCCCAGAAGAGGCCTTTCCCTCTGACAGCCTTTCATGGGCTCTTTGCCTTTAGCTCCTTGCCTCTAGGAAGGGCTCCAGACATTACACCCTTGCAGGCATTTCCACATACCCTTTTTTTAAAATGGAGGTGCAATTCACATAACAAAATTAACTATTGCATAGTGTAAAAGTCCGTGGCATTGAAAGCAGGGCTATGCACCCATTACCTCTATCTAGTCCCAAAACATTCTCATCACCCCCAACAGGAGCAATAAGCATCACTTCCCCCTCCCCCCCCTTCCTCTTCCCCCAGCCACCACAAATTTTTTTATTCTCTGTGGATTATAGACATTTCATATATGTCTATATATGAAATGTGATCATATAATATGAGGTTTTTGTCTGACCTACTTTTTCTATTGATTGATTGACTGATTGTACTGGGGATAAAACCCAGGGGTGCTCTACCACTGAGCCACATCCCCAGACCTTTTTATTTTTATTTTTATTTTGAGACAGGGTCTCACTAAGTTGCCGAGGCTGGCCTCCAACTTGTAAGCCTCCTGTCTCTGGCTCCCAAGTTTCTGGATTATAGAAGTATGCGCCTCCATGCCTGCTGCTACCGCTGGTTATTAGTGATGAGTTCTGCTCCCTCACATGTTGAACATTAGAGAAGCACACTGAGGCAAGCGTATAAAGCAGGATTTATTTAAAAAGGGGTAACATAGACTTCTCCCAGGAGGGAGAAAGAGGCCATAACTGGTATCTTAGAAGCAAGGTATTCTGCCCTGTCCTAGGCTTCCTTTATTTTCCTGCCCTCTTCCCCTTATCTTTTTCCTTCCCGACTTCATGGCCCAGAAATGATCTCTAGGCCCAGGAAGGCTCGCTGGGATGGCCAAAAGGTGGGCTGAAGGGGGAAGGGCAGGATGGTGCAGCCCAGGACACATTAATCAACAACTTTATAGCTCCCTGTAGGGGGGCAATTCCTAGGTCAGGTCACCTTAGCAACAGGTGGGAACAGGGGCAGGTTGTTGATAAGGGTGAAGGAAAGGCTCTGAAGGAATTAACATTTCAGTCCTTCAGGGGACAATCTCCAATTTTCCGAACTCACTCAAAATTGGCCTGACTCTAATTCTGGCTTCACTACCACACTTTCAAGACATTTGTGCTGGTCAGCTTTCTGTGGCTGTGATTAAAAAAAAAAAAAAAACCTGAGATAATCCACTTCTAAGGGGGAAAGATTTGTTTTGGCTCATGATTTCAGAGGTTTCAGTCCAAGGTTGGTTCACTGTTGCTTTTGGGCCGGTGGCAAGGCAAAACATCACGGCTAGGAGTATGTAATAGAAAAAGATGCTCACCTCATGGTGATTGGGAAACAAAAAGAGAGAGAAAAGAGGTGCTAGGGCCCCAATATCCCCTTCAAGGACACACCCCTATGACCTACCTTCCTCCCACTAGACCTCACTCTTTCCAGCGCCTCCCAGTAGCACCCCAGCCTGATGACTAAACCTTTAGCTGATGTGTGTTTGGAGATCTTTAAGATTCTCATCATAACATTTCTTTAGGCATGGAGATGTGACAAAGTTCTGGCCAATTAGGTGCAAGAGGAAGTCTCCCAGGGATTTTTGCAGAAATTTTTCCTAACTTTTTAAAAGGACCTTTGAATTTGGCAACTTCCCAAAAAGTTTAATGTGGACTTATTACATGACCCAGCAATTCCCTCCTAGGTATATACCCAAAGAATTAAAACCAGATTACTCAAACAAATGCATGCGTAGGCATGTGCAGAGTAGCACCATTCATAAAAGACTGGAAACAGCCCAGATGTAAATGGACAGGTGAGAGGGTAAAGAAAACATTGTCTATGGAATATGATTCAGCTGAAAATGAGTACTAGGCACAACAGCAAGCACCTGTAATCCCAGAAAGTTGGGAGAATAAGGGAGGGGGAATCGAAAATTCTAGGCCAGTCTGGGCAATTAGTGAGACTCTGCCTCAAATTTTAAAAAATCGGGCTAAAGATGAAGCTCAGTGGTAGAGCACCCCTACCCTATATTTCAGTCCCCAGTGCCAAAAATAGAAAAAGAGAGACCACCACAACTGATTGAAACTAATCAAGACGCTCCCTGTAGCTGGGTTGGAGCCCAGCCATGTGCAAAGGCATGGTCACTTGGAGGAGGGTCATTTCAGAAGGTAGTGACTGTGACAAGGATCACCACAGCACAGATAAGCAAGTTCTTAACCAACCAGGCCTCCCACTATCATTAGAGCAATTTGCACTCTGTTTCAGGGTGTGAAGTCTGTCTATCCCAGCTGCCTTTCAGCCTTTCCCTTGGGGATTGCATTGCTCTGTGTGTGTGTGTGTGTGTGTGTGTGTGTGTTTGTTCTACAAACATGTGTCTTAAGGACTTGTGGAAACCAGAGTGGTGACAAACAGCAAGCAGGAGGGTTAAGGCTCTTTGATGTAGAAGCTCTGAGGAGGCACCCTGAATGATATGGAGTGTACTTTCTGCATAGCACCTTTTCAGAGTCACCAGAAATACATTTCCAAGAGCCCCCATCCTTCTAACAGTCTTCTAGATTCTGGTTTGTGTGCCCAAGTTATCGTCTGCCTCCTAGCCAGGTCCTGTGGAATTCATCTGTTCATGTACTCAAATGTTATCTGTGAGACACTGGGGAAATGACAACAACCCAGAGGCCCTCAGTTCTGGTCTTCAAGGAGTTTACAACGTGGTAGAGAGATCCATGTTAAGCTTTTTTTTTTTAATGTGGTGCTGAGAATTGAACCCAATGCCTCACACGTGCTAGGCAAGCTCACTGCCACCGAGTTACAGCCCCAGCCCACCGGCTGTTAAGCTTTGAGTTTTTTAGTTTTTTTTTTTTTTCCTGGGGATCAAACCCAGGGTCTTGGTTCCAGGACTTCCTCAGACATCAAAATCTCTGGATGCGGGCTGGGGTTGTGGCTCAGTGGTAGAACATTCTCTTAGCACATATGAGGCCCTGGGTTCGATCCTCAGCACCACATTAAAAAATAAATAAAGTAAAAGTATTGTGTTCAACTACAACTAAAAAAATGAATATTTTAAAAAAAATTTTTTGGATGCTCAAACCCCTTTATAAAAGGCAGGACATTTGCATACGATACGGGTATCTCCCTACACTCTAAATCTCTATAATGCAACATAAATACTATGTAAATAGTTGCTATGACATATTGTTTAGAGAATAATGACAAGAAAAGTCTGTACATGGTCAATACAAGTGTGTGCGTGTGTGTTTTTTCTTTTACTTCTTTCTTTCTTTTTTTTTCTTTTTCCTTTGGAACTAGGAATTTGAACCAGGGGTGCTCTACCAATTAGCCACATTCCCAGCTCTTTTTATATTTTATTTTGACACAGAGTTTTCCTAAGTTGCTTAAGGGCTCGCTAGGTTACTGAGGCTGTTTTTTTTTTTTAAATACTTTCTTAGTTGCTGATAGGCCTTTATTTCATTTATTTACTATGTGGTGCTGAGAATCGAACCCAGTGCCTCCCACATTCTAGGCAAGTGCTCTACCACTGAGCTGGTTTTGAACTTGTAATCTTCCTGCCTCAGCCTCCTAAGATGCTGGGATTATAGGTGAGTGCCACCACACCTAGCCCCTTGTCCTTTTTAAAAAATTTTTAAATTATCAGACACATCTCATTAAGATCCCCAGGCTGGCCTCAAACTTTTGATCCTCCTGCCTCAGCTTCCTGAGTAGCTGGAATTATGGACATATACCACCAAGCTCAGCAGAAGTGATTTTTTTTTTTTTTTGTACTGGAGATTGAACCCAGGGGCATTTTACCACTGAGCTACATCCCCAGCCCTTTTTACTTTTTATTTTGAGACAGAGTCTCACTATGTTGTTTAGGACCTCACGATTCTTTGGTTTTAGTATTTTTTTTTAATAAGATACCTATTATTTTTTATTTTTTATTATTCATTATTTTTCACTAGAAAAAATAATATTTGAGTACAAGTGATTGTTATAGACCCATAAAGACCAAAAAGGGCAAGTCTCTCCAAATCTAATTGCAATTCTTCATGTCACTCTTTCTGTGCAGAACAGAAGTCCATGGCTAAAGTACCATGTCAGATGACCTTTCTGGCCTCAATGGACTCATCAGGCTGCTGCAGTTTGGATCTTGAATGTCCATCAAAAGCCCACGTATTGGAGGCTTGGTCCCGGCCTGTGGCTCTATTGGGAGGTAGTGGAACCTTAGGATATTGGAGCTAAGGGAGTTAGGTCATTAGAGACGTACATTTTGAAAGAGATGCTTGGATTCCAGCCCTCCTCTTTCCTTCTTTGTGCCCTGGTTTCCATGAGGCAAACAGTTCACTGCACCTGTGGTCCCCACAATGATGGGCTGCCTCACTCCAGGCACGGAGGCAATGGGGCAAAGTAACCATGGATCAAAACCTCTGAAACCATGAGCCAAAATAAACTTTTCCTCTTCTTAAGTTTATTTGCTTCGGGTATTTGTTACAGCAGCGGAAAGCCAATTAACACACCAGCTATTGGCATTTCTGCCCAAGGAAGTCACTGACTGGCAGCCCATGAGATGGCTGGTACAAAAGCATTGCTCAGAAAGAAGCTCTACACTTGGGTGTTCATTTCTTGTGGCCACCAAAACAAATCATCACACACTGGTGGCTTAAAACAACAGAAACTTGCTATTTCACAGTTCTGGAGGCTGGAAGTCTAAGAATAAGGTGTCAGTAGGAACCACGCTCCCTCCTGAGGCTCCAGGGGAGTGTCATTTCTTGCCTTTACAATGTCTGGCAGCTCAAGGCACCCCTAGACTGCAGCCTTCCAGTCTCTGCCTCCATCTTGACATCACATTCTCTTCCAGGTCTCTGTCTTCTATGTGTCTTATAGGACACCAGTTATTGGATTTAGGGCTCGTCCACATAGATCCTAAATTTAATTGCATTTGCAAAAACTCTTTTTCCAAGTAAGGACACATCCACAAATAAGGTTCCTGGGGTTAGGATGTGGGCATGACTTTTAGAGGGTTACCTTTCAACCCACTGCAACTGGACAGTGACTATTAGGTTTGGTCACATTCTCTGTCCACTCAGGACAATCAGTTTCTGGACAATGGCAACAACCCAATCAGATCCTCTTTTTACGGAATTTTAAAGTCAAGACATGCAAGAAAGAGAAACCTCCCCTGGAGATGTGCAGAAGCCAAGAGACCCAGAAGGAAGACAGTCCGCAGAGCTGAGTCTACGGAAGCCCCAGGGTGGGGAGGAAGGCTGGTTGGAAGGAGGAGAAACACCAAGAAAGTTGGGAAATAGAGAAGCTTAGAGCTTCTCCACGGGTAACCATATTTCACAGATGTAAAGATGCACCTTTTCTCTTCTTCTTCATATTTTGGTATTTTGGAAGGTGTCCAAACATAGATGGCGTCTTAGTTGTTGCTTTTGGTGGCATGGGCATCCTGGAGTGATTAGCATTGCCTGAAAGTCGTGAGCTCTAAGGACATTGGAGTGCATAGGATGGGTATTGAGGTCTCAGGGATACAGCGGGGCCCCTTTTTCATTGTTAAGAACCAAGGGTTGGTGATCGATGAGGCAAGGTGGAGACCAGACCTGTTGAGCAGCATTTCCTGGGAGGAATCCAAGGAGGCTCCCTTCTTGACCAACCAGCCAGCAGAAGAACCAGGGCCAAGGGCTTTCAGGCCTTTTAAAGATGCTGTGAGGACAATAGCAAGTGAAAAACACAGACCTCAAGGGACCAATTGGAAAGCTATGGGAAAAGCTGGATTCTGAACATGAGAAAGTTGTAGGTGTGTCTTCATCAGCTTGTTTCAGTTCCATCTTTTTTTTTTTTAACTTAATTTTCTAATCAACAGGAAAAAAACCCTATATATTTGTGGTGAAAATTACAACGTAGACATGGCTAAATCCAGCCCATCAACCAGCACTGACTCACACGTTTGTGTGCACACGCGCCTCTGTGGGTGTGGTGAGAATACTTAGAATCCACTCTCTTTGCAGCTGTCAAGTATTAACACTTTGTCACTAACTGTATTCACCACGTCTGACAGTAGATATCTTCGGACTGAAATTTGTGTCTTCTGACCAACAACACCCCATCCTCCTACCCCACGTCCCCTGGTAGCCACCATTCTGCTCTCTGCTTCTCGGAGTTCCCCTTTTCATCTTTCTTGGCTCTGATGGGTTGGATGCACAAGTGCTGGAGATGCACCCAGGACTCTGAGCCGTGCGTGACAGGGAGCGCTCCTTGGCGAAGCTACGGCCCCAGCCCAGCTCCACTGCAGAGACCACATCTAAGGGCGGCCAGAGAGTACTTGTCTTTCGGAGCCTGGATTATTTTACGGAACATGATGTCCTCCAGGTTCATCCATGTGCTTGAGAATGACAGTATTTCCTTCCTTTCATGGCAGAATAGTGTTCTATTGTGTATGTAGGCCTCATTTTCTCAGTCCATTCATCTATGGATGACCTCCTGGGTTGTTTCCATTTCTTCGCTGTTGTGAATAATGGCTCAATGAATGTGGTAGTGCAGATATCTCTTCAACATTCTTATTCCATTTCCTTTGGATATCTAAACCGGTATTGACATTGCTGGATCACGTAGTTCTGTTTTTTAAATTATTATTATTATTATTTTCGTTTTAAAAAGTTATTTATTTATTTTTATATATTTATTTTTTAGTTATTGGTGGACACAAGATTTTTATTTTATTTTTATGTGGTGCTGGGGATCGAACCCAGTGCCTCACGCATGGTAGGTGAGCGCTCTACCACTGAGCCACAACCCCAGCCCATATTTATTGATTTATTGATTGATTATTCTAAGGATTGAACCCAGGGGGTGCTTAATCACAGAGATATAGCCCTTTTATTTTATCTGTTTATTTATTTAAAAAGTTTTTACTTGTAGACAGGCACAATACCTTAATTTACTTATATGTGGTGCTGAGGATCAAACCCAGAGCCTCCACCCATGCAAGGCAAGCACTCTACCACTGAGCCACAACCCCAGACCCCTTTTATTTTATTTTGAGACAAGGTTTCCCTTAAGTTGCCCTGGCTGGTCTTGAATTTGCAGTCCTCCTGTTTCTGCCTCCTAAATAGTTGGGATTATAGGCACGTGTCACCGTGCCCGGCCAATTTTTAAATTTTTGACAAACCTCTATACTATACTGTTTCTGTAATATTTTCCTTTTCATATATGCAAAAGAATAATACAGGAAATGAGAAATCAGTGGTTGAGACTAAAAGAATAATGAAATTTTAAAGTGGTAGGAAAGAAGTATATCATAGTTTCATTGTGTGCATTATCTTTCTTTCTTTGTGATCCATTAATTAATGATATACCTTCTAATAGATGAAAAGTGTGAATCAATTAAAGACCATACGTTCCGGTTCTCCACAAGGCTCCCCAGTATCCAGAGCCAACTCCTCTGGCTGGGATTGCTACCTTGTCTCCCGTGACCTCAGTGTGCTGTTGGTTTCTTGCATCCCAGGAAGTCTCAAGTAACACAGTCAGACAAGAGTCAGTTGAGAAACAGTGAATAAACTCAAAGTTTTGTGGGCTAGGAATGAACACACCCCAAATCCTGTATTAAGAGGATCAAAGAAGGTGATTTCCTTAAGGGTGGACAAAATCCCTCACTCACTGTTCTTAAAAGTTGAATTATTCATGTATCTGCTCTAGGGTAATTCTGACCTTTTTTTTTTTAAATCTATATTGCCTCTCCCCAAGTTGCTTTTTTAAACATTGTCCCCCAATTGTCCCATCATGGAACTTCTTCTTCTTCTTTTTTTTTTTTTAAGAGAGAGAGAGAGAGAGAGAGAGAGAAAGAGAGAGAATTTTTTAATAGTTATTTTTCAGTTTTCGGTGGACACAACATCTTTATTTTTATGTGGTGCTGAGGATCGAACCCAGTGCCCTGCGCATGCCAGGCAAGCGCACTACCGCTTGAGCCACATCCCCAGCCCATGGAACTTCTTATTATGATAAAATATGTGTAAAATAAAACTTAATGCCATCTGAAAGTGGCATTAAGCACACCCATGACATTGCAACCGTCACTCTGTTATCTAGTTCAGAACTTTTTCTGTCGCCCCCTAGGAAACCCCGAATTCCTTACCAGTCACTGACTGATCACCTGCCCTCCTGCCCTGGCCACCTGCCATCTGCTTTTACTCCTGTGGATTGGCCTGTTCCTGTTTGTGGGTCTGGCTTTCACTCAGCGCCGTGCTTCAGGGCTCATTCAGGTTACACCCTGGGTCCTTGTCTTGTCCCTTTCTGTGTCTGAATAATCCCCTCTGTACAGATAGACCTCATTTGTTTATCCATCTTCTGCTACTGGCTCATTTTCCACTTTTTGACTGTGTGAATAGAGCTGCTATGAGCATTCGTGTTCAAATTTTAATTTTTAATGTTTGAACACCTGTTTTCAATTCTTTTGGATGTCCCCTGGAGTAGGGTAATATGGTAATTCTATGTTTTACTTAATAAGGCACTGCCAAACTGTTTTCCACAGTGGCTACACCATTTTACATCTCCACCAGCAAAGCACAAGGGTTTCAGTTTCCCCGCATCCTTGCCAACACCCCTCCCTCCAGGAAATGTTAATACCTCAGATGTACCCATATTTTTGTTTATGTGCTTCAGACCTTGTGTCTAATGGAAACATTTGCATGGATCACAGATCCAGAGCCTACAGAAATGTGTGAAAACAACACTGGCTCATCACACAACTTCTTTCCTTTTTCTTTGGGGTACTGGAGTCCTCATGGATACCCCAATCTTTATTTTGAGACACAATCTAGCTAAATTGCAAAGACTGGCCTCAAACTCAAGATCCTCCTGCCTCAGCTTCCTGAGTATCTGGGATTACAGGTGTCCAACATGGATGCCTGGTCAAATGCACAAATGACAGCCCTTTGAGCCAGCAGGCTGCCAGTTTGCAGGCCCAATTGATCCTATTTTATTATAGCTAGATGCATATGTAATTTTTTGGTACTGAGGATTAAACCCAGGGGGTACTTTACCACTGAGCTATATCCTCAGCCCTTTTTATTTTATATTTTTGAGACAGTGTCTTGCTAAGTTGCTGAAGCTGGTCTCAAACTTGCCCTCCTCCTGTCTCAGCCTCCCGAGTTGCTGGGATTTCAGGTATGTGTCACCTGGCTTACATACACAAATTTTTATTAGTATGTTAATGTGTACTTATACCTAATTTTATTTCAGAATAACCCAAACAAACTTTAGTCTCACCAAATTTATCTGTATTAAAGTATTTTAGGCAGTCTCTGCCCCAATCACTCCACTCTGCCTTGCAGCATCAAAGCAGCCTCGTCAATCCGTGAATAAATGAGTGGGGCCCGGACTCAGGTAGGAGGAGTGAGACCCCCAAATGCGATCTGTAACAAGGCCCTCTCTCTCAAATTATGCAAGGGCAACAGAGTGAGTGCTCTTTTGTTTCTTCTTTTGGATGTATATGGCTCAGGAGTCCTACCCTGTCCTGGACCTCTGAACAGCTATGTTCCAATAAAACTTTATTTATAAAAGGCAGGTGGCAGGTTGAGTTTGTCTGTGGGCTGTGATTTTTCTCCCTAGTCCTCTTTCTTCAGCTCCTGTCTCCTCAACCACATCAATCACCCTACCTCTCGCTACAAGAAACTTGTTAGCCAGGCATGGTAGCACATGCCTATAATCCCAGTAACTTGGGAGGCTGAGGCAGGAGGTTTGCAGGTTTGAGGCCAACCTGGGCAATGTGGCAAGGTCCTAAGCAACTTAGTGAGATCCTGTCACAAAAAACAAAAATAAGGGGGCTGGGGTTGTGGCTCAGAGGCAGAGCGCTTGCCTAGCATGTGTGAGGCACTGGGTTTAATTTTTAGCACCACATATCAACGAACAAAATAAAGGTCCAAATAAAATAACACCAACTTTGTTAAAAAAAATAAAAATAAGAAGGGCTGGGGATGTAACTTAGTGATAAAATACCCCTGGGTTTAATTCCCAGTACAATATCCCCCCAAAAAAGTTCTTTATTTTTTCCGTGTTCATATAAAGTTTTCTACAGATACACATTTTTTTTTTTTTGGTATGGTGGATAATATGCTTTTTTTTTTTTTTTTTTTTGCATCATTACTTCAAGGTAGTTTGTAGAAATACTGAATGTCAGAGGTGCTAATTCTCTTTAATGGCCATAAAACACTCCATAGTGTTATAATTTAGATAGAAGGAGTTCCCCCAAAACTATTGTGTTAATGCAGGAATGTTCAGAGGTGAAATGATTAGATAGTGAGGGCTGTGACCCAATCAGTCCATCCCAGTTTGAATGGACTGACTGGTTGGGAACTGGCTGGTGAGAGGTGGCTGGCGGGTGTGGGTTGCTGGGCTGTGTCCTGGAAGGGGCTCCTTCTCCTCCCTCTTTCTGCTTCCCCACAGCCAGGAGAGAGTAGTTTTCCTCACTACGTCTTTCTGCCAAGATGTCCTGCCTCACCTTGGGCCCACAGCGATGGAGTTGGCCCACCATAGACTAAACCTCACAAACCTTGAGACAAAATAAACTTTCCCTCTTCTAAGTTGTTCTTGTCAAATATTTTGGTCACAGGGATGCAAAGGGTGGGTGTGGGTTAATTCATTCAGCTGTTGCCCTTTCAGTGGGCATTCACTTTGTGACCAGTTCTCTCTCTCTCTCTCTCTCTCTCTCTCTCTCTCTCTCTCACACACACACACACACACACACACACACACACACACACACACACACATACTCTGATAAACATCCTTGTTCTTAAGTGTTGGTGTTTTTTTCTTTGGGACAGATTCCCAGGAGTGGGATTAGCAGGTCAAAGGGTATGTTTAGTTTCAGTTTTCACAGACATTGCCAGATTGCTCTTCCAAATGACTGCAAAGCTCCTCAGGCACGAGAGTACCCTTTTCTCCATATTCCTGCCAGCAATGGATAGTCCTCATTTTAGTCTGTGTCAGTGTGATGAATATAAAGCACTACCTCCTTGCTTCTTTCCTTCACGTTTCTGACTTCTGTTGAATTTGATTTTCTTTTCATACTTTGGTTACCCATTGGTTTTGCTCCTCTGTAGATAGCCTATTTATAGCCTAAGACCATTTCTATAATGGTTGTTTGTCTTTGCCAGGTCAATTTGTAAAAAGTGTCCATTTGGCTTTGGTTTTCATCTGAGGAGTGATTAAGAGCATTGGCTGTAGGGCAGGCTGCCAAGGTCACATCTAGATTCTCCCCCAAGTGTCCCTGTGACCTCTGCAAATTATTTAACCTTTGGATGCCTCAGTTTACCCATCTATAAAATAATCATCATCATGATCATCATCATTCCCACTTCATAGCATTGTTTGAGATAAAATGACTAATTCTCGTCAAGCAAATAGAATGGGACCTGGCACACAGTGATGGTCAATAGAGTTGATGACTACTATTTATATTGCAAATATTTTTCCAGCTCCACTATTTGAATTGGCTTTATTTATGGTATCCTTTGTTACACAAAGCATTTGACTGTTTATGTAGTCAAATATATCCATCTTTTCTTTCATAGTTTCTGAGTTCCCAGGCTTGGTTAAGATCTCCCTGTTCATGACAAATTTCCTTGCTCTGAAAAATCAGAAATATGTGATCTACCATTTCTTACACTCTAGGACCCTAAAATAAGCTGTTTTTCTAAAAACTCAAAACATTTCTTGCACCATCTGTATAGGCTTTCCACACCAAGAGATTTTCCAGTTCTCTCTGGATAACAACTCATGTTCTACAATTCGAATCTGACACTGTTGTCCTGGGGTTAGCATCAGAGCCTGAACCTGTGCATGGATCTAGCCACCAGTCATCTCATCAGCAACAAAAAGACATTGCAGCCAGTTGCTGTGGTGCACACTTGTAATTCCAGGGTTTCAGCAGGCCAAGGCAGGAGGATCACAAGCTCAAGGCCAGCTTGGGCAGTTTAGCAAGACTCTGTCTTGAAATTTAAATAAATAAATAAAAATTAAAATTAAAAAGACTGGGGATGTAGCTTAGTGACAAAGTATCCCTGGGTTCAATCTCCAGCACAAGACAAAGAAACAACTAAGAACTCCAAAGTTTCCAGAGTCTTAAAGCTCTTATATCAGGAATAGGAACAAGAACCAAATATTTTATTTGGGAAGCTCAAGGATGTACAAGTTCTGTACCAGTGACCAGGGTCAGAAACAATATACATATTTCTCATTATGTCATATTTCCTTTCTCTCTCACCCCAATAACAGGAGACCTTTGGAACACTTTTAGTTCCATCCCCTTTCCTTTGCCCCTGTTCCCTGATGAGACCCAGGAAACAGCTCTTCCCCACCCCCAATCTACGATTTTGGCTGAGATAATCTAGTATTCCTTATAATTTCCCTTAGAGAATATCAGTTTACTTTGAAGTCTTCTCTTTTACAAGAGTCCTACAGAAATCCATTTAAGATGTCATGCCTATATACCTTTTTTTTTTTTTTTTTTTTAAGTACTGGGGATTTAACCCAGGGTGCCTTAACACTGAGCCACATCCCAGCCCTTTTTATTTTTTGAGACAGGGTCTCCCTAAGTTGCTTAGGCTGGTGGTCTGGAACTTGTTTTTTTTTTTAGAGAGACAGAGAGAGAGAGAGAGAATTTTAATATTTATTTTTTAGTTCTCGGCGGACATAACATCTTTGTTTGTATGTGGTGAGGATCGAACCCTGGCCCCACGCATGCCAGGCGAGCGCGCTACCACTTGAGCCACAACCCCAGCCCTGGTGGTCTGGAACTTGTGATCCTCCTGCCTCAGTCTCCTGGGTTGCTGGGATGACAGGCCTGCACCCCCACATCTGGCTCCTATGTGTTTTTTTTTTTTTTTAAAGAGAGAATGAGAGAGGAGAGAGAGAAAGAGAGAGAATTTTTTTTTAATATTTATTTTTTAGTTCTCTGCGGACACAACATCTTTGTTGGTATGTGGTGCTGAGGATCGAACCCGGGCCGCACGCATGCCAGGCGAGCGCGCTACCTCCTGAGCCACATTCCCAGCCCAGGTATTTTTTTTTTTTTTTAAGAGAGAGAGAGAAAGAGAGAGAAAGAGAGTTTTTTTAATATTTATTTTTTAGTTTTTGGTGGGCACAACATCTTTGTTGGTATGTGGTGCTGAGGATCGAACCCAGGCCACATGCATGCCAGGCGAGTGCGCTACCGCTTGAGCCACACCCCCAGCCCTCCTATGTGTTCTTAACATAGTTTTCCCTCTCCCTCCCACTTTCTTTCATTTTCTTTTTAGGATCTTTGGTTTGGTCAGGCTTTTTCAAGTAGTTTCCTTATTAGGAACCATGAGGATTGCACTCTGAATCCTTGGGCGTCCTTGAATCTCATCCTTTGGCTGCACTAGATTAAAATAATTTAAAAAACTAGATTGAAGTTTCTTGGATTGCAAAAATTCCCCTATATTCTCCTTCCCTAATTTTTCTTACCCTGTTATGACCTTTTCTTCATTAAAAAAGAAAAATCATTGTAACTGTAGGGTCAGATTAGATTTGTGTTTCCTGGGGGGCTGGGGGAAGAGAAAAATGTGGAATGACTGCGAGTAGACACAAGGTTTCTTTGTGGGGTGATGAAAAATTCCTGAAATTAGGTGGTGGTAGTGATTGCACCACCAACTCATGATCTATTGCTGACGATAATTGGAAGTTTTTGTGTTTGGAAAAAAGCATAATCCAATTTTTTTTTTTTTTTTTTGTAGAGCAAAGGAACTTTATGTGGATATACTCTTTGTTAGACATAATAATGGTAGATTAGAATATTGAGGAGGGTTTTCTGGATTGTCATAATTTTGTAATATTTTTATTAGTTTGTTTTTTAAAATCATGACTGAAATGTCAATGTTCTATCTCTATGGCAACCAGAGAGCGATATAATCTCCCCCCTCTCATTCATTTTTTTTTAACATGAATTTTAATGGATTTTGTGACCTATTTCTATTATTAAAAAAGATAGATGGGGAGATAGAGTAAGCAGTTGGGGTATGTTTGCTTATGAAAAGTCAATCTGTTCTTCATGTTCTTCTGTTTTTTCTAAAGTTGAATTTCTCTGCTGTGCAGCACAGCAGGCCTCATGTAAATTTCTATTCAGATTTATAGATGATAAGCAGTTTTTAAATAAACAAATAGGACATTCCAGTTGAGCTCTGGAACCAGCTGATGTAGGCCTAGAAGGTTGGTGATCAGACACTATTTCAGTCACAGGGCCACATCAAAGCACTACAGCCATGGTGTCTTAACAATAGATTTATTTTCTCCCAGTTCTGAGGCTAGAAGTCTCAGATCAAGGTGTTGGTAAGATTGTGTCTTCTGAGGCCTCTTCTCCTGAGTCTTCACATGTTTTTTCCTCTGGCTGTGTCTGTATCCTAATCTCTCTTTTTTTTTTTTAAGGGTGGGGGTAGGGAGGGGGAGAGAGAGAGAATCTTTTTTTGTAGATGGACACAATACAATGC
Organism: Ictidomys tridecemlineatus; assembly: GCF_052094955.1. Taxonomy (NCBI): domain Eukaryota; kingdom Metazoa; phylum Chordata; class Mammalia; order Rodentia; family Sciuridae; genus Ictidomys; species Ictidomys tridecemlineatus. The sequence continues at coordinate 92,619,260 of NC_135478.1, forward strand.
CTTTTATTATTGTTTTTGTGTGGTGCTGAGAATCAAACCTGGGCCCGTCCGTGCTAGGCGAATCTCTACTGCTCAGCCACAATCCCAGCCCCCTAATATCTTTTTATAAGGACACCAATCATGCCAGGTGTGGTGGCACATACTGGCAATCCCAGAGACTCTGAAGGCTGAGGCAGGAGGATTACACATTCAAGGTCAGCTTCAGCAATGTAGGGAGACACCAAGTAACTTAAAAAGACCCTGTCTCAACATAAAAAAATAAAAAGGGGCCGGGCATGGTGGCGCATGCCTGTAATCAGAAGGTGGAGGCAGGAGGATCCTGAGTTCAAAGCCAGCCTCAGCAATTTAGCGAGATGCTAAGCAACTCAGTGAGAATCTGTCTCTAATAAAATACAAAATAGGGCTGGGGATGTGGCTCAGTGCTTGAGTGCCCCTGAGTTCAATACCTAGTACCCAAAACCAAAAACTAACTAACTAACTAACTAACTAAATAACTAACTAAATAAATAAATAAATCAAATTAAAAGGGTTGGGGATGTGGCCTGGGTTAAATCCCCAGTACCTGCCCACCCCCCCAAAAAAGATATGATATGTGGGGGTTGAGTGAGTATAGCTTAGTGATAGAAGTGATAGTGAAAGAGCTCTTGCCTAGCATGCTAGATACCTTGGGCTCAATCCCCAGCATGACAAGGGCTGAGATGTAGCTCAGTGGCAAAGCACTTGGCCTGCGTGCACAGATGCCTGGGTTCAAGTCCCAGTTCCATTAAAGGAAAAGATAAACAAACCAACAAAACCCCAGTATAACAAAAAAAAGGAAAGAATCAAAAAAATGTTATATGGGCTGTGGTCATGGCTCAGTGGTAGAGCACTTGCCTAGCATGTGTGAGGCACTGGGTTCAATTCTCAGCACCACATAAAAAAAAATAGATAGATAGATAGATAAAATGCTATATAAATTAAATTATACAGTATGTAACTTTTTGGGGGGGGGTGGTACTGAGGATTGAACTCAAGGGTGCTCTACCCCAGAGCTATATCCCCAGTTGCTGAACTATATCCCCAGAACTTTATATGTGTTTTATCTTGAGGCAGGGTCTTACTAAGTTGCTGAGGCTAGCTTCAAACTTGCAATCCTCCTGCCTTGTCCTCCTCAGTCACTGGGATTACAGGCATGCACCACTGTGCCCTGTTATTGAAAGGATTAAATAAAATAATCTATATAATATTAAGCAGTGTCTGCCAGTTACCATATAGCAAAACTTAGAATGTAATAATAGATGGTGATCAGATGATGTTGAATGTGGCTTCTCTCCAATTTGAGTGTGTCTTTGCATTCACATTGCTTTACCAAAACCTTTTTTTTTTTCCTTTTTCTGTTTTCTTATTTTGGTACTAGGGATTGAATCCAGGGCCTTGCATATGGTAGGCAAGTGCTCTGCCACTGAGCTATCTCCCTGGCCCTTTTTTATTTTATGACAGGGTTTTGCTAAATTGCTGAGTCTGGCCTTGAACTTTCCATCCTCCTGCCTCAGTCTCCCGAGTAGCTGAGATTACAGGGGTATATGACCCCACATGGCTACAGATATCATTTTCCTACCATGTATGTGTCACCTATTTTGTGAGCATGCTGAGAAGAAACCAACTGTTTTTCAACCTGACAACACCAATAGATCAGTTTACTTTCTCTTCTAAGCAGAGGTGCCTTGACAACATCATATACTGTCCCTAGTACCTATTTGACGGTTGTAAATCCATCTCTGGGTGTGGCCATACCTATGAGTCTGTCAATATCTATTAAGAGCTCAGAAGCACCAGCCTTTCATGAGACAGGGCTGAGGGATTGTGGACTATAGGTCCCTGACATTTCATAATGCCCTATGCAAACCTCTTCTGCTTGACGAGGCAGAATGTTAGTCAAATGTTACATTTGAGCCCAAGGAGAATCTTGCACTGACTGCAGAATAATGTGCCTTTTGTCCATCAAAGACAGGAAACAAGCTGGGCATGAGGATGCATGCCTGAAATCCCAGCGAGGCTATAAGCAACTTAGTGAGACCCTGTCTCAAAATAAAAAATAAAAAGGGTTGGGAATGTGGCTCTGTGGTTAAGTGTCTCTGGGTTTAATCCCTGATGCCAATAAATAAATAAATAAATAAAGTAAATAAGTCAAGAAACAGTGAAAGAAACTTCATGACCAGGTACTCACTTCAGCTACACTTGCCAAAGAGTATTTCTTTGCCCTGAGTTTACTGAAAAATGTATAGCATAACAAAGCCTTTCATTCCCAGGAAGGCTGGCTGAAGGGCTCTAGAACACAAATCTAGAGGAGCATGAATGGATTTAGGTCAGTGAGAACCACATAGCCCCTGAAGATTGATTGATGGCCTCTCTGTAATCAGGAAGACCATAGTTTGTAACATGGCAGAAAATTTGGAAGTCAGAGAGTGGCTCTGCTGAAGGTCGAAACATGCTAGTGTTTGAAGGGCAACTTGAAATATTACCTGAGGAACACCTGGCAGAGAGAATGTAGCTGTGCAAAAAGTTGTTAAAAACACCTTTTTATAGACAGGCACAATGGTAGATGCCTATATCCCAGCAACTTGGGAGACGGAGGCAGGAGGATTGCAGGTTCAATGCCAGCTTCAGCAGATTAGTGAGGTCTTGTCTCAAAAAAAAAAAAAAATCACATGAGGTCAATGGTCAAGCGCCGCTGGGCTCAATCCCCTGTCCCTAAAATAATAATAAAATAAAAATAAAAATACCCTTTATGCCACTGGCAGGACCAAGATGACCCTGAGATCCTCTTCCCTACAAATGATGGGGCCAAGGGGCCAGTGCTGATCCTGTCCATCCGGAGCCATCCTTTTGTTCCACTACCACTTAGTGTCTACACCAAGGATATCATCATGGGCCCCTGGGCCCCACCCCTAGTGACTTTTCCAGGTAATAGAACATTCCCAGAAGCCCCAGTGGAGTGGTTGAAGAAGGGTGACCACTTCTGTTGATGGGGAGGAAACCCTCCCTGGTTTCCCCCAATGAAATGTGAAAACCAGGGACTGGGGATATAGCTCAGTTGGTGGAGTACTCACCTAGCTGGGTATGATAGTGCACACCTGTCATCCCAGTGGCTCAGGAGGCTGAGGCAGGAGAATCACGATTTCAAAGCCAGCCTCAGCAACAGTGAGGCACTAAGCAACTCGATGAGACCCTGTCTCTAAATAAAATAAAAAATAGGACTGGGGATATGGTTCAGTGGTTGAGTGCCTCTGAGTTCAATCCTCAGTAACCCCCCCTCAGAAAAAAAGTGAAAACCAGGGCTGGGGTGTAGCTCAGTGACAGAGCACTTGCCTACCATGTGCAAGGCCTTGAATTCAATTCCCTGCAAGATGAAAAGCCATTTCTCTCATATGGGACCTGAGTGATGCAGATGTCCCGAGGCTGAGTCTGTTCATAGCTAAGAGCTTGGGGACGACCACATGATGCTTTCTCAGAGTTGCTCAAGCCCAGTTTAATTCTCCCAGGTTCTGGGAGAACCACCACTTTCTCCAGCTTCCTTCCTCTCTTTCTATTTTTAATTTTTTGCTTACGCTAATCCAAAGGGTATTTCAGTTACTTGCAAGCACAAGGACCTTGCATGAAACAATTATAATGACATCTTCTCACTATCATGAGAAGGGAAAAAAAAAAAAAAGAATTTCCTTTTTGGGAAGTTTGGTACAACACAAACAGCTCCGGCTTCAACCATCTAAGAATTTCATTCAGTCAGTTGCCTTGGTGCAGGTTTGTAATCCCTGCAACTCAGGAGACAGAAGCAGGAAGATCACAAGTTCAAAGTCAGCCTCAGCAATTTAATGAAGGCCTAAGTAACTTAGTGATATGCTATCTTTAATAAAAAAAAAAAAGAAAAGAAAGAAAGAAAGAAAGGGCTGGGGCTGGGGCTCAGTGGTAGAACCTGGATTCAATCCCTTGTACAAAAAAAAAAAAAAAAAGTTTTTTTTCATCATAATTCAAGATCTGATTTGAAGACACACCAATTTGAACCAAAAGATGGGCAACCTGGAAATGACCTGGAGCCCTGTTGTTTGGAAATGGTCCATTTCTGGGCCTTAGTAATTCCACCAGACACCACCACTGTCTAAGGCACTTTGGAGAACATGTTCCTTAGCTAAATCTCACCGTCAGCTAAATCTCAGCGCAGTTGTTTGGGACTGAAAGAAGCGGGTCATGGAGCATCTGTGAAGTTGCGGCAAGGCCAGCTGATCACCAAATCATGTTCAGAAGTGTTTTGGGTATTAAACCAAATGACATTTTAAGGACCATGAGGTGTCTTCACCAGAATACGGGGTGCTATTCAAATATTCTCACTTCAGGCAAGGCCCACAGATGAAGAGACTAATAAATGTGGAAGGTAAAGGAGCTCACAACATCAAGAATGAACATGACCTTGCATCCCCAATTTTGTGGTTCTAAACTTAAGGATAGTCTCTTGATATTTGGAAGCAGCTCAATGGAAGTCCTTCTAGTGGATTGCAAATTCAAGACCAACCTTGGCAAGTTCAAGGCCAGCCTGGACAACTTATGGAAAACTTGTCTCAAAATAAAAAAAATAAGGGCTGGGGATGTATCTCAGGGGTAAGGTGCCCCTTACATAGAGGACAATTAACTCATGGAGCTCATGAATCCTCAGAACTGGTATCCACCAAAATAAAGAAGGCAGTGCAACACAGGTTTAGAGAAGGTAAAGGAAAATCATGCATAAATGATGATAACTGCCCACTCTGTGCCTCCACAGACATATATACATGTAAGTATTGGCAGGGGCTTGATTTCAGGACTCCTGTGGATACCAAAACCTGAGGATGCTCAAATCCCTTATATAAAATGGTCTAATATTTGCATAGAACCTACACATATCCTCCTATGTATGTTAAATCATGTCTAGCTAGATTCCTTACACCTAATATGATGTAAGAGCTATGTGAATAATTGTTACACTGTATTGCTTAGGGAATAATAAATCCAGGGATGGAACCCATGGATACAAAGGGCCCACTATATTCTTTCTGTTTCTTCCCTGTCTCCCTTTTCTCATAAAACCACAGTTCAAGACCAAGTGCATGCATCATTGGTTTAGTCCAATGTGGCCTTATTGGCTCCCATTTTATCTCATTTTATTTATTTATTTTTTCTGCCCTGGAGATTTAATTCAGGGCCTTGTGGATGTTAGGCAAGAGTTCTATCACCAAGCCACACCCCCAACCCTTTCTCTCATTTTGAATAGACATTAGTGATCCCCTGGACAAATAAACAGATCTAATTTAAGGAATAACTCTCTTAAAAACTGTTGTAATGTGGGGAGTGGTGATGGCACATGCCTGTAATCCCCAGCAACTCAGGAGGCTGAGATAGGAGGATCACAAGTTCAAGGACAGCCTCATCAAATTGGGGAGGCCCTAAGCAATTTAGTGAGACCCTATCTGAAAATAAAAAATAAAAAGGGGATGTGGGTCAGTGGTAAAACACTTCTGGGTCAATGAGAGAGAGACACCAAGAGAAGAAGCTATGTGAAGATGGCGGCAGAGACTGGAACGATGTGCTGATATGCCAAGGAGCACCCAAGATTGTTGTGAGGATGGCACAGACTGGATTCCCCTCAGAACCTCCAGAAGGAGCAGCACGCTGCTGACGACACCTTGACATTGAACTTATGGCCTTCAGAATTGTGAAAGAATGAGTTTTTGTTGTTTTAAGCCACCTAGTTTATGGTGCTCTGTTAAGACAGCCACAGGAAACTAACACACTCACCTACTTCCAACTCATTCTCACCTCAGGGCCTTTGCATTAGCAAATGTCCTTCCCTGAGATTTTCTCATTGTTTGCTCCGTCTTGTCATTGAGGGCTCTGCTCAAGGTTACTTCCTTCTAGAGGCCCTCCCAGTTATCCCCACCCCTGCGCACCTGGCACACCGGAAACGCCTGAATGAATGAATGAATGAATGAATGTGAGTTGTTGGGTTCCAAACACTTCAAACCTCCTGGTCCCCTGGAAGAACTGGAGTTTCAACACTGGGCTTGGTGCTGACTCATATATCTGAGGCTGGGGAAGTCCCGACTTTCCTCTGAGCTCATCTCTGCTCTCTCTTCTTTAAGAAGAGATCCCTGCTTTTAACTTATTAGATTCTTGGTGACAGATGAACCTCTCTGAGAAACTCAGAAGTGTCTTTCTTCATTTATTTTTTAATATAAATAACTGAAGTGGTTCTTTCATTCTTTATTTTTGTGGTGCTGGGGATTGAACCTAGGGCCTTGTGCATGCAAGGCAAGTACTCTGTCAACTGAGCTATATCCCCAGCCATCTTTCTCCATTCACTGCCATTCATAGAAGGCTAGGAGTCTGCATATCTGCATTCCTTATCTGCATCCCAGTCAGCAAGCCTCATCTTGTTGATCAAGGAGTGACAGAATATGGAAATGAAATCGTAACAGAAACTTGGACGGATCACAGACCCAAACCAGTACATCTCCTTTCCATCTCAGAACAGGGAACTGAAACTATTCCCTAGGAAGCTCTTTCTTCCCCCTCTTACAGGAAAAAAAATCCCACTCTGGTCTGATTCCTTTTTAAATACACAAATACCAATTGCAGTACTCACCAAACTCTAAATAAATAAATAAACAAACTCTAAATAAAAGGTGCTCTTGCAATCTTTTCTGCATCACCCTTCTAGATTCATTTGTTTTTATTTCTTCCCAGGCCTTTCCTGACCCAAGACATGGGTCATTTTTACTTAGCTGTCTTATAATATAATTCAGTGCCTGTGTCCCTATGTTTTTTTCCTACCAGGACATAGTTAACAGCCCATAAAGGTCTCTGCTTAAGTAAGAAGCCGATTTCTGTGAACCATAACCCAGACATGCAATACCAGACTGTGTCTCCTATCAAAATTTATTAAAATGGTAGATATTATTATAAGTACAGAAACACAAGCAAACAAACCAGGAGGATTCTTCCCTCCTGACCACGGGGCAGCCACATATTTCCCTTTTATGACAGAAGCAAACAGGTGGGAAGCAGTTCTCTTCCCTGAAGTCTTTTAACTGCTTGATCTTCAAATTAGTGTAAATGAGAGAAGAATGGATTAGTTACTGGTTGTGGCACAAATGCCATTCCTTATCCCTCAGAACACTGTTCAGCTCAGTCCCTCCTGGGGATAATCCCTTTCTGACCACCTCTGGAAACTCAGATATTAACCAAAGCTTAAGAATCTCTTCACCTAGCCCATTTCTGCTAAAACATGGCTGAAAGGTGAATGTGCCCATGGAACTCAGGTGACCTGCTGGCTTGCTTAGCCATGCCTGAGTCCCCTCCAGGAGCAACATAACTCCCCTCCAATCTCTTGACTTTTCTTATCTCTCTGAAGTTCACGAAGAGGCTAGATAGTGCACTAGGAGCTGAGGGTCACCCAAGTCTCAGTCTAGGGAAGGTAAGAAGCCAACGAGTCACAAGTACCGATGGGCAGCTTCCTGGCTTCATCCCAGTGCAATAGAAAATGGACAATCAGCCATTGTATGGAGTATGAAGATGAAGCAGAAGTTTGGAGATGAAGTAGAAGTTTCAAGTGCCTTTACTATCCGTTCCTCGAGATTTCTGTGATCGCACCTTGCAACCGGGCCTCCGGCTCTGCCGTGCCATTTCTCTAAGTATGGAGATGAAGTATGGAGATGAAGCAGAAGTTTCAGGTGCCTTTACTCTCCGTTCCGTTCCTCGAGATTTCTGTGATCGCACCTTGCAACCGAGCCTCTGGCTCTGCCGTGCCATTTCTCTAAATCTGATTCTCAGAATTTGGAAGTTCCATGGAACTTGAGGCCAGGTCTAGTGTGCAACATCCAAACTGTTTCTCCAGAGATCCTGGTTCTTGGTGACAACCTCACCTCTTGGTGAGGTTATTTAACGAGAGGATGGGGCCAGAGAAGAGGGGCTCTATGGTTCACTGGGGTCAGCCATTAAGGCGTTCGGGACACTCCTGGTAGTACTCATGTCCTGCGTGAGCTCCAAGCTGGTGCTGCGGTTATTATCTGGCTTATCAGATGTCTTCTTCCGGAGGCAGCGGTTGATCAACATGGAGAAAAAGTTGGGAAAGGATGGGCTGGAGAAGTAGTACACAAGTGGATCCAGCATGCTGTTCATGTAGGTGAAGCTGAGGGTGATGAAAAAGGCCAAGTCAACTGAGCGGTACACTTCACAGTCCTGCGTCCCCGAGGTGTACAAGAGCCAGAAGATGCGGATGCGCACGGCCACGCTGGGCAGGAAGCAGATGATGAAGACAATGGCCACCACCAGGATGAAGTTGATGGCTCTCTTGATCTTGGCATGCTTGTCCAGTTGTCTCTGCCGCAGGCTCCAGATGATTTTGGCAGAGCAGAACAAGATGATGCCCAGGGGTAAGAAGAACTCCAAGAAGAACATGGCATCGTGCCACCGGAAGGTTTTGCAGATGCTAAAACTGCTGCACAGATTCGCGGTCCCATTCTTGGTCAACATGTTTTTGTAGAGGAGGTGAACCGTCAGGCCGATGGTGACACCCCACAAAAAGCAGGAGATGATGGCCGCTGTCCGATTGGAGATCTTGTTCAGAGAGTGGTGAGGATGGACCACCCGGAAATACCTGTCCACGGCCACCACCGTGAGGAAGATGATGCTGCCCTGGCGGTTCATGGCCAACATGAAGAGCATCAGCCGGCAAGGGATGTCCCCAAACTTCCAATCCCACTTCCTCACATAGTTGTCTGTCAGGAACGGCAGGCAAATGATGAGGAGAAAGTCAGCCACGGCCAAGTTGAACAGGAAGATCCGGCTGGATTTCCAGGACTTAAGGTGGAAGCAGAATATCCACAGAGCAAGGCCATTGCCCAGGAGTCCAAACACAAACTCCAGCCCCAGCACCGGTGGCAGCACATTGGCAATGAAGTCGTCCCGGAACACACAGCAGCTCTTGTTGTTTATCATCAGAGAATGGTTCTGCGAGTGCTGCCGGTTCATGGGTGGATCGGGTCTGTCCGCTCCAGAGCGCCTCACCTAGCGAATGCTCAAGGAAGAAGTGTGTGGTGAACGTGTGGTTCAGCATTTGCCTTTATGTCATGTCAGGGTGTTGAAATAGATGACTGAATGGTTACCAGGAAACTACGAAATCACTTAAAAAAAAAAAAAAGGCTAGCTTGGCTCTTATGCAACCTGCTGTTTGCATAAACAAGTAATAAAAAATCCCCTGGGCATACAAGAACCCACAAATTTTTCTAAATGTAAAGGATAAGTTCAGGCAAGCCAAATGTCATTTGCAAATTACTAAAAAAAAAAAAAAAATGGGGACATCCCTTTGGAAGGCTGTATGTATGGACCTGACTAACTGCTCAGCACTGGAAAATTAATTGACAGTCTTAGGTTTGTTTACATAATTGACAGATCAACAATTGCAATAATAATGTCCCTGTGCCAAACAGTATGGTTTTCCAGAATCCTTCAGAATTAGCATGAAATATTAGCATGCATCTGATTTAAAAAATGGTAGCATGCACGTGATTGCTTTGGGAAAGACTGACAAGACCATCTTTGGCCATTTTACCAGTTTTATGGGTTAATTTGAGCTTTTTTTCCCTATGCCACTTCTGTGTAAAAACCTGAATTTCTTTTCCACAATAGAATTCTGCAATTAATCTCTGGTTAGGGGGGAAAAATACTACTTGAAAGCATAAAATTTCATAAGATGTTTGAAAACTTAAGCCCAGGTTGGTTGCCAGTGGTATGTTAAATTAAGTTGGGTTTTTCTTGTTTGTTTATATTAGATTTTGATATGCTTCCATGCTAAATTAAGTGATTTATTTTTAAGGATGTGATTTTTTATAATGAATAAAACTTAATTTTTTTAGAGAAGTTTAAGGTTCACAGCAAAATTGAATAGAAAGTATGGAGAATCCTTATATATGCTCTGCCACCCACCACCATATAACCACCACCCCCACCGTAAGCACATGATATTTTTTAAAAAATATTTTTTTAGTTGTCAATGGATCTTTATTTTATTTATTTATTTTTATGTGGTGCTAAGGATCGAACCCAGTGCCTCACACACGCTAGGCTAGTGCTCTACCACTGAGCCTCAGCCCCAGCCTGCACATGATATTTTAAAAACTCTAATTTTTTTTTTTTAAATTAGGGTTAAAACCACAGGACCTAAGCAGTCATTGAACTTGGCTTTGCAGAAGGACACCATTTCACATACTACCTCTTGGCTTTTTTAGTGGGATTGGGTGTCATCCTGCAGAACATTTCTACCCTTTAGTCTTTGGTTTTATCAAGTTTTGCTGCACAAGAGATTTCTGAATTGTGGTGTTCTACTTTGAGAAATTGGAGATTTATTCCTTTAGCTGCATACTTGGGTTCACTAACAGGGGTTTATAGACCTCTGACAGCTAAATAGAGTAAGGATGACCTGATATTAGACTCTCATCGGACTAGGGACCCTCAAAGAGGAAGGTCATGATGAAACTGGGGTTGACAGTGGCACCTATGCACTATATGCTTTGAATACATTGTCTCATCTCATCCTCTGACTGTGGTCTATGAGGGAGGGACTGTTGTTGACTCTGATTTAGAAATGGGGAAAATGGCTGGGTGTGGTGGCGCATGCCTATAATCCTAGCAGCTTGGGAGGCTGAGATAGGAGGATCCCAAGTTCAAAGCCAGCCTCAGCAATGGCAAAGAGCTAAGCAACTCAGTTGGACCCTGTCTCTAAATAAAATGCAAAATAGGGCTGGGGATGTGGTTCAGTGGTCGAGTGTCCTTGAGTTCAATCCCCAGTACAGAAAGAAGGAAAGAAAGAAAGGAAGGAAGGAAGGAAGGAAGGAAGGGAGAAAGTGAAGCTCAGAGAGGGTGGAAATGTACTCAGGGCCACCCAGAACTTGAGTTAGAATCTGGCACTGACATCCAGTCCCTAACCATTATGTGTCTCTTATGCCATCGTCTCGCCTGTCAGCTTGCACTCTGTTGAGGTTGCATTGTGCAGTTGTATTCAGGTTCTGTGGAAATACTTGGCCATTTTTCCCCCTGTCCTTGCTGCCTGGGAATATTGCATTTTCTTCTTGGATAAATGTGTGCACTTGGGTGACATCACCATTATGAAGTAATCCTGAGGGCCTTTATTAATAAGAAGAGTCAGGAAAACTATTTTCAGTAATTTCTGGGAGCTGGAATTTGCAAGGGATCCTCCTTCCTTGGTTTTACAATTTTGTAATCTTTTAAAATGTTAGTCGCAGGTAAAATTGAAAAAGAAGACCAACAAATATTGTCACCCTTGGAAATTGGGGAAGACTGGAAAAAAGCTGAGCCTTGTTTTGTTTCTATCATTAACCAACTGGGAAACCCCTTAACCCCACAGCTTCCTCTCTTGCAAACTGAGGAGTCAGACAACCTTCTAGCTTCCTTTCGGTTTTCAGCCTATGATTTTAAAATCAAAGTTCATAACTGTTCAGACGGAATGCAAATCTGAATTTCCCGTTCTCCCCCATACAGTGAGCATGTTTTGTCTTGCATAAGTCCTTCTTTCATAGACTTTTTTTCTTACTTGTGCATGAGCTGTACAGAAACTTATTATGATGAATCATTACAAGAACTAAGACAGTGATTCCACAGACTTTGGCGGAAGCTCCATGACTCTGACAATTAACTTGAATCTCCTGGTTATTCTTTGACAGCTTAAGGTGTGCCAGGGAACTGAATTTTTAAAAAAATTTTAGTTAAATTTACGTGTGTACTTATTTATGTTTACAGTACTGGGAATTGAACCTCACGCATCCTCGGTAAGCCCCTCACTGCTATGCTACATCCTCAGCCTTTCTTTTATTTTTTATTATGAAACAAGATCTCACTACATGGCAGAGGCTGACCCTGAAATTGCAATCCTCCTGCCTCAACTTCCTGGGTAGCTGGGATTATGGAAACGCACCACCATATCCAGTTAATTTTATTTTGAAACAGGGTCTTGCTGTAGCGCCCAGGCCAGCCTCAGACTCCTGGGCTGAAAGAATCCTGAGTAGCTGCCTGAGTAGCTAGAACTTCAGATGGGTATTATTAAAAATTATAGGGCTGTGGGGGTGTGGCTCAGTGGTAGAGCACTTAAGTATCTGGCATGCATGAGGCCCTGGGTTCAGTCCCAAGCACTGCAAAAACAAACACAACAGCCACTTAAAAACTAGCTATCATTTGTCAACTACAGGCTGTGTGCCAGGCATTGTACTAAGAGATTTGCATGTATGGCCTTATTTAATCTTCACAAAAACCCTGTGAGAGAGGTGCTTTTATTATCATCCCCATTTCACAGATTGGAATGCCAAGGCTTAGAGAGGTGAAGTAGTTAACTATTCCATGTCTTTGACTACATTGGGATTCCTGTTTCAGTTATCTACCGCTGTGTAACAAATGGACACAAAACTTAGTGACCTAAAGCAACCACTGTTACCGGGTGTCACCATGGCACATACCTATGATCCCAGCAACTCAGGAGGCCGAGGCAGAATGATTCCATGTTCCAGGCCAGCCTTAGCAACTTAGTGAGGCCCTAAGCAACTTTGTGAGACCCTGTCTCAAAATAAAAAATAAAAAAGGGCTGGGGATGTGGCTCAGTGGTAGAGCACCCCTGGTTCAGTACCCAGCAACACACACACACACACACACACACACAAAAAAAAAAGGAGTTGGGAAGTTTACAAAGTATATGGAGAATACTTTATAGAGTTTTAAAATATAGTGTTGGGTTTAATGTGAAAAGAAAAGAGAAACCTAAGGGCAAACCAGAATAATCAAATAATCTTGAAAAAGAAGAACTAAGTAGGATAATGCACCCAGCTGCATAGATGAGCTAGGGAGGGGCTGGGGTTTGGTTTAAAGCTCTGCTATTTTAATCTAGAAATTCTTACTACTTTTTAGACAAGCGTCCTCGCATTTTCATTTTGCCTTGGGCCCTGCAAATGATGGAGCCAGTCCTGAAGTCACGAATGTTCTCACTGTGATGATGGAGTCTTGAGTCATATTGGAACCCTCTGTGGATCAGAAGGAAGTAAGGCCAGAGCTTGATCACAGTGGGGCCAAGTCCCAGCCTCGCCTGACCTGCCTCCCTGTAGACTGTTTTTATTATCATTATTATTTTTTAGTTATAGGTAGACACAATATCTATATTTTATTTTTCTATGATGCTGAGGATTGAACCCAGTGCCTCACGCTTGCTAGGCAAGCATTCTACCTCTGAGCTGCAACCCCATCCCTTATTATTTTTATTTAGTTGTAGATAGACACCATTCCTTTATTTTATTTTTTTATTTTTATGTGGTGCTGAGGATTAAACCCAGTGCCTCACACATGCTAGGCAAGTGCGCTACCACGGAGTCCCAGCCCCAGCCCTCCCTGCAGAATATTTAACAACTTGTTTAACCCCTGTGTCCCAGAGAGAATCAAAAGCAGACCCTACAGACACCGTGTGACTTCAGACACTATCTTAATAATTTCTCTTTTTTTAAAAAAAATTTTTATTTTTTTTTAGATGTAGATGAACACAATACCTTTTTTTTTTTCAAAATATTTATTTTTAGTTGTACTTGGACACAATATCTTTATTTTATTTTGTGTGGTGCTGAGGATCGAACCCAGGGCCTTGCTCTTGCTGGGCAAGTGTTTTACCGCTGAGCCACAATCCCAGCCCAACAATTTTAATTTTAATAAAGAATAAATAAACCCACTCTGACCAGGTATGGTGGTGCACACCTGTAATCCCAGAGGCTGAGGCAGGAGGATCACAAGTTCAAAGCCAGCCTCTGAAACATCGAGGTGTTAAGCAATTCTGTGAAACCCTATCTCTAAATAAAATACAAAATAAGGCTGGGGATGTGGCTCAGGGGCAAGAGGTTGAGTGCCCCTGAGTTCAATTCCCAGTACCCCCCTCAAAAAAAAAAAAAAGGTATTTTTCATTTTCCCTACATGATGCCTATGGAATATATGGTTCTATACCCTCTACAATTTCATGTAACTCTTCCTAAAAGACTCCACCAGGGTAAAATATTTCCCTCCAAAACAACAGTTTTCCTCTTCCAAGTAATTTAAACAGGGCTTTTTCAACAAAGCTACATTCCTCTTCCTTAGGATTTCTGAAGAATGTTTCTTGATGAGATTTAGTTTGTGTCACATTCTATGAACTTAAAAAGGGAAGCAAACTTAGAATCAAGCCCAAGTTTGAGGTTTGGTCTGATGTGTCTTTCCGTTGGTTCTTGCTGGTTTTAGTGAGAAGCTCTGTCCACATACCTGCCCATGAGCTTCTGGGTTGTAGAGACTTTTGTTCCTTCTCTAAGGCAAAGTCACAGAGTCTTCCAAACCAAAGTCACACAGGAAAGAGACTTTCTTTCAAAACACATTTTTATTAAGATGAAGCAACAAAGCAGCAGACCAGGAAAGAGTTATAACCCAAAATAGAATTTTAAAAGCAGAAGCACGGGGTTTTCACAGATTTCTGTCGGGAGGCTTGTGGTCCTTTGATGCTGATAAGAATCCCTGTCTTAGCCAAGCACAGTGGCGCATGCCTGTGATCCCAGGTACTCTGGAGGCTGAGGCAGGAGGATCGTAAGTTCGAGGTCAGCCTGGACAATTTAGTGAGGCATCATCTCAAAATAAAATTAGAAAAAGGGTTGGGGATGTGGTTCAGTGGTAGAGTGCTGTGCCTGGCATGTGTGTGACCCTGAATTTTAGTCCTCAGTATTAAAAGAAAAGAAAAGAAAATTCCTAACCTTAACCCCTCCCTGGGCTGAGCAGCTGCAGAGTAAGAGATAATGGGGTGGCTACTTAGGGGCTCATAACCACAGAGAGATCACTTCTGTGTCTCAGTTTCTTTCTCTCTCTCTCTCTCTCTCTCTCTCTCTCTCTCTCTTTCTTTCCTATCAGGAATTGAACTACTTAGGGGCACTAAATTACTGAGCCATATCCCCAGCCCTTTATGTATTTTATTTAGAAACAGGGTCTCACTGAATTGCTTAGTGCCTCTCTAAGTTGCTGAGGCTGGCTTTGAACTCTCCATCCTCCTGTCTGGGATTACAGGCATGTGCCGACACACCTGGCTTCAGTTTCTTTATATATAAAATGTATTCAGGGAATAAGTCATAGCATTGAGCACTTATTGGCAGACATAGAGCTTCGTGATTCATATGTGCTTCTTCATGCACTCATTCAACAATTATTTTTTGAGCACTTACTATGTGCAGGTGTTCTTCTAGGCACTGGGGACATAACGGTGAATAAAGTCCTTGTGCTTCAGGATTGAATCCATTGAATCTGTCCAATGACCCTTTGAAGGTCGTTATTTTTTTTAAAAAAATATATTTTCTATTTAGTTGTAGTTGAACACAATACATTTATTTATTTATTTATTTATTTATTTATTTATGTGGTGCTGAGGATCGAACCCAGCACCTTGCACATGCTAGTGAGTGCTGTAGCACTGAGCCACAACCCCAGTTCCTGAAGGTCATTATTATTGTTAACCCTGTTGACAGATAAGGGAATTGAAGTTGAAAGCAGTTTAAAATCTGCCCCAGAATCACATGTTTACGAAGTAGCTGAGTTGGGATTCAAAATTAGATCCGTCAGACTCTCTACAGATTGTTCCTTTGATTGCCAGGCTGTGCAGTGCCTCTGAAGAAGGAAGTAATAAGCCAGTCTCCCCCGGGTCTTTTCAGGCTAAAGAACGAAATGTTGGCAAAGTCCTTAAGTGGGGAGACTACCCTGGGAATTAGAGCCGGTGTAAGTGGAAGAATAGAGAATTACTTTCACCACTTTGTGGCTTGGGAATAGAGCTGAGTTTGGCCTGGATTCCCTTCCCTTAACTCAAGGGAGGAGCAGCCTGTCATTTCACAGAATCATCTGGTTTTGAGGGTTCCAGAAACCTATTTGGAAACACCTTATGCACAAGCTAGAGCCACCGTGAGAGAAAAACTGTGATGTTTGCATGGTCTAGAAACGATTTTCAGTGAAAGGGTGAGGGTCTTACACATCGCTACTCCTCCCAAAACTGCTGGCACGCAAGAGTAGAGTAATAACCCTCCAGGCACAAGGGACACAGATGTCCGATACTAAATTCAAATTCAGTAAATATTTGAAGAAGAAAGAAAAAATGATTTCAATCCACACGTACATAACAAGCAGTCAAAAGCACTTATACTGGATTTAGCACATGCGAAAGGACAGCAGGCTTTCAAACTCTCAGCAAGCCCTGGGGAAACCAGGGAAGGTGCCTGTCCTTTAGCACCTTCTTGGACTACCTGGAAGTCAAGACATTGACAAAGAAATATACAGAGGGGCCCAAAAGGAGATGAAAATCATCAGAACCAAGACATCCTGATTTAAAGAGCCTCTCTCAGCCTAAAATAGAAGTTCAGTTCCTTTTATTTTATTTATTGACTCAGTTCAGTTCCTTTTTTTTCAAAATAAGTAAGGGTTTAAGGTCAAAGAATAGGAAATAGCAATATATCATTAAGTTCAATAACTTCCCCCCAGAGCAAGAACATGACCCAGTAATGATTCATACCTGTATCCTCATCCGTTTAAAATTACACAGGAGCTGAGCAATTCCTAACCAACACACATGCCCATCCTGTCCCCTATCACTGTAATCAGATTACACAAACGCAACACACTCACTTCCACCTACTGGAACCTTCCCCAAGGTAGAGGAACGTGGGTTTCACTTCCAACAGAGTAAAAAAGATACAGCTAAGAAGGGGTGGTAGCATTTTCAAGGTCCCCCACCCCTGAGCATGAATTAACTCAAAGTGGCCATCTAACCTCCTTGACATTGCTGACCTGTTTGTTTTAGTGCCATTCAACACACTTGGAGGTCCCCCTGAACATCTGGCTGGCTTTGGACACTATTTGTCACGCTGCCGCAACTCTTACGACAGAGGTCAGAAGTTGGCATCTCCTCCATCCTCTGTGACTTTGAGGGTCCTGGCTGCTTGGGTCTCAAATGATGGATTTTAAGCTTGGTATAGAATTTGGGAAATGAGGGGCTTGAAAAATAATACACCAGGGGGTCCAGCATGCTGTTCATGTAGGTGAAGCTGAGGGTGAAGTGGAGGGCCACATGGACAGATGCGTTGCAGGCACTGGAGGGCAACGTCCAGACGAAATACAGTCTGGCCAGGACGCTAGGCAAATAGCAAGTGACAAAGACAGCAGCCACCACCATGATGAAGCGGATAGCCTTTCTCATCCGAGCCTGTCTGGCCAGCTGCTGCCGCTGCTTCAGGCTCCAGATCACCTTGAAGGAACAGAACCCGATGAGGCCCAGAGGCAGGAAGAACTCCAGTTGGAACATGATGTCGTGCCAGCCGTTCGCCGACTCCATGATAAAGCTCTCACAAGACGTGGCATTCTTCTGTAGACACAGGTGGCTCTCCATCAAAAGATGCAGAGTTCCCAAGATGACCAAGGTCCAAAGGACGCAGACGGTGCCAGCTGCAGTCCGGTTCGAGATGGTGTTCACCATATGGTGGGGGTGGACCACTTTGAAATACCTGTCCACGGCCACCACTGTCAGGAAGACGATGCTCCCGGCTCTGTTCATGGCCAGCATGAACAGCACCAGGCGACAGGAAAGATCCTGAAAGGCCCAGTTTCTGTCTCTGAGGTAGTAGTCTGTCCGGAAGGGTAGGCAGATCATGAGGAGGAAATCAGCCACGGCCAAGTTGAAAAGATAAATGGTGCTCGGCTTCCAGGTCTTCGTGTGGAAGCAGAAACCACACAGAGCAATCCCATTGCCCAGGGCGCCAAGCACGAAGGCCAGTATGAGCAGGGGTGGCATCAACTGAGAGATGAGGTCCCCCTCAAGGAGGCAGCATGACCTGTTGTCCATACTGCAGGGAGGACAGGTGTCCGGGGTGCCCAGTGGCCCCTGGAGTCCCCACCAAGGAACAGGTGCTTATCTGTGTGCTACCACTGACCCAGTGGCTGTGCCTTCAACCTCATCACCTTGACAATCAGTCACGGCACCCAGGGGTAGATGGGGCTACCACACCCGGAGGAGAAATCAGCCAGGAAACGAAAGCCACAGGGAGGTCCTTTCTAAGAAGCTGGGGTTACAAGCCGCTTGTCTTCCAGAGAGGTAAAGCCTGTAGCTCGGCCAGACTCCGAGATGCACGCGATATCTTGTAGGTGGGAAGTGGCCAGAGGGTCCCATGAGATTCGCGCTGCAGAGGAGTTGCTGAGTGCAGCCCCAGAAGAATTTTCATACTCGGCTTCCTCTCTCTCCTGCGACTCACTCTGTCCTGGAGAGCTCACAGTACTGGCCCAGAAGGCAGGGACACGCTTGTTTATCCTCCCTCCTGGTGGAGAAATACAAACATTTCCTGGAGTCAGTCTGAGCCTTTGCCATTGCTTTCCTCCCCTAACCTTTGCCTGACTGCCCCGTCCTCTCCTCCATCCCATGGGACACTCCAGGCCATGCCAGAGAAGGGAGGCTCTGCTCTGTAGCTGCTCAGAGGCACTTCCTGTGCCCACTCCCAAAAACAGCACTCAAAAATTGGGAGGGTCTATACAGGAAAAAAAGGTCTAAACATATGACATTTGTTGGGTGTTAGAAAAATTCTTTGGAGGGGGTCACTCTCCCTCCCCTTCCTCCCCACCTCCCTACCCTTTGCTTGCTTCTGTGAAGCCAAGTGACCAGTTGCACAACCAGCAAGACCATGAAATGGACCTGAAGCCCACTTCCATGTCTGTCTCCAGGAGACGCCTCTTGGAGCCAGACTTGGCTCTGAGCTTGGTCGCTCAGAAGAGCCAAATGCCACGATATGAACTTTTTTTATTTTAATTATTGCTGAGCCTGTGGGTGTGGGAGGACGGGGACTGGGGGAATTGGTCAAGGATCTATCTCTAAAATCATCTTGGGTAAAATTAGACTGCGCTGAGAAACTGGAGTCTTTGCCGAAATTTCCTGCCCTTTGACTTTAGGGATTATCTCTCTGCCCTGTGCCTTTCTGCTCCCCATTTAGGAAAGGGGGTGGGTGTGGGATTGGAGGGTACATTGGAAGAATGCAAGCAGCTTCTTCCAGAGGTTAGCAGAGAGCTACATTTTGCAACTGAATACCAAGAGCTTCCTCCCACCTGGACTTGGAAACTTTGACTTTCCTGGCTGGTTCCTCTTCCTGTAGCCTATTCTCTCTAATCCTTCTCCTGTATCTGTCAAGGCAGCAGATGAGTGGCCTGTGGGCCACACAGGGTGCAAACACCAGTTTGGCTTGGCCCGTGTGTTTAGAAAACCTAGGATTGTCCTATGGAAGCCTGGATTTCTGCCTTTTAGAAAATTGGAAGATCTGCCACAGTGGACCAATGATCCCACCTGGTGTCAACCAGCTGGAGCCAAGAGTAGCTGCCCTCTGAGAGCATGAGTTCTGCAGTTTGCCACTGTCCTCACCACTCCCCATTACCTTAGATCTGCTTGGCCCCCCCTTAATTTACATTCCTGGTCTCTATTGGCTTTTGGGTCTGTCACCTCTGTTCTAGGTTGAAAGTCACATTCCTCAGATTGACACACAAAGGCCTTTGTGCTCACCAAACATTTGCTACACTTAGTTCCCCACTCATTCATGAGCTTCTTCTTCTTCTTCTTCTTCATTTTTTTTTTAATTTCTGGTACAGAGGATTGAACTCAGGGGCACTCAACCACTGAGTCACATCCCAGCCCTATTTTGTATTTTATTTAGAAACAGGGTCTCACTGAGTCGCTTAGCACCTCGCTTTTGCTTGAACTCGTGCTTTGAACTTGCAATCCTACTCTCAGCCTCCAGAGCTGCTGGGATGACAGTTGTGCACCACCCAGGCCAGCCATGAACTTCTTGAAGACAAGTCCCATGCTTTTGGCAAGAGGGGCCTAGAATAGGGACCTGGATGAGCTTTCTGAGAGCTCCTAACAGCTACCTTCCCTCCATGAACTTTGGGGTTCTCTGAGGAGTTAACTATTGGGGTAGTAACCACTGTAGGCTGTCACACTCAAGAAGAGTCCAGGTGAGTAACACTGCAGACCTTCAGGTGCTCAGCCTGGAAATTTCACCAAATGGCAAATATTATTTTTTCAGTGCTTGGGGATGGAACCCAGGGCATCAGACCTGTCCTGCCCCAGCTCCCATGGCAAGTCCTCCTCATTCTGTGTTATCAGAAGGGGCAGTGGTTCTTCTAAATGCAAGTTCTTCCCTTTCCCCACATGACTAACAGTAACTGCTTTCTTTTCCACATCCTGACTTGTCAAATAACTTGCCTCTCTCTTTAGAATTAGCTGGAAGGCAAATGACTGAGAGCAGTTTCTCTTTCTCTGGAAGTCTAGTGGTTTTTCATATACAGATTGCGCTGATTCTACCCCAGGGGCTACGGAAGGTGGGACAGCTATTGGAGGACCACATGCTCCAGAGGATACTCCACATCCTCTCCTTCATGTTTCAGATTAAATCAATCCAAAAATGAACTCAAATAGATCTAAGGCCTCCACGGAAAAGCCACAAGCACACAACTCTCAGAAGAACACTCAGGAGGAAAACTCCATGTAGTTGGATTTGGCATTGATTTCTTAGATATGACACCAAAAGCACAGGCAATAAAAGAAAAAAAATAGGTAAACTGGGCTTCATCCAAATTAAAAATTTGGCCGAGTGCAGTGGCACATGCTTGTAATCCCAGTGACTCTGGAGGCTAAGGCAGAAGGATCATGAATTCAAAGCCAGCCTCAGCAAATTAGGGAGGTGGGATGTGGCTCGGTGGTTAGGCACCCCTGGGTTCAATCCCTGGAACCAAAAAAAAAAAAAAAAATTAAAACTTTTCATCACCAAAGGACACTGTCAGCAGAGCAAAAAAGGCAACCTCTGTAGTGGAAATCATATTGGCAAACCATGCAGAAGATACGAAGAACTCCTGTAATTCGGGAATGGAAATCAAGCCAGGCATGGTACACATATATTTGTAAACCCAGGACTTGGAAGGCTGAGGCAGGAGGATCGCAAGTTGGAGGACAGCTTTGGATATTTAGTAAGACCCTGTCTCAAAAAATAAAAAAGGCTGGGGATGTGGCTCAGTGGTAGAGCACCTCTGGGGTTCAATCTCCAGTATTAAAAAAGAAAAAGAAAAAAAAGAAAGCATGTTTAGCTGGATGTGGTGGTGTGTGCCTATAACCCAGTGACTGGGAGGTTGAGGCAGGAGGATGGCAAATTTAAGGATAGCCTCTACAACTTAGTGAGACCCTATCTCAATTTTTTTTTTTTTTTTAAAGACAGGGAATGTATTTCAGTACCCCTGGGTTCAACCTCCAGCACAACAAACAACAAATCCATGTGAATGCACTTAATGTCACTGAATTAACTACTTAGTAGTTAAAATTGTAAATTTCATATTATGTAGATTTTGCCACACACACAAATCTAGAACAGTCCACAGTCATTGAAGGGAAGATTGATGCAGGGCTGGCTGTAATAGGCCTTACCACTGAAGGGCTCTGTGACACAGGAGACAGTCTGACACTCACAAAGCAGTATGTGTAGCACACACCATTTCTGTGAAGTTATCCATATAAAATGCAAACAGAAGGGCTGGGGTTGTGGCTCAGTGGTAAGGCATATGTGAGGCACTAGGAGGCCAAAGCCTAGACCAGCACCTTCTGATAGAACTTTCTATAAAGTTGAAAATGTTCTAGAATACAGTCTTCCTTCCATAGTGTGGGTTCCACATCTGAGGATTCGATCATGTGGACCAAAAATATAAAAAAAAAAAAAAATTGTGGCCAGGCACATGCCTGTAATCCCAGCAGCTCTGGAAGCTGAGGTAGGAGGATCGTGAGTTCAAAGGCAGCCTCAGTAAAAGCAAGGTGCTAAGTAACTCAGTGAGATCTTGTCTCTAAATAAAATACAAAATACAGTGGTCAAGTGCCCCTGAGTTCAATCCCCAGTACAACAGCCCCCTAAAAATTGGGTTTGTGCTGAACTGGAACAGACATTTTTCTTGTCATTATTCCCTAAATAATGCAGAATAGCAACTATTTGCATAATATTTATATTGTATTAGTTACTGTAAGTCATCTAGAGATGATTTAAAGTATAGAAGAGGTTGGACACAGTGGCTCACTAGGGTAATCTCAGCTATTTGAGAGGCTAAGTCAGGTGGCTTGCAAATTCAAGGCTAACCTGGGCAATTTAGTGAGACCCTGTTTCAAAAAAAAAAAAAAAAAAAGGCTAGGCTGGGGATATAGCTCAGTTAAAGTGCCTCTGTGTTCAATCCCCAGTTCTGGGGGGAGGGGGGAGAGTATATTGCATAGGTTATATGCAAACATTGAGCCTTTTTTGTTTGTTTGTTTTTGTTTTTATTTTTGTTTATAGTACTGGGGCTTGAACCCAGGAGTGCTTTAGTACTGGGCTACATTTACATTTTTTATTTTGAGACAGGGTCTCCCTGTACTGCCCAGACTGGCCTGGAACTTGTGGTCCTGCTGCCTAAGTCGCCTGAGTTGCTGGAATTGCAGGTTGGGTCACCCCATCTGGCTAAGTCATCTTATATCAGAGACTTTAGAGTCTAACAAGATTTTGGTATGAGGGGAGGCAGGTCCTGGAATCAATTCCTATAGATAGCAAGGGACCACCGTATACAGGTAGCTACTGAGCTCTTGAAATGGGGCTCACAGGAACTGAATTTTTAATGAAATTCAATTTTGATTAACATTTAAAAGCCACCTGTGGTTTGTGGCTACCACATAGGAAGCCCAGGAAACATCACTTCCCTCCCCTTCCAAGCCTTCTGTGAATCTCCCCCTCTCACCTGGAAGAAGCCCTCTTTCCTGTGCCACTTTTGCCACCCACACACTTGTCACACAGTCTGGTGATGATTTACTTTTGCTTCTCCCCAGAACATACAGAGCCCCTCACCGGGCACAGGTGGACACACAGTCTGTCTTCAATAAGTGAACAAATGGGGCCGGGCCTGTGCAGTTTCCTCATTGTAAGGGTCCCTTACTGCTGAGCTACATCCCAGGACCTTTTGATTTTTTATTTTGAGACAAGAGTCTCACTAAGTGGCCTGGGCTGATCTTGAACTTGCAATCCTCCTGCCTCTGCCTCCTCAGTCCCTGGGATCACAGGGGTGTGTTGCTCTTCCTGGCTGCATTGTCTCTTTTAAGGATTTCACTATTGGGTTTAGGGCCTAGATAACCTAGAATTATTTTATGGTGGAATCCTTAACTTCCTGAACAGGAAGAGTGGATGGACAGAACTTTTGGACACCTCTACCAGGCTGATGTGGCAAGAGCTCAGGTCTCTCGGGCCCTCTCATGCCCTCCTCCTCTGATGCTGTTATGAGATAGCATTCTGCTTTCCTAGTGACAAGGGCAGGAAGTGGACATTCTGGCTGGGCCACCTCACAGGTGGTAGGAGGAGAAGCTGCCTGTGTTGTAGGAAGTTAGGGGCTCTGCTTCTCCAAAACTCCTTCTCCAGCCAGGGGCCTGTGTGTGGGACTGTCTTAGCTTCCTGATTCTGTAGTAGCAAATCACCACAAATGTGTTGACATCAGCTATTCCCTCATGCTTCTGGAAGCCAGAAGTCTGATGCAAAGGTGTTGGCAGGACTGCACCCCTTTAGAGGCTCTGGGAGACTCTTGGTTCATGGCTTCTTCCAGCTTCTATTTCCTGCATTTTGCATCCCCGGCTTGAGGCTGCAGTCTTGTAATTTCCGCTTTGGTGGTCACATTGCCTTTTGTCCATGTCTGTCCCCCCACCACCTTTTCAGTGCTGTTGATGAAACCCAAGGGTCTCTTACTACTGAGCTACATCCTGGCCCTTTTTTTTTTTTTTTTTTTTTTAAGAGAGCGAGAAAGAGGAGAGAGAGAGGAGAGAGAGAGAAAAAAAAATTTTTTAATATTTATTTTTCAGTTTTCAGTGGATACAACATCTTTATTTGATTTTTATGTGGTACTGAGGATGGAACCCAGTGCTCCATGCATGCCAGGCGAGCGAATTACCGCTTGAGCCACATCCCCAGCCCCCGCCCTTTTTGATTTTTTATTTTGAGACAGAGTCTCACTAAGTGGCCTGGGCTGACCTTGAACTTGCAATCCTCCTGCCTCACTGGGATCACAGGGGTGTGTTGCTCTTCCTGGCTCCACGAGTCTCTTTTAAGGATATTCACTATTGGATTTACGGCCTAGATAACCTAGAATTATTTTATGGTGGAATCCTTAACTCAATTAGATCTGCAAAACTCTTTCCAAGTAAGGCCACATTCACATATTGCAGGACTCAGAACATGCACTTAACTTTTGTTAAGTCACCTTCAACTTCCCGCGGTGGCCTTTTCACCCTTAGTGTTCAAGCTCTAGAGTTCCTCTCTACCCAACTATTTCAAAATGTCCTCTCAGGGAAGGAAAGGAAGAAGAATTACTGACCAAATTTAAAGTTTAAATGATTCATCACTTTTTAAAATGTGTTTGTTTCTCTGGGGAAGAGTGCAGCCCAGGAAAAGCCTTGGACCTAAGCCTGAGAAAATCCTGTCCTTAAGTGTGAGAGAGGAGGATTTCTTCAAGGTATCCCCAGTGTCACCCTGACCTGACACAGGTTCTGACAAGGAAGGACCCTGCTACTTCAGAATGAACTTTAAAATCTACAAACGTTGAGCTGGGCGTGGTGGCACACGCCTGTGATCCCATGCACTCTGGAGGCTGAGGCAGGAGGATGACAAGTTGGAGGCCAGCCTGGGTAATTTAGTGAGAGCCTATCAGAAAATAAAAAATAAAAATAAAATAAAAGGGCTGATATTACAGCTCAGGGAGAGCACACCCCTGGATTCACATTCCAGTATCACTTAAAAAAATAAACAAAGGTTTCTTTGAGAATATAGAATGTAAGAAAAATTTAGAAGAGGAAGTAGAATACTGGCACACACCTGTAATCCCAGCGACTTTGGAGGCTGTGGCAGGAGGACCACAAGTTCAAAGAGCCAGCCTTAGCAACTTAGAGAGACCCTGTCTCTAAGTAAAATATAAAAAAGGGCTGGGGATGTGGCTCAGTGATTGAGCACCCCTGGGTTAAATCCCTGGTACCAGAGAGAGAGAGAGAGAGAGAGAGAGAGAGAGAGAGAAACTATAGATTCAAAGGTATTTAAGAGACATGTCAATCATTTGTACTCAAACAATTCCAACTGTTGAATGTCTGAGATATTTGGGAAAATCTGAACACTGACTAGCTAATTGAGAATGTTACGAAATTATTGCTAGTTGTGTTACGTGTTTTTTGTTTTTTTTTTTAGAGAGAGAGAGAGAGAATTTTATTTATTTTTTAGTTTTTTCGGTGGACACAACATCTTTGTATGTGGTGCTGAGGATCGAACCTGGGCCAGCCACACGCATGCCAGGCGAGCGCGCTACCGCTTGAGCCACATCTCCAGCCCATGTGTTATGTGTGATGATGATATTTTGATTATGTTTATGGAAAGACTCTGCCTTTAAGGGGCTGGGGATATAGCTCTGTTAGTAGAGTACTTGCCTTGCATGTACAAGGCCCTGGGTTCAATCCCCAGCACCAAAAAACAAAGCAAAACAAAGGATGCCTTTAAGAAATAAATTCTAAACCCGGTGTGGTGGCACAGGCCTATAATCCCAGCGACTCTGAAGGCTGAAACAGGAGGATTGCAAGTTCAAAGCCAGCCTCAGCAACTTATCGAGGCACTAAGCAACTTGGTAAGATCCTGTCTCTAAATAAAATACAAAAATAGGGCTGGGGATGTGGCTCAGTGGTTGAGTGCCCCTGAGTTCAATCCCCAGTACCCCTCCCCGCAACAAAAAAAAAAAAAAAAAAAGAGAAAGAAAGAAAGAAATTATAGAACTGATGTAGCTCAATGGTATAGCACTTGCTTTGCAGGCATGAGGCCCAGTGCCCCAAGTTCAATCCCCTAGTGCTGATGGTGTGTGTGTGTGTGTGTGTGTGTGTGTGTGTGTGCGCGTGCACACGCGCATACAGAAATACAAATGGATGAAATTCTGTGATATTCAGAACTTGCTTCAAAGTCCAGCAGATAAAAGGAATAAATATAGAAAAAGAGAGGTGCCTTGACCACATATCCGGCTGGATGCCAAGGCCTGGATATGTGGTCAAACATTACCCTGGGTATTTCTGTGAGGGTGCATTTTGGATGAGATGAGTGTGGCTCTGTGGCATAGCTGTTGCCTGCTGTTGCCTAGCATAGGTGAGGCCCTGGGTACCATTCCTAACACTGTAAAAATAAATAAATAAACAAAACAAAACAACAACAAGAAGAAAAGTGGTGGATTTAGTAAAGCAGATTGTTCTCCATGGTGCCTGTAGATCTCATCCAATTAGTTGAAGACCATTTGAGAGCAAAGACTGATGTGTCATCAGCAAGAATAAATTCTTCCAACAACTTGAACCCTAACACTGTCTCTCTGAGGCTTGAGAGCCTGCTAGTCTACCTGAAGATTTTTTTTTTTTTTTTTGGTACTGGAGATTGAAACCAGGGGCACTTTACCACTGAGCTCCATCCACAGCCCTTTTATTTATTTTATTTTTTGAGACAGGGTCTTGCTAAGTTGATGAGGATCTTGCTAAACTTCTGATGCTGGTCTTAAACTTGTGATCCTCCTGCTTCAGCCTCTCCCAGGTCACTTGGATAACAAGTGTGTGCCACTGTGCCAGGCTCTATGCAGAAGATTTTTGGGTTGCCAACTCCTTAAAATAAATATCCCTTTCTCTCTCTCTCTCTCTCTCTCTCTCTCTCTCTCTCTCTCTTACACACACACACACACACACACACACACACACACACACATTCTATTCTGTTTCTCCAGAGAACACTGATAATAAAGGTAGAATCATTATTCTAAGTGAAAAAAGGCAAGCACAAAAGGTCACATATTGTATGATTCCATTTATTTGAAATATCTAGATTAGATAAATCATACAGGAACAAAGCAGAATAATGTTTGCCAGGGACTGTGATGGGGGAAATGAGGAAAGATTGCTTAATGATTATGGTGGCTTTTTAAAAAATTTTTTGGGGCGATGAAAAAATATGTGTGTATATAAAATTTCATACATATATAATTTTATATTATATATATATTCTTCCAGCAACTTGAACCCTAACACTCTGTCTCTCCAAGGTTTGAGAGATTTCATATATATATATATATATATATATATATATATATATATATATATACACATACACACACACACACACACACACACACACACACATATATATGTATACTTTTAGTATCGGAGATTAAATCCAGGGCCTTGCACATAATAGGCAAGTACTGAGCTGTAATTCCAGCCTTTTTTATTTTTTATTTAGAGACACTGTTTCACTAAGTTGCCCAGGCTAGTATCCAACTTGAAATCCTCCTGCCTCAGCTTCCTGAGTAATTGACATGTGCCAGCCACCATGTCTACTTTTTTTTTTTTAACTGGGGATTGACCCCAGGGGTACTACACCACTAAGCCACATCCCCAGACCTTTTTATTTTTTGTTTTGACACAGGGTCTTGCTAAGTTGCTGAAGCTGGCCTTGAACTTGCAATCTTTCTGCTTCAGCCTTTCAAGTTGCCAGCACTCCCAGCCTCACTTCTTTTTAAGGCTCAGTTTCCTCCTGTATAAAATAGGGACAATATTCTTACAACATTTTAATACAAAGGTAAAGTAAGTTCATTTATGTAAAGTGTTTATAATAGTGTACCACACAGAGATGGTGTTATATAAATTACAGCTTTTGGAACTACTATAGTCATTATTTATACCATAATAACCAATTTTCTCCTGTATACACTTTTGTATTGTTTGAAAAAAAAAATTTTTTTTTCTGGTGCAGTGGATTGAATTAGGAATGGGCACATGCTAGGCAAGTCCTCTACCACTGAACTACACCCACAGACTTAAATTTGTTGCAAAAAGCATGTAATGCTTTTTTAATTATTTTTGTTACAGCAAAAACATATTGTATGCCGAGGAGACTGAGGCAGGAGGATCACAAGTTCAAAAGCCAGCCTCAGCAAAAGTGAGGTGCTAAGCAACTCGGTGAGACCCTGTCTCTATTTAAAATACAAAATAGGGCTGGGATGTGGCTTAGGGGTTGAGTAACCCTGAGTTCAATCTCCAGTACCCCCAAAAAATATTGTAATAAGGCTCTCAGAGTGTCAAGAGGCTTTGAATTCCTCATATCAGGAGGGTCCTTGGTTTGGCTAAGGAAAGATGGGTTTCACTGCCTGACTTAACCAAGAACATCTCATCCTGATAAAATTTTATCATCTTTTAAAATAATCCTTGGGCTATGGGGATATAGCTCAGTTGGTAGAGTGCCTGCCTTGCATGCATAAGGCCACGGGTTTGATCTCCAGCACCACCAAATTAATTAATTAATTAATTAATTCTTCTCTACATTGAATATGTATTGGCCTCGTGTGGCAAAACTGGTTGAGTCCCTTCTTGTCAGTCCTGTATTGTGAGAAGAGCAAATGACCTTATTAAACATTTAGTTTTTGGAGAAGCTGAACAGGTTGGTTTTTATTAACCTCTGCAGAGACTTAATAACCTAATTTCCTCCCTTTGAGCAGAGCTTCTGGTCACTAACTCAGATGACATACTTATCCGCTGTTTTTGTCTTACCAGCATCTGTTCACCTTCCTTTTGACAGTAGCACCCTGAGTATCCTTTGGTAACCAGTCCCTCTTTCCTTCGTCGTCTCCAACATTTGGGAGAATTTAGTTTCACCAATTGGCCCAAGTGAGCATGTGACCAGGGCACACCAATCAGGTCATTCCATTCATGCACCATGCAATGGCTCAGGTCCTGCAAGGGACTCAAAAGACTGATGATTGGGAGGCTGAGGCAGGAGGATCATGAGTTCAATGCCATCCTCAGCTTTGGGGAGGCACTAAGCAACTCAGTGAGACCCTGTCTCTAAATAAAATATAAAATAAGGCTGGGGATGTGGCTCAGTGGTTGAGTGCCCCTGAGCCCTGAGTTCAATCCCTGATACCACCCCCCACCCCCCACCCCACCCCCGCCAAAAAAAAAAAAAAAAAAAAAGCTAATGGCTAATAACGTCAGTTGCAGATCTTCTAGTGCCATCCCCAAAGTCCAGGTAGATATCCCAGTCACTGGAAGGTAAGTCAGGAGGATAGCAAGTTCAGGACTAGCCTGGGCAATTTAACCAGACCAACTGTGCCCTGTTAGGGTAGCTCATGCCTGTCATCCCAGCAACTGGGGAGGCTGAGGCAGGAGGATTGCAAGTTCAAGGCCAGCCTCAGCAATTTAGTGAGGACCCTCCACCTCCATCTCAAATAAAGTAGCTCAGAAACAGAGCCCTTGCCTAGCATGCTCTCAGCCCTGGGTTCAATCCCCAGCCCCCAGCCATTAGGAAAAAAAAAAAAAAATGCTAATAGATTACTAACCTGAGTTGTTTGCTAGAACCATTGGAAAACATGATCTCTCTCTCTCTCTGGGATTGTTAAACTGGTAGGAAAAAATATAAGTATCTGGTGAGTATCAAAAAAAAAAAAAAAAAGGAAAAGTGTTGAGATGAAAAGAGAGATTCCTTTGAAATTTGAAGTAATTTCCTTATTTTTAAAATGGACCTGTTTCTCTTCCTCTCTCCCTGCTCCTCCCTAATCTCTCCCACTCTCTAATCTCAGGGGAAGTAGGGCTACTTTTCTTCTTAGGCAGAGTTTTCTGTCCCTGAGCACACACTTGCCATAGGAAAGAAGTCATTCAGACTTTGGGGATGGCACCAGAAGATCTCAGAAATGACTATCTCCTAAATTAACAAGTGAATGACAACTCCAACAGAGGACAGTGGAATGTCGCCTTTGAGTCACTCTGTAAAAGCCCCCTGTTCCTGCTAATGGGTGGAGTCCCAGCCTTTGGGACAGGAGACCCTGGGTTTCTGCTTTTGGTAGCAAAGCAATACATTTTCTTTTTCCTTTTTCTCAAAACCGTGTCCTCATTACTGGGTTGGCATCAGGGACAAGAACAGAGCTTTTGGTAACATGTATAGTATGTGTCTGGTACTTTATTGTTAGTATTGAAGTACTAAAGTTTGAATTTATTTAAACAAATTGGACAGATTGAACACTAACCTTATGATGATTTACTTTGGACCAGATCTAAGTACAATTCAATAATGACTTCTTGAGAGAGAGAGAGAGAGAGAAAGAGAGAGAGAGAGAGAGAGAGAGAGAGAGAGAGAGAGAGAGAGAGAGAGAAAGAGAGAATATCTAGTGACAGCCCATTTAATTTACCATAGTCCATAGTGAGCTACCTTACAGATTTATTTCCAAGTTATAAAAATTATAATTACCTGTTTGTAAAATTCGAAAATCACAAATTGTTATAGTGTTTTGCATTTTGTAGATATTTTTAAATGTTATTTTAATATTTTTAGGTGGAAACAATATCTTTAACTTTACTTTTATGTGGTGCTGAGGATCAAACCCAGTGCCTCACGTGTGCTAGGTGAGAGCACTCTATCACTGAGCCACAACCCTAGTCCTTGCTTTTTTTTTTTTAATCAAAATATAGATTGTGCTATGCAAGGGCTTAACATCCACTGTGTCATAGTAAAGCAAAATGTTGGAAAGCAGGGGCTAGAATGGGTCTCAGTAAGCCTTAGTGAGGGCTGGTTTGCTTTGGATGTGCCCTAGTATGTTTATCCGGACCAATTTGTGAATAAAAGAAACCTCAGTTCAGGCTGGGGATGTGGCTCAAGCGGTAGCACGCTCGCCTGGCATGTGTGCCGCCCGGGTTCAATCCTCAGCACCACATACCAACAAAGATGTTGTGTCCGCCGAGAACTAAAAATAATAAATATTAAAAATTCTCAAAAAAGAAAAACAAAAACAAAACCTCAGTTCAAATTAGCTTAAGCAACAATGAGAATTTGTTAACTTTCTTAGCTCAGAGGTCCAGGAATTGAGCTGATTTCGGAGGAGGCTGCAATCAGGGGTCAAGTGTTCTCTATCTTTTAAAGCTGCTTTCTTCTATACTGACTTTATTTTCAGGCTGCACTGTGGCAAGATGGTTGCCAGCAACTCTACTGTGCTTCCTCTGAGACTCAAAGTCGGTAGAAAAGACAGAGCCTCTTTTATAGAGCTTTCTAAAAAATCTTCTGAGATTTACTCTGGTTGATCTACACCTTAAATCAATTTTTTTTTTCAGTTGTCAGTAGACCTTTATTTTATTTATCTATATGCAGTGCTGACAATGGAACCCAGTGTGTCTCATACATGCTAGGCAGGCACTCTATCACTGGGCCAATACCCCAGCCCCCATCAATCAGTTTTACCAACAGAAGACAATGTGCTGATTGGCTTAAACCTGGGTCACATGGTCCATCTTAAATGGACCTGTTGTTGAGACTGGATGCTACTTTGCCGGTGGAAATGGCGCTGGTGCTAGGGATGGCATTTAGGGCCTCAGGCAACCCAGGCAAACACTGGACCACTTAGCCACATTTCCCTGCTGAGAGTGGATGCTAAAAACACAATCAATAAATATCTACTTTACTCCAAGTGATCTTTTTGAAAATGTCCAGAAACAACCAGGTGGTAGAAAATACCTGACTCAGGGCCAATCCACCCCAAGAGTGGAAAAATAAAACCCACTTCTTGAGAAGCTAGATGTTGTTCTGATACAGCATTACATTTTGTAAGAAGCCGTTTCTAACTCGGGTCCCAAGGGGAAGGTTTTCCTTCTCATCAACAGAAGACTTCTGAGAAGGTAAATGTCAAAATCACCCCTTTTTCCACGCTTCATCTGAATGACCAGTCTTGCAACATCACTTCCCCATCCTCTTTAACTGGGTGTCATTTTGTCTCCTGCTTTAGGCTATTCCCCTCACGTGGCAAAGGAAATATCTGGCTTCTTGATTATATCAATTTCAAATGTCTTTGGTAGTAAAAAGCATTGCTTTAAACGTGTGTGTGTGTGTGTGTGTGTGTGTGTGTGTGTGTGTGTGTGTGTGTGGTGGGTGGTATTCATGTTTCACAACTGGAAGCCCAGGAGAGAAAAAAAATCAGGAGCTGATACAATGCTACAGGAATCCCGGCTATGTATAGGTGTCTAGTCCATGATCCTAGTATATGATCCCATCTCAGATCCGTCTCTCCTGGTTGCAAGATGGCTGTTGTACCTTCTGCCTCGTGGTCACAGTCCAGTCAGAAAGCAAGAGAGAAAGGTCAAGGCTTTTTCAACTTTTTATTTGGGAAGTGTTAAATGATACATTTTTAAAAGGATAAAAACATAGCTCTTATCCAATTATAATAATAAACACATGCCAAAGGTTTTATTTCACACCTTAATCAGTAAGGGAATCAGTAGAATGTTAAAACCGATTCAAAGGGCTGGGGTTGTGGCTCAGTGGTAGAGTGCTTGCATAGCACATATGAAGCGCTGGGCTCAATCCTCAGCACCACATAAAAATAAATAATCAAAAATAAAGGCATTGGGAGCTGTGGCTGTGGTAGAGCATTTGAAGGAGGGGCTGTGGTAGAGCATTTTCCTAGCAAATTTATGAGGCACTGGATTCAATCCTCAGCACCACATAAATAAGTAAAATAAAAGTATTGTGTCCATCTATAACTAAAAAAATATATAAAAATAAGTAAGTAAATAAAGGTATTGTGTCTGTCTACAACAACAACAACAAAATTTTAAAAAGAGAGCCGAAAGACAATATATCCTGAAAAAATTAAAGAATTAAAAAAAAAATAGGCAATTTTACTTAAAAATACATATATATTCATAAGCAACCAGGAATGCTGAAATGAATTTCCACATAGATGAAAAACCAGTTGGTGGCATCAGAGTTGTAATTGCAGCTCTTTCAGATGTAATTCATTTGCATTTCTATGGACAAGAGCCAGTGCAATTACTACCAGTATTCTACAACTTACAAAATTATAAAATAACACAGTGCTGAGGTAGAGATTTCCATCATCACCCATAGGCTAGAGACTAGATCCAGAGAGAGTGCTATGCAAAAGCCCAGAGGCTAATTTGCTAAGGTTGCAAAGAGAGAATGGAGATACTATTCAAGGGGGTGGGTAGGATGGGTGGGAAGGGGACTGGCTCCCATTACAGTTTCCCAGTGACTGAACCTGGCCAGATGCTAAGAAAGAAGGAGGTCTGGGAGAGTAGCCTACAGGGTCAGCACCTGATTTTGTACAAAGTAGAGCAGGAAAAGGGTGAGGAATGAAACTAAAGATATGGGTCTGTTATGCAGGACTGGTCACCTCTTCAAATTTCATCAGATCTAAGATGCCCTTGATTGGAGCATGCACCATTATATTATGTACCAGTATGAAAGAAAAACGCTGCCAACTAAACTGACACAATGCTAATTAATACTGCATTGCAGGACTGGGGTGGTGGCTCAGTGGTAGAGCGCTTGCCTAGCACTTGTGAGGCACTGAGTTCAATTTTCAGCAGAAAGAAAGAAAGAAAGAAAGAAAGAAAGAAAGAAAGAAAGAAAGAAAGAAAGAAAGAAAGAAATGAATGAATGAATTGTGTACATTTACAACTAAAAAAGAAAGAAAGAAAGAAAAAAGACTGCATTGCAGGGTTGGGGATGTAGTTCAGTAGTAGAGCACTTGCCTCACATGTGTGAGGCCCTGGGTTTGATCTCCAACAGCAGCCCCCCACCCCACATACACAAAAAGACTGCATTGTAATGCATCTTGAAATGTTGAAATGGGGCGATGGGAAAGGTTGATTAATGGGTACTAAGTAACAGGAGTAAGACATTCTGGTATGCTATTGCACAGTAGTCTCAGATAACAATGATGTGCTGTATTTCCAAAAGCTAGAAGAAAGGATTTTGAATGTCATCACTACAAAGAAATGATAAATGTTTGAGGTAGATATGTTTAACCTGATTTACACATCACACAATGCTATATATATTGAAATGTCACATGCTACCCAGTTAGTATGCACAATTTTGTTTCTATGTACCTTACACAATTTTAATTTGAATAAAAAATAAAGTGATGATAAAAAAAATCATGAAATGTGAAAAATGTGTATCTTAAGATCAATAACAGGGGCTGGGGATGTGGCTCAAGCGGTAAAGTGATGGCCTGGCATGCGCAGAGTGCTGGATTCAACACCACATTAAAAATAAAATAAAGATGTTGTGTCCACTGAAAACTACAAAGTAAATATTTTTAAAAATCAATAACATACTATTTGCGTGTGATTTTTATCTTTTTGTGCTACTGGGGATTGAAACTAGGGGTCTTGCACATACTAGGCAAGTTCTCTACCACAGAGCTACACCCCAGCCCTGCTGTGTGATGATCTTAAGCTCCCTGCTGTGTGATTTTTTTTTTTTAAAGAGAGAGTGAGAGAGGAGAGAGAGAGAGAGAGAGAGGGAGAGAGAATTTTTAATATTTATTTTTTAGTTCTCGGCGGACACAACATCTTTGTTGGTATGTGGTGCTGAGGATTGAACCCGGGCCGCACGCATGCCAGGCGAGCGCGCTACCGCTTGAGCCACATCCCCAGCCCCGCTGTGTGATCTTAAGTGTAGGTGAATTTAATTTATATTTCCACCTTCAAGCTTGCTTTCATTTCAGCATTTGGAAGTTAGAGATAAGAATATCTACTTCAGGGCTGGGGATGTGGCTCAAGCGGTAGCCCGCTCGCCTGGCATGCGTGCGGCCCGGGTTCGATCCTCAGCACCACATACCAACAAAGATGTTGTGTCCACCGAGAACTAAAAAATAAATATTCAAAATTCTCTCTCTCTCTCTCCTCTCTCACTCTCTCTTTAAAAAAAAAAAAAAAAAAAAGAATATCTACTTCAGGGCTGGGGCTGTAGCTCAATGGTAGAGTGCCCTCCTCGCATGTGTTGAGATACTGGGTTCAATCTCAGCACCACATAAACATAAATAAAAGATACTGTGTCTAACCACAACTAAAATAAATAAATAAATAAAAGAATATCTACTACTTCACAGGGTTTTTGTAAGGATTAAATCAGCTAACATGTCTGAGGCCATTAAATTTATTGAGTAAGTAAAAAAGAATTTTGTTTTAGTTGTCAATGGACTTTTATTTATTTATATGTGGTGCTGAGAATCAAACCCAGAGCCTCACACATGCTTGGCAAGCTTTCTATCACTGAGCCACAACCCAGACCCTACTGAGTGATTTTATCTCTTCTGTTCATATAAATATCCACAGTGCCTAGCATAGTGCTTGGTGCCTAGTAG
This sequence comes from Ictidomys tridecemlineatus, assembly GCF_052094955.1. NCBI lineage: Eukaryota > Metazoa > Chordata > Mammalia > Rodentia > Sciuridae > Ictidomys > Ictidomys tridecemlineatus. The sequence continues at coordinate 92,654,594 of NC_135478.1, forward strand.
GAACCTAGAAAAAAAACTGTGGCATGAATCCACCTACACTCTGTGTCTCCAAATATATATTGTCGGAGACCAGCTCCAACAGGGGGTCTCAGGAGACGAAAGGATGGTGAGGAGTCGGGGAAAGAGGGGGTGGAGAAACAACACAGACACCAAAGTGCAGGTGTTGATCCCAATCTTTACTTGTGAAGTTGATCATATATACTTTTCATTTTGGCAGGCTTACAGTACTTTGTGGTTACAAAACAGGAATCATTCAAAGAAACAAAATATTACGTAGCTACAATTAGAATAGAAGAATGTATCTTGGCTTATGCATAAGCAAGCATTTGTACTTTCAGTTCGAGTTTTGCTTTGAGCTGTTTCTGCTTAGTTAACTTTTAATAATAGTTACAAATGGGGCTGGGGATGTGGCTCAAGCGGTAGCGCGCTCGCCTAGCATGCGTGCTGCCCGGGTTCGATCCTCAGCAGCACCACATACCAACAAAGATGTTGTGTTCACCAAGAACTAAGAAAAACTAAATAAATGTTAAAAAAAATTCTCTGTCCCCCTCTGTCTCTCACTCTCTCTTTAAAAAAAAAAAAAAAAAAAAAATAGTTACAAATGTCCCAAACTATTGGCCTATACCTATACTATTCTTTCTTGACTTACTAACTGGAACCTGTGCCATGGTTACGGGCAAGTGGTTGACTTGTTATTACTTTTTTTTTTTTTTTTTTAAAGAGAGAGTGAGAGAGGAGAGAGAGAGAGAGAGAGAATTTTTAATATTTTTTAGTTCTCGGCAGACACAACATCTTTGTTGGTATGTGGTGCTGAGGATCGAACCTGGGCCGCACACATGCCAGGCGAGCGCGCTACCGCTTGAGCCACATCCCCAGCCCTTGTTATTACTTTTAATCAAACAAAAGTAAGAGCACAAACCATTGTGCACAGGAACAAGAACAAGTTGCCCAGTACTAAGCACTAATCTGTCTTCTTAACATTAATTTTTCTTCTCTAGATTTTAATTTAATTTCTCAAAAACTTCCTTGACAGGAATACAGGGAGTTTTTCTTTAGACATTAACAATTTACACTCCACAGCTGAATCATTGCATTTAGAGCAAACAGATCTATGCTTTAGAAGTAGTTGCATTAATTGGGAAAGTCATGATTTTTCCTTCATACTTAATGGTCATATGAGAAATCGCAACTATACTTATTAAAGGAATACAAAAATAAATCAGCCCATTCCCAGAAACATACTGCGCTCCTCCAGAGGATGGACGCCTTGCGCCATCCACCTCAGTAGGGCCTTGCCATTGCCTGAGTCAGGGGAGGGGCGCAGCAATATATGTATATGCAGTGGGAGGTGGATATCAATAGAGGGAACTACAATTGTTGGAATTAAACATGTTTTGGTGGGCATGAGACATTTTCTTCTTTTACTAGCTTAATTTAGATCAATTCTCTTGTGATGGAACTTTAAAAAAAAAAATTAGAAGGAGCTGGGGCTGGGGCTCAGTGGCAGAGCGCTTGCCTAGCATGTGTGAGGCACTGGGTTGGATTCTCAGCACTGCATATAAATAAATAAAATAAAGGTCCATTGACAACTAAAAAAAAAAATTAAAAAAAATATTAGCAGGACGGAGGCCATGCTGGATGAATCTCTGGTGGAAAGATTGTTCCGGATGGTTAAGTTCACATGAAAAGTAAGTTGTAAAGATAACTTTCAAGGGGTGGCAGAAGCGACTGTGAATGAAAGAAGGGAACGAGGTGAGTGGGTGTGGAGGATGAAGCAAAATAGAAAAGAACCCCTTCCCCACCTATAAAGCACTTCTTATTCTTATCCCCTAACCCTCAAGCCTCTGAAAGCTCTGAATGGGGTTTCACGAATGGAACTCACGCTGATTATGCACATAAGGGCATTCTCCCAAAATAAAACCAATGGAAGAAAAGCTTAGATACGTGGTTGTGTCTAGCAGGATTTAGCCTTCGGAGAGAAAGGCTGGGATGGACAGAGCAATTCCAATTTAGAACACCTATAAGGATAGTAAACACTGGACAGTGAGGAAAATGGCGTGGTTAGGTAGTAAGAGATGACATTTAAACAGAACGGATATTGTTTTTTTTTCCAAGAACAATTCTTCCAATTTAGGGTTTTGTGTTGAGACGAAACCAAACGCCTTAGCCAGCTGCAGACTCCCCGCAGAGGAGTGACTGATTCAACAGCTGGAGGTTAGTCAGGACTCTAGGATGTACCCCAGACACGGGGGCAATGGTTTCCCAGGCTTACTGACAGGGACTCATTTCTGACTCAGGCGCGCGTGTCTGCTCGTCCAGTCCGCGCGCGTTCAGCTTGCGAACCGCAGACGATCCCTCCTCTCCGACGGGTAGCGAGCACCGCCTACTGGCCCTCCGCGGCTCGGCCTCGTGGCCCCACCCCGGGACGGAAGGCGCATGCGCCCGCGCCCCTCTTTCACTCCACCCCCATTTAGGCTTCTCGCGACATCTGCTCAGCCGCGGCCCTGAGTCTCGCGATAAAGGCTTATTGTCTCGCGGGAGCGCGTCTGGTAGACGGGCTCTCGGGAGGCCCCGGCTAGGAAAGAGGAGTTGCATGTGTCGCTTCAGCTGGCGGGAGCTGCGGGAGCGGCGGCGGCGAGCGCTGTGCGACCTCCTGGGTAACGACCCCTCCACTTCTTCGGCATCCCAGCGCTGGTAGTGAGCGTGGGGGAAGCTGAGGTGCTACCTGGAGGAAGGGGGCCGGGCCTGGCCGTGCGTCTCCACCCCCGCCCACATGGGTTCTTCTGCTATCCCCAAGATCGCCGGTTCGCCTGAGACCTGCTCGCCCTTGCGCCCTCAGCCCTTTTGCAGTCTGCCCCTTCCTTGTTCTTCTCCCATTTTCCGCACTCTCCTCAGGCTCTGGCCATCCTGCCCCCTCCCATCTCCGTTCCTGATCGCTTCTCTTCCCTTGGCATCTTGCTGCTTCCACAACCTGCCTTTGGACACCTGGTGACCCACCTCCTCTTCCTAGTTTTTTCCAGCCTCTCTCCATTCAACTGCTTTGTAGTCTAATTCTAACTGCAGTTTGCATCTCTCCCAGGTCCCCCTCAGACCTTTTGCTCGGTCTCTATTGAGGTCATACACCCCATTCTTACCCCCTCAATTGCTTCTTTTTCTCTAGCATCCCCTCTTCCCCATCTTTCATGGTCCATTCGCTACGTACTTCACTATAGACCTGTGGACAGTGTGAATGAGCCTGAAATTGCTTATATTTTATGAATAATGCAGCTTGTATCCCTCACTTAACAGTACTGAAATAGCTTTGGAATGAGGGGACATGGAGGAGGAGGAGGAAGCGTTCCCATACTGTTTCTCTGGGGTCTTGGTTCAAAATAATGTGTTATTTTCCTTGCTTACAGGTTTGTGAAATGGCTGCTGACATTTCTGAATCCAGTGGGGCTGATGGCAAAGGAGATCCAAGGAATAGTGCCAAGTTAGATGCTGATTATCCACTTCGAGTCCTTTACTGTGGAGGCAAGTGTTGGAATGCAGAAAACGGGTTTTACTTGCTGTATTTTTATTCCTTGGTAGTTTCATATTTGAACTTTAAGTTTTTATGTGCTGTCTTTGTCATTTAATGAATCCTGAATTGAGAAGGGGCCTGGTGAGGAGGGAGCCTAGGTTAACAGATATCTTTATCCGAGTGGTTTGTGACATGTTACTTGACCTGGAGAAGCTTACAGTCAGTTGGAATAGAAATATGCAAATAGGTTATTTCAGCCTGATGTTTTATGCTAGTTGCTATTCTGGCTATTAAAGGAGACCATTTGGAACATACCAAGTCTTAAAGGATGGTGAAGAATGGCAGAGGAAGTCAGGAAGGGCATCATAGATGAAGTGAACAGCTATGCAAGGAAAAGTTGATGCATGTGTGTGATCTGAGCATCTTTGAATTAGTATATCTTATAGTATAGGGAAGTGTCAGTTAAGGACTAGAGGAGGCTAAATGGAATGATAGACAATAGGATAATTAGTGAAAGTCTTCTTGCTTTGAATAATAATATATGTATTAGATTTCCCCTTTGAATATTCTCCAGATAGAAATATTTATGAATTGTAAATGCTCTATTTTATTAGTGTCATAGGAAATTTAAGAAAAATTTCAGAATACGGAACAGTAAAGAAGCCAGGTGTTGTGGCAAACACTTGTAATCCCAGCAGTTTGGGAGGCTGAGACAGGAGGATCTCAAGTTCAAAGCCAGTCTTAGCAATTTAGTGAGGACCTACACAAATTAGCGAGACTCTGTCCCCAAATACAAAATAAAAACAGACTGGGAATAGTTGAGTGCCTTTGGGTTTAATCCCAGGTTACCCTGACTCCCTGGCCCTGTGGGGAGGAGGAAAGGAAGAAAAAAGAAGAAACAGAAAGGGAAGGAGTAAATACTGTTTTTTAGAAAATATTCTTGAGGACTCACTAGGTGCTTTGTAATGTTTTAGGTGTTGGGGACTGAGTAATGAATAAGTTAGAAAGGTTCCTTGTTCTCATGGACTTTACATTCTGTGAGAGTAATCCAGACCTCATTCAGAATTTAAGTACTGTGGAAGGAGAAGTGATGTCATTTGAGTCATTAAATGGCTTTCATAATAAAATTAACGTAGAATACCTCAGCAAGAGGTACTAGGCTGGGGAACTTTTTGTAGGGCTGATTGAGTTTTGTTATGATATTTTTCTCATGTATTTATATTTTTTGCCTTCAGAGTCATGAATTAGGGTTTACATTCTGATTCTAGCACTTACCAGGTATGTGTCCCTGAGCAAATGAATTGATTTCTGTAAATTTTAGAGCTCTGTTTCTAAGATCTATAAAATGAGGAGGAAGACTACATTTTAAGTCAGATGATTCATATAAAGCACCTTTTACCACAACCAGTAGTACAAGATCTTAGTTTACTAATACTGCTGATGATTATTAGTATTAGAAAAGTATACTAGTTCAGTATTTTCTTTATCCTTATTTGTCAGATGTAGTTAAAAATTGTTGTAACCGAGTGGGTGGTACACATCTATAATCCCAGCTACTCAGGAGGCTGAGGTGGCACACATCTGTAATCCCAGCTACTCAAGAGGCTGAGGCAGAAGGGTCAAAAGTTTGAGACAAGCTTGGGCAACTCTGTCTCAAAAATATAAAAGGCTGAAGATGTGGCTCAGTTTTTCAATTCCCAGTGCCAAAACAAAACAGAAGAAATGTTCTTTGCTTTGTAGTTAATCAAACCTAAAGCTTTATAAAATGCACTATTATTTTAGACCTAAGAAAGAAAAAAGATACTCATTAGATTGAGAAGATAATTATAAGATTAAAAAATTAGAATTCATTGATATATAGGATATGAAACCCATACTATTAAATTGCTTATGTCACTTCTAAGGTGTCTTTTGAAGAACTACACTAAATATTCAGTCTTCCCCACTGATAATTTGTATTGTTGAAACTCCCTAACATTTTGGACAAAGGTTTATTTTCATTTCCCTCTCTACTTTGTGTTGATATTGCAATACAATATTAGAATGAGGAAAAGGGTTTATGTATGGTTGTGAGAAGTACTTAGGGAATATTAAATGCTGAATTAAATGGTATTGACTTGTAAAAAATATGAATTAGGAGTTTAGGAGAGGGAGGGATCTTGTTCAGAGACAAGTAGGGAAGTTTTTAAGGAACTAGGATTTGTATTAAACCTTAGCTGATAAGTAGAACTTACATGGAAAGGTGAAGGTATTCTTAAGTACAGTATGATGGTGGGCTGGACATGTAGTTCAGTGGTAGAGTACTTGCCTAGCATGTATATAAGCTCTGGGTTCAATCCCTAGTACTGCAAAAAAACAAAAGTGGTAAAAAAAAAAAAAATAATAATTTTTTTCAGTTGCAGATGGATATAATACCTTTATTTTATTTCTTCATTTTTTGTTTTTGGGTACCAGAGATTGAATTCAAGGGCACTCAATCACTGAGTCACATCCCCATCCCTATTTTTATTTTATTTAGAGACAAGGTCTCACTGGGTTGCTTAGTGCCTTACCCTTGCTGAGTCTGGCTTTGAACCCGAGGTCCTTCTACCCCAGCTTCCAAGCTGCTGGTATCCCAGCATGTGCCACCATGCCTGGCTATTTTTTTTTTTTTTCAATGTGGTACTGAAGATGGAACCCAGGGCCTCACATGTGCTAGACAAGTACTCTACCACTGAGCCACAACCCCAGCCAAAATGGGGTAAAATTAGTATGGTATATTCAGGGGAGAGGGAGGTGAAAGAGCTGATTGGAGTAGAATAATGATTTGGATTAAAGTAGGAAACCAGGCTAGGTTGGATGGCTTCCTCCCTCCCTCCCTCCCTCCCTCCTTCCTTCCTTCCTTCCTTCCTTCCTTCCTTCCTTCCTTCCTTCCTTCCTTCCCTCCCTCCCTCCCCCCCTCCCCCCCTCCCCTCAGTGCCTCCCCTCAGTGAAGATGTTAGCCTCTGGAAACTATGTTTGTTTCTTTCTTTCTTTTGTTCATTTGCTAGAGGTTTACCTCAGTGAGGATGTCAGCCTCTGGAGACTATGTTTCTTTCTTTCTGCCCCCTCCTCCTTTTTTTTTAGTTGTAGTTGGACACAATACCTTTATTTTACCCTTTTTTTTTTTTTAAGTGGTGCTAAGGATCAAACCCAGGGCCTCGCACGACCTAGGTGAGTGCTCTACCACTGAGCCACAACACCAGCCTGAGCCCAAGTCTTGCATGCTAGGCAACTACTCTCTGCTTTGAGCTACATTCCCAGCCCCTATCTGAGTTTACATCCTGGTGCAGTTTTATTTCTGACTGTGACCTTGGCCAGTTCCTTCATTCATAAAATGGAGGTAGCAGCAGAGCCTCTTTCAGAGAGCTATTGGAAGGGAAAAATTAAAAAATACATTGTGGGCTGGAGTTGTAGCTCAGTGGCAGAGCACTTGCCTAGCATGTGTGAGGCATTGGGTTCTATCCTTAGCACCACATAAACATAAACAAATAAAATAAAGGCATTCTGTCCATCTATAACTACAAAAAACTAAAAAAATATACGTTGCATTGGGCTGGAGTTGTGACTCAGTGCCTAGCACATGCACTGGGTTAGATCCTCAGTACCACATTAAAAATAAATAAATAGGGCTGGGGAGGGCTGGGGATGTGGCTCAATCGGTAGAGCGCTTGCCTGGTATGCGTGCGGCCTGGGTTCGATCCTCAGCACCACATACAAAACAAAGATGTTGTGTCCGCGGAAAACTAAAAAAATAAATATTAAAAAATTCTCTCTCTCTCAAAAAAAAAAAAAAAAAATTAGGGCTGGGGATGTGGCTCAAGCGGTAACGCGCTCACCTGGCATGCGCGGGGCGCAGGATTCCATCCTCAGCACCACATAAAAATAAAAAAAATAAAGTTGTTTTGTCCACCGGGGGGAAAAAAAAGAAAAAGTTTAAAAATAAATAAATAAACAAATAAATAAATGTAATGTGTCCACCTACAGCTAAAGTAATACATAAAAAATAATATTGCATAACAATGTATTATATATTTGGCACTTGGTGAGTTCTCAGTAAATGTTATTATTGCTCAAAGTCAGATAAGTTGAGTTACTATAGTCTCCATCATTTATGGGGAACTGATGATTTTTTTTTTTAAATTTTTTTTCAGCAGACACAACATCTTTGTTTGTATGTGGTGCTGGGGATCGAACCCGGGCCGTGCGCATGCCAGACGAGCGCGCTACCCCTTGAGTCACATCCCCAGCCCACTGATGATTTCTTGAGCAGGAAAATAAATTGATGAGAAGGTTAATATGCTACATTATGTGGATGAGGGAGAATCCACAGGTTGAAAGGCCAATTTCAGAAATGTAGGCGTGAGGTAAATGAGCGTCATGATTATAGTGGAAACAATATAAAATGAAAGAGGATTAATTAAAGAAAAGATGAGGGCTGGGAATGTAGCACAGTAGTAGAGCTAGCTCTTGCCTGGAATGCTTGAGGCCCTGGGCTTGATCCCCAACACTGAAAAAAAAAAAAAAAAGAAAACAAAAAAGAAAAGATGAAATGGTTAATAGTGAGAAGGGGAAAAGAGCCAGGTACGGTGGCTCATGCCTATAATCCTAGTGACAGGGGAGGTTGAGGCAGAAGGGTCACAAGTTTGGGGCCAATACTGGTAATTTAGAGTCTTGGCAAGACCCTATCTCAAAATAAAAAGGCCTGGAGATGTGTTTCAGTGATAAAGTCCCTCTGGATTTAGTCCCTAGCACCTCCTACCACCCACCAAAACCAAAACAAACAAAAAAACCAGGGCTGGGTAGGTTACAGATTCACTGATGAGTTCCCTATTTCTAAACTGAATTGAAAAATAGAAAAATCCTGAAAGTGGTGAAGTTGATTAGGTTTAGAGGTGGATATTTGGTTCATTATTCTAATATGAATTTTAATTTCTCCCAATGGAAGAATCCAGAATATCAAAATTGACAGCAGAGAATTAAAAGAAAAATCAGGAACTATATGCCACAGAGAAGGTGGAGAGTGTGTGAGCTTTTCTAAGAAAAGAAGTCGGGGCCTAGGATTGTGGCTCAGTGGCAGAGTGCTTGCCTAGCATGTATGAGGCACTGGGTTCGATCCTTAGCACCACATAAAAATAAATAAATAAAATAAAGATACTGTGTCCATCTATAACTTAAAAAAAAAAAGTCAGAGGATCATTTCTGTGACTAAGGTGAGCTGTGTGGATTTCGCCACATAGAGAGATTGTTCATTTGCTAGAGGTTTACCTCAGTGAAGATGTCAGCTTCTGGAGACTATGTTTCATTTTTCTGTAGTTATGAAGCATAACTAAAGATGTAAGAAAAACAGGTACATTTATTTTAACAGGATGCAGAGAATTTAGGTTCCTGTCATATTCTTACATGGTGGTTACCTATGTAACAACATTTTAAATTTGAAAGCCTCTGATTCAAGGATAAGATCTGTTTTCCAGCGACCTCAGTAAACTAGGAGTCAATAAACTAGGACTACCAGATGGAAGCTATTGAAAGGTGCATTTGTACCTAATGAATACTGTCCAGAAGTATTGGAGACAAGTGTGGGCTATACTTTTAGATTCCAACATTATCACTTTATAAAAATGGTGGCATTGCCAGGCATGGTGGCGCATGTCTGTAATCCCAGAAACTCCAAGAGTCTGAGGCAAGAGAATCATAAGTTTGAGGCCAGCCTCATCAGTTTAGGGGGACCCTGTCTAAAACAAATAAGCTAAAAGATGTAGCTTGTATTTTTTGGTGGGGGGGTTACTGAGGACTGAACCCAGAGGCTGGCTTTGAACTCATGATCCTCTTGCCTCAGCCTCCTGAGCTGCTGGGAGTTATAGGCATGCGTCACCACTAGGCCCTTCTTGCAGGTTGCATTTTTTTAAATATTTACTTTTTAGTTATAGGTGGATACAATGTTTTTATTTTACTTTATGTGGTGCTGAGGATTGAACCCAGTGTCTCATGCATGCTAGGTGAGAACTCTACCTCTGAGCCACAACCCCAGCCTATAGCTTGCATTTTTAATAGGTCCATATTAATCAACAATTTAAAAAGACTGTAAAGTATTTACTGAATACCTCTGATGGTTCTGGACAAAGTTCCAGGAAGGATTGTAAATTGGCAGGAGCCCTGTCCTTCATCTACACATAACTTATACCAGGTAGATGTTGGTGAGTATTGAAAGAAGGATACAGGTGAGATTGGCAGCAGAGAGAAGAAATAAAAGGTTTGGGACAATTAGCCACAGTGGCAGTGAGGAAGGGAGAGCTGTCTTCCAGTTGTGTGGAATCAGGAAGACTTCATAGAAGTAACTCATTGAGTGGGAATTTGAAGGGAAGGAAGCATTCAGGCAGGCACAGAGGGCAGAAGAATAAGCCCTACCAGGCAAGGGAACAACAGAAGAGAGGTGAAAAAAAGATGGAGAGTATAGAGCAGGTTGTAAGTGCTCTGGTTTGGTTATAATGTGGGATTTGTGAAGAGGAGTGGCCGGATTGTGGGGGACTTCATTTGTAGATGATGGTAAGTTACTGGAAGTTTATGAGCAGAGAATTTATGTGAAGATGAATTCAGCATCAGAATAAAAGTTGGGGGTGGAAAACTTATTGCCAGACTATAATAAGACTTTAGATAAAATTAATTAGGGTTTAAATGAGTAGCAGAGCCAGGTGTGGTGGTATACAACTGTAGCTCCAGGTAGTCAGAGGCTGAGGCAGGATGTTTGAGCTCAGGAGTTCAGACCAGTTTGGGCAATTAAGTGAGACCTTATCTTTAAAAAAAAAAAAAAAAAAAAGGCAGCATAAATTAGAGGAGGTTAAGGAGAGAGATTTTGATGGCAGTGGAATCAACAGGATAAAGTAGTTATATAGGTTTGAGGACAAAGGAGGGGGAGAAATCACTTATTAAAACTGTACATCTGGCAGATATTTAGTATTCTTGGAGTACTTAGAGAAGAGTAAAAAATCCTTATATAGAGTACTTGATTAAAGAGAAAAATAAAAGTAAATGTGTGTTTCTTGTTGCTCCTTTTCCCTACCCCCTCCTTTCCAAAAAGAAGGGTGCAAATTAGACTGGTTTCATTTCTGCTAAAGTCTGAGCAGGGATTTAGAGAGCAGTTTGGATTCTTTTATAAAACGTGCTTTAAGCTTCTGCTCTGTGCCAGGCCTTCTGAAGCTCGCAGCTTAACTGAAGACAAACATTCTAACAGATGAGCTTTAATGTACTAGAGGCTCCATGTTCCATGAACTGACATCTTCTTAGATCAAAAGATCAAGATAGTGTCATCTCAAATAATCATGTCCCTTTTTCTGCAAAAATAGCCTTGAAAAAACATTTGAAAATGGTACAGAAAAATTAGAAATGAAGCATTTGTCAAATATAAATTAATGATGAGTCCTGTGTGTATTCATATATTTAACATTTTATTTTTTTTTTTCCTCTACATTTCTCCAGTCTGTTCATTACCAACAGAGGTAAGTCCATTTAAAATTATTTTCTCTTTTTTAACTTACTTTTGAATTTAGAGCTAACACAAAACTTTCTTATTTTTTATTTCCTATCATTTGATAGATGAGTTTCAACCTTTTGTATAGGTCTTTGGTGTAGAATACTCTTAAAGTCTTATAACTTTCTTGGGAGGAAGGGCAACTGAAAGTTTATACCCAAGGCCTTGTGCACGTTAGGCAAGCATTATAGCACTAGCCAATGAACCACATCCCCAGCCCTTTTTATTTTTTGAGACAGGGTCGCTCTAAGTTGCCCAGCTGGCCTTAAACTTTTGATTCTCCTGCCCTCAGCCTCTGAGTAGCTGGGATTACAGAGTGTGTGCCATCATGCCTGTTTATAAATTCTTTCCTTTAGACCTTGAGTTATACGTGTACTCTTTTTTTTTTTTTCCCCCTTTCTTTCTTTCTTTCTTTTGTTTTTGTTTTTTGTTATTTTGAGATGGGGTCTTGCTGTGTTGCCCAGGCTGGTCTTGAACTCCTGGGCTCAACTGATCCTCTTGCCTCAGCCTCCTGAGTAGCTGGGACTACAGGTGCGTGTCACTGTGCTCAGCTGTTATGTGTACTTTTTTTGCACTTACCTATATATGCATTCTGGATTTTTGCATGGAACTCATGAATAGTCAGCTGATAAAGCAAGAGTAATCCTAAAGCCAAAACTATCATGTCTGAGGAGAAGAAAGAAAAAGCAATATAAAAGTCTTAATGTCAAGAAAAAAAGACTCAGGTCAATGAAGGCATAGTCTTATAAGACTTTCTGAGACAGGTTTTATGGGTAAGTCAGAAAAATAATGAGGCGCCTGTGTACCCAAAGCAAGATAGTTTTTGTTCATTGCCCTTGTTCATTAGACTTATTGTTTGGATGAAGAAAAAATAAATAGCTACAGTGAGGTGGTACCTAATCCTTTCTTATTTCTAGTTTCTTATGGGGCATTTCCTATTTGAATACAGATTTCCTATGGATAAGAAGTCTGGTGAAAGTGGTTAATCATTGTTTATATAGCAACAATAGACAATACTTTTTAATTAAAATATATAGATTGTTTAAAAATGTTTTGTTGTGACTCAATTTGTTCTTTTATTTTTCCCTCCCAGTACTGTGAATATATGCCTGATGTTGCTAAATGTAGGCAGTGGTTAGAGAAGAATTTTCCAAATGAGTTTGCAAAACTCACTGTAGGTATGAAAATTTTTTTCTTTTCTCTAACTTATATATCTGAAACAGATGTATATATGGTATTAAATGTGAAAGTCCTTCTTTAATAGGATATTACAGAATTTCATTAATCTATTTAAAACTTTCTATTCAGAAGCAGGATAGATCTGTATCAACTGATAGAAAAAAATTAAATGATTTAGGGCAAATGTTCACATTAATTTGAGCATACTATATGCTGCTACACATTGTTCTAAGTTCCAAGGGTAAAGCAGTAAACAAAAGATTGAGTTTTGTTGCTCAGAGGAGTATACACATGCCTGTAAGCTTGCAAGGCTTTGACAGGAGAATCAAAATCAGCCTCAGCAAAAGTGAGGCGCTAAGCAACTCAGTGAGATCCTATTTCTAAATAAAACCCAAAATAGGGCTAGAGATATGACTCAGTGGTTGAGTGCCCTGAGTTCAATCCCTAGTACCAAAAATATTGAGCTTTGTGGCTGGGGCTGTAGCTCAGTGGGAGAGCAGTTGCCTAGCATGTGTAAGGCACCTGTGTTTGATACTTAGCAGCACATGAAAGTAAAAAAATAAAGGCATTCTGTCCATCTACAACTACAAAAAAAAAAAGATGGTTAAAAATGAAGGTAGTGGCAAGAACAAGGGAAAACCTGGGCTGGGAATAGGCCTACTCCATGTCCCACTGTGCTGCTTGGTTTTCCAGTTATTTCCATAATTCCAAGACTTCTTTTTCTATTAGCATTACTTACTGTTAATCAGGTTTCCATCACTATAACAAATGCCTGAAAAAATCAACTTATGAAGGGGTTCAGTTTTAGAGGTTTCATTTTACAATTGGGGGCCCTGTTGCTTTGGGTCTGTGATGAGCCTTGACATCATGGGGAAGTTTATGATAGAGCAGAACTACTTACCTCATGGCCTGGTAGTAAGGAAGGGGATGGGGACCCACTATCTTCTTCAAAGGCACTTCCCCAGAGACCCGAGGACTTACTGCTAGGCCCCACCTTGTTGGAGTTCCTCCACTTCCCAATAGCACCACCATGGGGGCTAAACCTTTAACACGTGGGCCTCTAGGTACACTTATCCAAACCATAACATAATGACTTTAGAATTAAGACTTGTATAGAAATAAAGCCATGTAAATCATTTGCTTTAGGAATGTCATACTCAATTGTTGGTAAAATCCCTTATTTGCATATGAAAATTACTCAAAGGTAATTTCTTTTTTTATCAGTATGAAATGATATTAATGCTTTTGGATTTCATTTTATATCTAGAAAACTCACCCAAACAAGAAGCTGGAATTAATGAAGGTCAAGGAACAGTAGGAGAAGAGGAGGAGAAGAAAAAACAAAAGAGAGGTAAGACCCAAATCCATGTTTTGATTTGAATAAACATACCTTCCCTGTGATAGAACATAAAAGGAATTAGGGTTCCCAAAGTGAGAAACATCTACCAGTTATAATTTAATTCCATAAATGTGTCATATAGAGGATCACAAAATTACATTCTCAGGGTCATGCTTGAATGTGATATGATTTGGACTTTATTAGTAAATTTGACCGGAGATAATATGCATATATACTGTATATATGTACATGTAAGATGCAGTCATCCAGTGAAGATTCCTGTGTATTCTGTTTAAGTAGACTGATGAAATAGACATTAAGAATTTATCCTCTCATTACTTCTGATAGTTAAATTGAAAACTTTGTTTTATATCTCATGTTCTGGATCCTATCCTTGCTTGTTTCTTCTTTATTAATTATGTGTCCCTGTAATTAAATTAGCTTATAAATATTTTCAGGATTTTTGTATTCTTTTATAATCCCAGTGATTTAGGAGGCTGAGGCAGAAGGATTGAAAATTCACGGCCAGCCTCAGCAAATTAGCAAGGGCCTACAAAACTTAGACCCTGCCTCAAAATAAAAAGGGTTGGGGATGTATCTCAGTGGTAAAGTGCCCTTGTCTTCATAGCCAGGTGTCTTTACTAAGAGTAAGAGACTTACCTGGTGAGGTGGCGTGCTCCTGTAATCCCAGAGGCTTGGGAGGCTGAGGCAGGAGAATCATGAGTTCAAAGCCAGCCTCAGCAACTTAGAAAGGTGCTAAGCAACTCAGTGAGACCCTATCTCTAAATAAAATACAAAATAGGGCTGGGATGTGGCTCAGTGGTCTAGTGCCCCTGAGTTTAATCCCTGGTACCCAGAAAAAAAAAAAAGTAGATTTATAATCCTCCTTTCTGTTCTGTCACTCACTCTTTAGTCTGTCCTAACTTGGCTTTGGTGGCATGAAGAGACTGTTCTAATAAAAGCACCAATTGCCTGCTATCACTATGTAAAAAGGGCATTTGAACACTATTCTTTTTCAAAGTGTGGTTCTGGGGTGTTGTGGTTTTTTTTTTTTTTTTTTTTAAGGTCCTGGGGATGGAAACCAGGCCTCACTTAGCTAGGCAAGTGCTCTACTACTGAGCCACCCTCCAGCCTCTTCCTTGGTTTCCGTGGCTTTCTTCTTTCTTAGTTCTACTCTTTTGTTCCTGCTCAGTATTCTGTGGAGGCTTCTTCCCTCTGTCTTTTAAAAGTAGATATCTCCCAGGACTCTGTCCCTGGTCCTTTAAACTTCTCATTCTGCATGTTCTCTCTGGATGATTCTCTCCCTAGCTTCTGCTGCACTGTACACTCATAATTCTCAGCGTGTATCTTAGGACCTGGAAATACTTTAGATTTAGTACTTCCAGGTCAAATTTAACTAAACCTCATATCCATTTTTTATTTTCCCATTTTAATAATGACAGTGTGGTCTGAGCCTTAATCCTGGGAACCATTTTATCCTCTCTTTGCCCTCTTTAATTAGTTCTAAATGTAGTTATTTTTCTTTCTTTATCCTGTTCCTAGTGGCTATTATTATTGTCATATTTGGTTTATATTTTGATTTTTTTGTCTGAGATAATGCAGCAATCTCTTCAAAGATGCATCCTCCACACAGTAGTTAGAACAAGCTTGATAAAACATAAATCTGGTAGAATCATTCTAGCAGTCTTTTTTTTTTTCTTTTTCTCTTTTGATAGCAGGGATTGGACCCAGGGGTGCTTCAACTACCGAGTCACATCCTCAGCCCTTTTTTAAGTTTTCTGAGACAGGGTCTCAGTTGCTCTGGCTGGCCTCAAACTTGTGGTCCTCTTGACTTAGCCTTCCAAGAAATTGGGATTATAGGTGTGAGCCACCATACCCTTCATTCCAGTAGTCTTTCAATGACTTCTCTTCTTCCACAATGTAAAGTCAAACACTAGAGTTTAATGTTCTAGTCTCTTAATGTATGGTGTATAATCTTTTGTTCTTTTGGCTTCATTTACTACATATCCGTAAGCATCCTTCAGTTAAGACCAGTGCAGTTCCCAAATATAATGCCTTTTCTTATCTCTGCTTGTTCCCTTTCCCTAGAATGTCTTTTTTTTTTTTTTTTTCTTTTTGGTACTGGGGATTGAACACAAGAGTACTTTACTACTAGCTACGTTCTTCGTACTTTTTTTTTTTTTAAGACAGGGTTTTTCTAATTTCTAAGGCTAGCTGGAAACTTGCTCTCCTTCTGCTTCAGCCTCTAAGTCACTAAATTATGGGTGTGACCACCATGCCCATCTTAGAATTTTTTTTTTTTTTCCTTCTCCAGCCATTTTCCCTTCACCTAAATGCTTCCTTTTTCCTCAAGACCTATTGTCACTCTCGAAAACCTTTTCTGTCTTCTGGAAGCAGATTAAGTCATTCCTCTGCCAAATGTGGATGGTAGTGCCTTATTAAAGGATCCTATTATATGTGGCTCAAGTGGTAGCGTGCTCGCCTAGCATGTGTGAGGCACTGGGTTCGATTCTCAGCACCACGTAAAAATAAAAAAATAAAGATACTGTGTCCACCTAAAACTAAAAAATAAATATTAAAAAAGCAAAAAAAAAAAAAAAGGATCCTATTATAGTGCATACCAGGTTACTATAATTTATTTAACATGTAGGGTAGAGATTATGTTTAGTGCTTGGCACATGGTAGGTACTTAATAAATGTTTATTGAGTGAATATATACATGAGATTTTTTTTCTCCCTGGTACTGAGCACTTTTTATTTTGAGCTAGTGTCTTACTAAATTGTAGAGGCTGACCTTGAACTGAGATTACAGGTAGGAGCCACTGCACCTGGTGTGATTTTCTTTTAGAGAAAGGGAATTTAGCTGGGCACAGTGGCACAGGCTTGTAATCCCAGCGACTCAGGAGGCTGAGGCAGGAGGATCGCAAGTTCAAACCTAGGCTCAGCAACTTAGCGAGGTTATAAGCAACTCAGCAAGACCCTGTCTCTAATAAAATATAAAAATGGGATCTGGGTTGTGACTTAGTGGTGGAGTGCTTTCTTGGCATGTGTGGGGCATTGGGTTTGATACTCAGCATCATGTGGGAGAAATAAATAAATAAATGAAAGTATTGTGTAAATATACAGCTAAAAAAAGGGGCGGGGAACTAGGGATATGGCTCTGTGATTCAGCATCCCGGGTTCAATCCCTGGTTCAAAAAAAGAAAAAGGAACTTAAACCTTTAAAAAATGAACACATTTGCCAGGCATGGCATTGCACACCTGTAATCCCAAAGCCTCAGAGGCTGAGACACAAGGATCATGAGTTTAAGGTCGGACTCCTCTGCAACTTGTAAGACCCTATCTCATAAAAAACATAAAAGGGCTGGGGATGTGACTTAGTGGTTAAGCACCCTGAATTCAATTGCTGGTACCCCCCCAAAAAAAGAAAATAAATAAAGGCTTAATATTCTGTAATAATGTTTAAAAAAAACCCAAAATAATTTATACAAGCTTTTTTAAATAAATACAGGTGGAAGGGGTCAAATAAAACAGAAAAAGAAGACTGTACCGCAAAAGGTTACTATAGCTAAAATTCCCAGAGCAAAGAAGAAATATGTGACAAGAGTATGTGGCCTTGCAACTTTTGGTGAGTTCAGGCTTAAGTTTATTTTTTATCACAGTATATGTTTAAATTGTGTATATTCTCTCTTGTTCCTTCTTTTTATCTGATATCATAGAACTTCACTGGTCTATATTTGCTAAGAAGGTATAAAATTGGGTTTTACATTTTTATTTTTATTTATTTATTTATTTATTTTGAAATATTTCCTTATTTTTTAGGTGTAGATGGACACGACACAATGCTTTTATTTTTATGTGGTGCTGAGAATCGAACCCGGGTCCCGCCCGTGCGAGGCGAGCTCTCTACCACTGAGCCACAATCCCAGCCCCGGTTTTACATTTTTAATTAGCTTAAAAATCATAATTTGGAGGAATTTAAAGCTTTTTTTTTTTTTTTTACTTTTATTTATTTATTTTCATGTGGCGCTGAGGATTGAACCTAGGCCTTGCATGTACGAGGCGAGTGCTCTACCGCTGAGCCACAACCCCAGCCCCTTTAAAAACGTTTTTAGAGGACAGTAATACAGTCTTTTCCTTTCTAGAATTCTTGTATAGGTACATTTATGTAGGACGAGGAGGAGGGCTGGGTGACTTTGTGGCAGAGAGTTGTATAATGGCCCACATCCTCTGGGAATGACAGTAGGGGTGAATGAAGGTGGATAGAAGAGCACCCTGTTTCAAAGCCCTTCAATTCCTGGAGACCTTGAGTTTGGGATGAAAGTATAAGGCAAGGTTTCTTCAAATAACAACAGACAATTGAAAAAGAATCACTGGATTGCATTTTAAATATTAAGAATTGTTTCTCCACTGTAAATTTTTCTCTTATAAGGGAGCTTAAGCAAAAGAACTTCATTCCTACTTAAAAGTGTGTATGTAATGCTTAGAAGTAATGTGTTCCTGGATTCATTTTGGTCTTACTGTGTGAGCTAGGGATAGTATGAATGATGCTGTTTTTATGTATTACACCTTTATTTGACCTTGAAAAAGCATGTTGAATTAAGAGCCCTGACTATTTTAATTACTATTCTGAAAGTAATATGAAATCCTTTAATACCTGTTTCATGAATTTAAAATGCAGATTAAATATCAAAATGGAAAAATATCTTTGATTCATAATTTCAATTATAATCTTGCTCCCCCCTCCCCTTTTAAACCAACAGAAATTGATCTTAAAGAAGCACAAAGATTTTTTGCTCAGAAATTCTCCTGCGGTGCCTCAGTAACAGGGGAAGATGAAATCATCATTCAGGGGGACTTTACAGATGACATAATTGATGTCATTCAGGAAAAATGGCCAGAGGTAAGTTCATGGAACACATATACCCATAGATATAAGTTGTTTAAAGCAAGTTGTTTCACCTTTTCCTTATTTGAATTCACAGCTCATGGAATACAAATATTTGTGTATTATAGGTGGATGATGACAGCATTGAAGACCTTGGAGAAGTAAAGAAGTGATTTTGAAAAACTTGTCTATATTTAATGATCTGGACTGAGCTGATACGGCCAAAGGGAGAGAGGCCTTTTAAATATATATCTATTTATCCTACAGTAAGACTGTAGACACCCTTGGCATTTTCACTGTCCTGTACAAGGCTGCTTGGTTTTTTTATTGCCAAAGTCTAATAAACAGGGGAGACTGTCATGCTTATGCATGACGCAGAATTTAGTCAAATAAAAAATTTTGGTCATTTGGTACTGACTTTTTCCTCTCTTTCTAACTTTTTATTTTAGAAAAACACTGTAATCTTTTTTGGGGGGGGGGCAATGTTGGGGATCTAACTCAGGGCATTGCATGTGCCAGGCAAGTGCTCTGCCACTGAGCTACACTCCCAGCTCCAATACTGCGGACCTTTTGTGGGAAGCATTTTTGTTGGTTATCTTACTGATTCACAGTTGAGTTATTTTAAAAAGGAATTTGAATTTGGCTTCCTTGCCAATAATGTCTCCTGATTTGTTTGGTGCGATGGTGCGATAGTATGAGTGAGAATATAATAGATTTATGGTTGAGTTTGTTTCATTGTTACTAACAAAGTCCATTTTTTGGGCATAACAACATACTATTGTAGTAATAGTAAGCTGTACTGGAGATTATTTGGTAAAGTATATTAAAAGCCTTAAAACCATGTGCACTATTTGATCCAGTAAGCTACTTCTTTGATACTATCCTAAAGTATTAGGATAGTATGCAAGACTGGTTAGTTTTACACAGATTTATGGATGAGGGGATTCCTCACAATTATTCATAATATCAATAATTGTAGATGACATAAATGAACAATTGGAAAATGGTTAAAGAAGTGATGTATTATCATGTGGTAGAATATTATATGTACATCCAAAATTTTTATTTTTCAAGAATACTTAGGAGCATGTTTGGTCATTAATGTAGGGGCTAATCTTCAATCCATTTAAACATTCATTATTGTTGTCTTGTGTGGAAGGCCATTCAAAGCTGCTGGAAGTTCCTGTTCTGACTATACCTTATGTGAGTAAAATTCTGCTAACCAATTAAAATTAATGTATACTCATGTTCAAATATAGCCTGGAAAATAACAGTTGAAATATCTTTCACTCACAAGAGAAACTGATAATTTTAATGAATGTATTATATGATTCTAAGTTTTAAGTCAGGTGCTGCAAACTGAAATCTTCTGATTTGTGTTAAACATTGCTATAGACACCTTTAAGAAAGTTAGAATGGGGTGGGGGAGGGGAGAGAAAGAGGAGGAGAAATTTAGAACCCATGAAAATCATTGTTCATTGCCATGCAAATACAATCTTTAATGAAAGGGTGTTTTTTAAAAAAAAATGTCTTAGAAAAGGTGTGTAATAAAGATGTAAATTTTAAAATGAAATTCTGCATTAACTGAATTATACTAAGTAGGATTACCTAGTGAAGCAAATTTATCCATCAAAACCTTTTGGCATGTATTATGTATGTATTCTTCTGGTGCTAGATGAGTTCTGTGTGCCTGTATCAACACGTGATTTCATGTAAAGAATCTTCATGTTCACAGTTCTTGGCAAATGCACTTTCAACCCTTACATAGCCACCAGTGGATGTTACTCTAGGAAAATGCAGGATTAAACTTGTCTTCGTGGATCACATATATGTGAATCTTTTTCTTTGACTTTAGATTGTAACCTATTTTAATCTGACTAAAATATTGACTTTTATTCACTCTCATAGTCTAGTATTTTTTTAGCAAAAAGAAATGAAAACTTTTAAGCAGCCTTACTTACCATGTTTAAGAGATTTGCCGTGGTGAAATAGTCAACTTCAAATGCAAATATAGTTTTAGTTTTTTTTTTTGGTACTGTGGATTGAACTCAGGGGCACTCAACCACTGAGAAACAGTCCCAGACCTGTTTTGTATTTTAATTTAGAGACAGAGTCTCACTGAGTTGCTTAGTGCCTCACTTTTGCTGAGAATGGCTTTGAAATCATGATCCTCCTGTCTCAGCCTCCCAATCAGCTGAGATTACAAGTGAGTCATCATGCCTGCTAGATGTATTTTTGTATGTAAATACATAGTATTGTATTCATTTCTAAAAAATATGGATGCTGGATTTTTATGGATTACATGAAGTGTAAATCTGCTGTTAAGATACACTCTGTAGATAGTTCATTAATTACAATTTTAAAGATAATTCTTGCTGAGCATGTGCGAAGTCCTAGTTTTAATCCCAGCACTGAAAAACAAAAAATACTGAATTCAACCTTTTAGATCATTAGTAAATTCCATCCTTTGGGAAATCAAGCCGGAAGACTAGAATGAGTCCATTCAGGAATTTAGTTTGGGTTAGACTGTATGGGTCTAAAATCGGTTGCTTTTTTGTATGTGTGATACTGGAGGCTGAGCCCAGGAGTGCTCTACTATGGAGGCACATCCTAGCCCTTTTAATTTTTATTTGGAGACTGGGTCTCACTGCATTGCCCAGGCTGGCCTCAAACTTACAATCCTCCTGCCTAGCCTTCTGATTTGTTGGGATAATAGTTGTGCACCATGGTGTCTGGCCACATGGTAATTCTTTTTTTTTTTTTTTTTTTTTAATATTTTTTAGTTGTAGGTGAACACAATACCTTTATTTTATTTATGTATATGTGGTGCTGAGGATTGAACCCAGTACCTCTCATGTGCCAGGCAAGCACTGTACCACTGAGCCACGACCTCAGCCCCACATTGTAATTCTTGCAGCTTTCACTTTTATGTCATTTTTAATAAAAGTGCTCTCTTTTTAGATTTTGTTTTGATTTTAAGGAAAATTTGAGGAAGTGAACTTAAAGCATTATCACCTTCAATTTTTGCTTATTAACTATAATCATGTGAACTCTATTTCTTACTATTCTCTGTACACATAATTTTGCAGACTGTTAGGCATGTGGTTGTCTGGTGAATGGTGACACTTTATTTCAAAAAGTACCCAATCTTAACTTAAAATGGTATAGTCTAAAACCATATGAACTTCTGGGTGCAGTAGCACCTGCCAGTAATCCCAGGGGCTGGGAAGGCTGAGAATGAGGATCTCGAGTTCAAAGCCAGCCTCACTAACTTATCGAGGCCCTTTCTCTAAATAAAATACAAAAAGGGCTGAGGACATGGCTCAGTGCTTAAGTACCCTGGGTTCAATCTTCAATACCAAAAAATAAAAAGCATGTGAGCTAAAATGTTATTCAGTTAAAAAAAAAAAAACTAAGGGTCAGCCCACATTCTTTTGACCTTCACCACCAAGACTTATTCCACAGTCATCTACAAACAGATGCTTTATTGCAGTAATGGGGACTGGACCCATACTGGGCACGTGCTCTAGCTATATTCCCAGCCTTTTTTATTTTGAGGTTGCTTATCAACTATGATCATATGAATGCTATTTCTTTATAATCACCCAAGCAGGCCTCCTAACTTGAATCCTGCCTCAGCCTCTCAAGTAGATGGCCTCTTCTGCCATGTCTAGGCGATAGGGAGGGCTATTTCTAACAACTGGTCATAATGTGCTTGATTACAAATTCTAAGATAATCATCTTGTTGGTTCTAAATTAAGGAGGCAGAATCATTACCCCCAAATCGGCGAAGTTTCAAAGCGAGAAATCTTCACTTTGTTCTTCCATTCCCGGATGGTCTCTTATGACCACAGTCATGTTTTGCTAATTCACAATCAACCCAAACAAAAACGGAAGCCCTTTTGTCCCTTATCTAGTAATCTGTCTTGCAGAGTCCAACATCAGGGCTTAGATGTGATAGGCACCTTTTCATAATTCAGTTCCCAAAAATATTTTATGAGGAGTGTAAGGGGGATGAAGTAGTGACTGAGACATGTGAAAAAGATTACATTAACCCTAGAATGCGGTAAATCTTGTCATGACAAAGTACCACGGTTCTCTCTGCTACTTTTCCCCCTCATCTTAGCCTATGAGATCTCGGTTTGATCAGCGAGAGCGACCAGCAACTACCACTTGCCAGCACCCGCGTCTGCAGATGGGAAATAACAGCCACGCCCATCATCAGACTAACCGGGGCGATGCGGAACTGTGGAGCTGACAGCGCGGTCCCTAGGACACCCGAGTTGAACCGTCGAGGCCCCAAGTCTCGCGAGACCCAGCGGCCCCTCTGTCTCGCCGTAGGCGCGATCGCGCGGCGGGCGGTTTGGGCGGGCTCGCGGGGGCTGGCGGGGGCGCGGGGCCGGGCCACCCCCGCCGCTCTGGCCAGGCGCCCCTATGGCCTTTCCCAGGTGACGCGCCCACACCGACTCTCCGCGGGCGGAGGCGACACCTATGATCCCTTCGGCGACCTTCTTAGCCCGGCGCCAGGTGAGTGGCGCCGCCCGGCTGTCTGCTGGACGCGTCTGGATACAAGGAGACCTCGGGCCGCAGTTGAGGCTGCTGCTAAAGCGGGGCGCTGGGTCGGTTCCCTGAACCTAG
Organism: Ictidomys tridecemlineatus; assembly: GCF_052094955.1. NCBI lineage: Eukaryota > Metazoa > Chordata > Mammalia > Rodentia > Sciuridae > Ictidomys > Ictidomys tridecemlineatus. Next base: position 92,677,686 of record NC_135478.1, read on the forward strand.
TAACACATGTCACTCAGCCCAGACTTAGAGACGTCGCCAGCACCCGGGGCTTCGCACATGCTTGGCAACCCCTCTACCACTGAGCACCATTCTCAGCTCTTTTTATTTTGAGGCACGCTTTTGCTAAGTTGCTGAGGCTGGCCTCGAGTTTGGGAACCTCCTGCCCCAGCCTTGAGTAGCTGGGATTACAAACGTGCGCCTCTGCGCCCGTTTGAGGACTTCATTTTTTAACCATGACAGTAGACCTGTGTTTCTGTTGCCTAGCTTGATATCACAAATATCAGTAGCCTGGCTCCGTTTTAACCGAGAGTCTTGAAAATGAACTTGGCCAAGGGTTTGCACCTTACCAGTATATAAGGTGAGCGCTTTTTGTATGCTTAGTTGGTTATTGCCGATTTTCCTGCACTGGAATATACACTTCTTTCCGGGCATGCTCACAGTTGTATTCCCAGCACCTGGCATTCAGTAATTATTTGTTGAAAAAATGAGTGGCCAACCAAAAGTGAATTTAAGTCTTGTAATTTGGAGTCCCTTGATTCCAAGTTTCATTTTCTGTGTTTAATTAGTAGCAAGTAACTATAATTAATTCATCATTATCACTTGCTTGTATGTTTTATTTTTCAGAAAATAATAATGTGCATGAGTCTCTGGTGAACTTTTTTGTTGTTGTTACTACTGGGGATTGAACCCAGGGATACTTTACCATTGAGCTGTATCCCCATATCTTTTTATTCAGGGTGGCTGTGAATTTGAGATCTTTCTGTCTCAGTGTCCCATCTTTATCTACCAGGCACGTTCCACCACATCCAGCTTTCAGCTCTCTGGTGAAGGCTTAAACTACTGTCTTTAAGCTAGAGCTCCTACTGTCTTTAGAGCTCTAGTGCATGTTGGGGGTGGGGGGCTTACCACTGAATTGCACCACCCGGCCCCCTTTTTTTTTTTTGAGACAGGATCTCTAATTGCTCAGGCAGGCCTGTAAACTTGCTATCCTCCTTTCTCCGCCTCCTGAGTTGCTGGGATTATAGGCATGTGCCATAGATTCGAACACTACCATAATTTGAAATGTGATTATTTGTTTTGTTTGTTTGTTTTTGTTTTTTTGTGGTGATTACATTTGTAATGATAGCTAATGTTTGTTCAGGGCTTACTACTTGCCAGGCACTGTGCCAAGTGCTTTACAAAGCTAATGTTGCTTAATCTGCACAATTTTAACATGTTATAAGGTGTATGATGTAGATTAAAAGGAATTATTGTAGGTAACATTGTGAGGTATGAAAATAGCATCATGGGGGCTGGGGTTGTAGCTCAATGGTAGAGTCCTGCCTAGTACATGTGAGGCACTGGGTTTGATCCTTAGCACCAAAATATAATAAATAAATAGTGTCTATCTACAAGTAAAAAAACCCAATTAAACAAAAAGAAAATGGCATCATGATTATTTAAGAAATGTTCATTGTAGCAGGGCTTTGTGGTACATGTCTGTAATGCTACCTACTCAAGAGGATGAGGCAGGAGGATCACAAGGTGGAAATCAGCCTTGGCAACTCAGGAAGACTCCGTCTCAAAATAAAAAAAAGAAAAGGATTGGGGATATGACTCAGAGGTAGAGAGCTCCTGAGTTCAATTCCTACCCCCTGCCTTCCGTACACACACAATTTCAGTTTCAGAGATATATAGAGAAATATGTAAAGGGAATTTTTTTTTTTTTTGGTCAATAACAAAAAGGAAAATTGAAGCAGATGTAGCAAAGTCTTGATAATAATGGAACCTAGCCACTGGGTATATGGGAGTTTATTGCATATTGTCTTTGGGTATATGTAATTTTTCCTTAAAAATTTTGTTTTTGAAGGGGTATGTTGAGTTTTCACCAATACAGTATTGAATTGTCCTTGGTCAATTGAGTGTGTATGAATATGCAAATGAGTGGTAATAAACATTTAGGATTTAATTTTTTTTTTAAATAGTTTTTAATTTTTTTAGTTCTCCTTGGACACAACATCTTTGTTGGTATGTGGTGCTGAGGATCGAACCTGGGCCACACGCACGCCAGGGGAGCGCACTACCGCTTGAGCCACATCCCCAGCCCAGGATTTAATTCTTTTTATAAATGAAAATTCCCATTCCTTAATAAGGAATAATAAGAATTATTTATATTTAAATAGTAATTATTTCTTGTTTACTTGGTTATTCCAAAATTGATGGGACAGGAGTGGGGTTGTAACTCAGCGGTAGAACATGTGCTTAGTTAGGCCCTGGGTTTGATCCCCAGTACCATACAAAAAAAAAATAAAATAAAATGCTGGGACAAGATGGGGAATAACATTGTTGATTGGGATAAAGAGAAGATTGACATGAAAGGGTGAAAACTAAAAACCAGAAATGGGTTTATTTATGGTAGCCGTGGAAGTTTTAGAAATAGACCCACATTTTCAGAATTATGTATGATATGACTAGAAAATGATAGAAGTAGAGTGCATGGTATATTTGAACTTATTTTAAACATGTAATTTGGAATTGGGCTCAATGGTACACACCTGTAATCCCAGTGGCCCAGGAGGCTGAAGCAGGATTGAGTATAAATAAAAGCAAAAAGAGAGAAGCAAGCAAGGTACAGGGGCAAAGTAAAAGGGGCTGCTTGTCTGAGCTGCCAGCTTTATTTATATCCATGTGTTACATTAGGTCATTGGCATCATTAGGACATATTGCTTATTGTATAAAGTTACTATTATGTGGGCAGGTTTAGGCATAGTGACACATTGGTGTTATTTAAGAGAGTTCCTTTATTCCCAGAAGCTGAGTGTCTGAGATCAAGGTTGAGGTTGATAAGAGTCTAGAACAGAGCCTCTTCACAAAGGACATTACCATAGCATCTAGGCATTGGGCATGTATTAGTCATTTTACTAGATCCAGGGAGAAATTGCAGAATAGTCCAAGTGTGGAAAACAGAGTACCTGTTACCCTCTAGGAGTTTGCATACCAGAGGAATGCTGCCTTGTACATTTCCATAGCCAGAAACTTACACCAAGTTCAAAGTCAGTTTCAGCAACTTAGTGAGGCCCTAAGCAACTTAGCGAGATCCTATCTCTAAATAAAATATAAAAAAGGGCTGAGGGGGGCTGGGATTGTAGTTCAGTGGTAGAGTACTTGATTGGCATGTGCTGGGTTCAATTCTCAGCACTGCATGTAAATAAAAAGAAAATAAATAAAAGGGATGGGGATGTTGCTCAGTGATTAAGTGCCCCTGGGTTCAATCCCTCGTACAAAAAACCAAAAAACAGTAATTTGATACATTGTTATTTAAAAAAAATTTTTTTTCTAATTATACATGGACACCATGCCTTTATTAAACCCAGTGCTTCACATGCTAGGCAAACTTTACATGCTAGGCAAGCACTCTACCTCTGCCCTACAACCCTAGCCCTGATACATTGTTATTAAGAGTGAATAAAACAATTTATTTAGAATTGGCAGCAAAATAATATAATTATTTGTGAGATACACTTTGGCTGATTTATTGAGTTTTATTTTGATGTTAAACTCTTTTCTGTGTGTAGAACATTGGATCAGAAGTTGAGCATTACACTATTGAGAAACAACGGAAGGAGCTACAGGTGCTCATTGGAGAATTGAAAGATCGAGATAAAGAACTCAATGATATGGTTGCTGTGCATCAACGACAACTTCTTTCATGGGAAGAGGATCGGCAGAAAGTTTTGACTTTGGAGGAGCGTTGCAGCAAATTAGAAGGTCAGAAATGCATTCAGCAGCCTGAATAGTGCAGTCCTGTGTGCCACATGATGAAAGGACTTATAGGGAAGAGAGAGAAGAAATAACACAATTCCTGCTGTCCTGGAGTTCAGTACTTAACTAAGGGAAAGGTGCTGGGAAACTCTAGTTAATATAGAGTGAGAGTCAGGTCATTTTCTGAAGAAATTTTGAACAAAAATAAGAATAAAGATGTCCTATGAGAAGCCATTTCGTGTGTACTTAAAGATTTTAAACTTTTGGTATTGAACTTGATTCTAAGGTTCTAAAATGGTCATCTTTTTAAACTATCATGTTCTCAAAAATAGCTTATAGTGGGCCTGTCGCATACCTATATCCCAGTGACTTGGGAAACTGAGGCAGGAGGATGGCAAGTTCCAGGCCAGCCTCAATAACTTAGCAAGACCTGTCTCAAAATAAGAAACAAAAAGGGTGGCATGTGACTCAGTGGTAGAGTACCACAAAGAGGTTTCTATAAACATGACAGTCTAAATATGTACCATTTTTTCATTGATGACAATCTGATTTTACCCTGGCCACACCCACACTTGCACACATACAGTGTTTAAAATGATTGTTCAGCTGGGCACAGTAGCACATGCCTGTAATCCCGCTTACTTGGAAGACTGAGGTAGGAAAACCATGAGTTCTAGGCCTGTCTGGGCAACTTAGTAAGATCCTGTCTCAAAAAAAAAATCATTTTTTAAAGATTTGGAATATAGCTCAGAAGTAAGATACTCCTGGGTTCAATCCCCAGTACTTAATAAATAGATAAATAAAATGATTGCTCAAAAAATAAACATGAGGCTGGGGTTGTGGCTCAGCCGTAGATCACTCACGTAGCCCGTGTGAGGCCCTGGGTTCCATCCTCAGCACCACACATAAATAAATAAATAAATAAATGTAAAAAAGAAAAAATAAACATAAAAGGAAAAAGATTGCTCATTAAATGTAGTATAATCTATCTCTTATATAAATGTGGTAAAAAACAAAAATAACCTATATGACAAAGATAATCTATAGCCATCAGTATATGTTAAAATGAGACTTAAATAGGCATTTCTCATTCTCATTAGTAATTAGGGAAATGCAAATTCAAATTCAGACAATAATGAGCTGCCTTTTTACATTCACCAGACTGGTAAAAATTGTCAGGTGTTGGTAAGATATGGAGCCAAGTCCACAGCCGTCCCACCTGAAATACACTTGTTTTTTCTGATTTTAGAAGCACAGGAGAGTCTGGCCTGGTTAGTACCTGGGAAGATTGGAGCCAAGGGAAGGCTCATACACTGCTGGGGGGAACTCAGCACAACTACTTGGGGAAATCATTTTACAGTATCTAGTAAAACTAGAGACAAATAACATTTCTTATAAGAAATTTTCCAGCAATTGGAACATGTTCCAGCAGTGATTCAGCATTTCCACTTTTAATGAATTGTGAATTGATAGCAGACCTAATATGTAGGTAGACTCTGGGCTAGGGTGTGTCTCAGTGGTAGAAAGTATACTTACCATGTTCAAGGCCCTGAGTTCAATCCCTAGTACACATACATAAAAAGTAGATTCTGATAATAGTAGGTCTGGGGCCCAAGAGTCTATTTCTAACAAAGTCCCAGGCGATGTCAGAGCTACAGGTTCAAGGACCACATTTTGGATAGCAAGACTCTAGAGAAATTCTTGCAAATATGCACCAAGATGCATGTTAAAGAAAATACAGAGCAGCATTGTTTAAAATAGCTGCAAAGTGCTCTCTGTCCTCTTCCTCTTCTTTCTTTCCTCTCTGCTGCTCTCTTTCTCTGCTCTCTGCCTCTCCTTTTCTTCCTCTTCAGGCAACCCCCACTCTTGATTGGAAAAAAAAATAGCTGCAAAGTAAAAGTAAATAAATTTTGGTGTAATAATTTAGTGGATTATTATGTAGCTTAGTGACAGACATGAGCTATATAAATGTGAATAATCTCAGGATCATAATCTTAAGTGAAAGAAGCAAATAGAATTCACACAGTTTAATTCAAATTAAACTATAGTATTATAGTTTGAAAATGTTTTAAAAGAATTATCTTCTAAAAATGTCTTAGTTCAAATTAAACTATAGTATTTATACACTTAAAATTAAACTATATACAATATTATATATGGATCTTTTTTTTTTTTCAGTATTGGGGATATAATCCATGGCCTTGTGTGTGCTAGACAAATACTCTACCACTGAGCTTTTTTCCCAGCCCAGATAAAACTGTATTTTTAAGGGATGCAAAGAAATGGAGCCAAACAAAATGGTGCATGTCTGTAATCCTAAGGACTTAGGAGGCTGAGGCAGGAGGATTGCAAATTTGAGATTGCTTGAGCAGTGAAGACCTTGTCTCAAAATAAAAAGGCCTGGGGGTGTAGCTCAGTGGTTCAGTCCCCAGTACCCTCCCCCCCCATAACACACACACACACACACACACACACACACACACACACACACACACACAAAGGCAAGTAAATGATTAATTACTCAGCTTATGGTGGTTTCCAGGAAAGTGAAAATTGGAGCCATTGTGTTCAGGAAGTGATATTTAGGGGGCTTCTGTGTTGCTCCTTAAAGAAATGTTTCATTTTTTTCTTTGGTACAAGGAATTGAACATAAGGACACTTAACCACTGAGCCATATCCCCAGCCCGCCCCCCCCACTTTTTTTTTTTTTTTTTTTTTGAGACAGGGTCTCATTCAGTTACTAAGTGACTCGCTGACCTGGCCTTAAACTTGTGATTCTCCGGCTTTAGCCTCCCAAACAGCTGGGATTACAGGCGTGTGCCATGGCAAGATGAAATTTCTTAATGGTTGAAGCCAATCTTGAACATCTATTCATGTTGTGCCGGACTTCCTGAGAAGGAGCCACTGCGGTTACAGGTGTGTGCCACCATGCCTGGCTCTCTTTTCTTTTTTTCTTTTTTAGAACTAGGGATGGAACCCAGGGGAATTCTACCATTGAGCTATATTCCCAGCCCTTTTAAATGATCATGCTAAGTTGCCCAGTCTGCCCTTGAACTTGCAAGTCTCCTGCTTCTACCTTCTGAGTAGTTAGGATTACAGGCTTATGCCACTGCAGCCTGCCATTTTTTAAAGTACAATACAGTATTGTGTATTGCACAATGAAATGTGAGTAGTTTTTTTGTTGTTGTTTTTGGTTTGTTTGTTTTGTTTTTTGGGGGATATTTTTAGTTCTGGGGACTGAATAGAGGTCTCACACAGCCCTTTTTTAAATTTTTTTTTTTTCTATTTTGAGACAAGATCTCATTAGATTGCCCAGGCTTCTCTTGAAAATGTTTTAAAATAATTATCTTCTAAGAAATGTCTTAGTGCACTTTTTTAAAAAAAAATATTTTTAGTTGTCAACAGATCTTTATTGTATTTATATGTAGTGCAAAGAATTGAACCCAGGGCCTCACACATGCTAATCAAGCACCAGACCACTGAGCCACAACCCCAGCCCTCTTAATACACTTTTTACTCTTTAACTACTGCCCTTAAAAATACTGCCTTTTAAGCATCAGATCTAATCACAAGTTGTTGATGAAATTTCCCCCAGGTGAACTACATAAAAGAACTGAAATAATTAAGTCACTCACGAAGAAGGTAAAAGTCCTTGAGTCCAATCAAACTGAATGTCAAACAGTCCTTCAGAAGACTCAACTACAGCTTCAGGAGATGGCTCAAAAGGCAACACATTCTTCCCTCCTCTCTGAAGACCTTGAGGTTGGCTTTATTTTTTGATAAGCTTTACTAGTCCAAATTCTGTGATCCAGTTATTGAAAAATTAGATGTAAATGTTTCCATTAAAAATTCATATGCATGTATGTAAGAAGTTATGTGCATAGATGTATATCTATATGCTGTTAATGTGTGTGTAGACAATCTCCATCCATTAGTCCACCCGTCCATGCATCCATCCATCCATCCATCCTAGTTTTGTATTCTTCGTACTATTTTAGTCAGAAGCATGGTACTATCCTATCATGGAGGTTAGGCTTCCTTATTACCCTTGTTGAACTGTTTTGCCATTTGGTTTAATAGCATCTACCATTTTATCCATAATGGATTGTTTTGGAAAACCTTTCTCAAAGTCTGAAATGAGTTTCATCAAGTTTTGATAGACTCAAATTTTGCTTTCTAGGCAGGTGCAGTGTTGCACACCTGTTATCCCAGCTCTTTGGGAGGCTGAAGCAGGAGGATTGCAAGTTCCAGGCCAGCCTGGGTAACTTAGTGAGTTCCTGTCTTAAAAAATAAAAAGGGCTGGGTATGCACCTTAGTGGTATAGTGCCTTGGGTTCAATCCCCAGTAACACACATTTACACACACACACACACACACACACACATATACACACACACAATTCTGCTTTCTAAATTCTGAGTTTTGTCTGTTATGATAAATATATCTATATCATGTTAATAGTATATTAGTAATAATATCTGTAAGACTTATTTTGTGTGTCTAATTAGTGAGTCAATGTATCTTTTTTGAGCTAATTTGTTATGAGGTAGAGAAAAAGACAGCTGTTTTTGTTGTTGTACTGGGGATTGAACCCAGGGATTCTTAACCACTGAACCACATTCCCAGCCTCTTTTATTTTGAGACAAAGTCTCATAAGTTGCTTAGGGCCTTGCTAAGTTGCTGAGCTGGCTTTGGACCTGTGATCTTCCTGTCCCAGCCTCCCAAGCCTCTGGGATTACAGGCATGTGCCACTGTGCCTGAAGCAGCTGTTTTTCATATTCTTGTTACATAATGATATCAGTACTGATCTTGGTAATATAATGAACCTTAATTCATAAGCATATAGTAAGCATGTAGTTTTTTTCAGTACTGTTCTAGTTCGTTTCTAGCTATAAAATAAGTAAAAAATGATTCTAGAATCTATTAATATGTTGCATGAAAAATGGAAGATATCTTTAATAAAATTTATTATTTAGAATAGCTTTAGGGTCATAGTAGAATAGAGCAGGAAGTACAGAGAGTTCCACATGTGCCCTGTCTGCACACACACACACACACACACACACACACACACATACACACACACACAACCTCCCCTCTGCAGATGGCCTGCATTGCAGTGGTATGCTTGTTAGAATTGATGAGTCCAGGTGTTAACATTTATGTAAACTAAAGCCCACAGTTTACATAAGTGTTCACTCCTTGTGTTTTATATTCTACAGGATTTTGACAAATGTAAAATGGTGTATATCCACACCCCACAAAATGCACAAAATTCATTAAAACTACTTTATTTCATGGAAGCAAATCTCTTATGCATCCAGTTCTCATTTTTTTTCCTTTCTCCATGATCCAAAATTATACATTAAAATTTTAGGAAATAGACATGTTTACAAACATAACTAGTGTAATTCAGTATGGCAAATGCAAATATTGAGAGGATGCTAGAGTTAATGAAGAAATGGAAACCTGTATTCCTTTTTGATGATTCTTACTCAGCCTACATTTTTCCTTAAAAAAAGTTAAAAAACAAAATAGGGAGGTGAGCATGGATTGTGGCTAGTAACAAATGAAAAATTTAAAAGGACTCAAAGAGTATTTTCTGTGTTGTTCCCTTGTAGGCTAGAAACGAAAATCTCAGCAACACATTAGTGGAACTTTCTGCTCAGGTAGGACAATTACAAGCTAGAGAACAGGCTCTCACTACAATGATAAAACTTAAGGTAATTAAAAATAATTATATCTCCAGTTGCCAGAGCATTTTGTAGTTTACAAATCATATTCACATACTTTATCTTACCTAAGTCCCTTAGCCACCCATAAATGCAGAGCTGCCAAAGTTGCTTTTGTTTTAAATTCTTATTTTAGAAATGAGAAAAACAGGGCTGAGGTTGTGGCTCAGTGGTAGCGCGCTTGCCCAGCATGTGTGAGGCATTGGGTTCGATTCTCAGCACCACATATAAACAAATAAATGAATAAAGGTCCATCGATAACTAATAAAAATTAAAAAAAAAAAAAAAGAAATGAGAGAAACAAATTTAAAATCATGTCCCCAAAGCATTGAGAGAGGAGGTAGGACTCCACTTCTGGACATTTGTCTCCAAGGCCCATTCCATGGACTAGCATGCCTGAGTTGACTTGTTTTCTTCCCAAGTATTCATTGTTAGGTATTGTGAAGTTATTGGCAAATTGCTTGCTAACCCTTTTTTTTTTTTTTAAATGGAGAGGAAAGCTGTTATCAGTCAGAGAATTGATATAGTCATAATGTTATATAAAGTGATCTACAATCTCTTCTAATGTAACATGTCTTTGATATTGGTAACTAGGGGATGAGGTTGAATGATAATGCTAATTCATTTGTAATTTTTCCCAACACATTGTTTTGATGTGATTATAGGCAAACTTTTTTAAAATTAAAGAACAAATATCAAAATCTACAAATTAATTTAGTAGCAATGCCTATAATCCCAGCCATTTGGGAGGTTGAGGCAGGAGGATTTCAAGTTTGAGGCCAGCTTTAGCATCTTAGTGAGGCCCTAAACAACTTAGCAAGACCCTGTCTCAAAATAAAAAAATAAAAAAGGTTTCAGATGCATCTTAGTGGTAAAGCACCTCTAGGTTCAATCTCCAGTAACAAAAAACAACTAACCAGTATGCTGTCCATCTTAGCAAACTCTCTGGCAAAGCAGTGAGTATTAATGAAGATGCTGCAAAGATATTCCCCCCCACATTAGAATAGTGGATTTGTGAAAAAGCAGCACATGGAGAATTGGAGTTTTTATTCTGATGAAAAATAATAGTATTAGAACAAATGCCCTGTAGGGCATACTTATCAGGGGAGAAAGGAGCCCTGGGTTTTTAGGCTGAAAGAGATAGAGTGACAGTTGTGTATCTACTGGCATTGACAATTGTGCTGTTGTATGTAGTAGGACTTTGTGTGTGTATATGTTTCCTATTGATCTGGTCATGTAATTCAACAGTTTTTGTTGGTTTGGATGTTTTGTTTTTCAGGCCTGGGAATTGAACCCAGGACCTTTGACATGCTTGGCAAGCACTGTACCACTGAGCTACACTCCCAACCTTTCCATTGTGGTTTTTTTTTTTTTTGGTACCAGGGATTGAACTTGGAGGCACTCAACCACTGAGCCACATCCCCAGCCCTATTTTATATTTTATTAGAGACAGGATATCTCTCACTGAGTTGCTTAGCACCTCACTTTTGCTGAGGCTGGCTATGAACTCATGATCATTCTGTCTCAGCCTCCCGAGCTGCTGGGATTACAGGTGTGTGCCACCACTCCTGGATCCGTTGTTTTGTTTTTTTTAGTATAATTATTTTTAGTTATAGTTGGACACAATGTCTTTTATTATTTATTTATTTTTATGTGGCGCTGAGGATCAAACCGAGCACCTTGCCCATGCTAGGCGAGCACTCTACTGCTGAGCCACAACCCCAGTCCGCCATTGGTTTTTGAATGGTTTGCTCCAACCCTTTTTATCTCCCTATAAATCCTCCTAATATGAGATGTGCAGAATAAGTTTTTTTTTTCCAAAATGCATATATGATGTTGTAGCAAAAAAATGCTTATGCTTAAGTAGGGGTAAACCTGTTAATAATAGTTATTTCAGGAGAGTGGGGTAGGTTGAAAACTCTTATTATTTTAGACTTTTAGGTATTGTTTAACTGGATTTTTAGTACATACCTATTTGTGATTCAAAGACCCTCAATAATAATATTTTCTAATTTGGCTATGCTCATAGTGAGTCTTGGAGTCCTGTCTCCCTTTTTGAGTACTAGGGATTCAACCCAGGGACACTCAAACACTGAGCCACATCCCCAGCCCTTTTTTGTATTTTATAGAGAGACAAGGTCTCACTGAGTTGTTTAGGGCCTTGCTAAATTGCTGAGGCTGGCTTTGAACTGGCTTTGAGATCCTCCTATGTCAGCCTCCTGAGCCACTGGGATTACAGGCGTGTGCCACCATGTCTGGCCAGAGTCTGGTCATCTTAATGAACTGAAAGAAGGGAGGAAATGTTGGGCTTAAGGGATTTATTTGTAATGCAGAGAATAATTTCCCAGTCCAAATGCTGCCACCATTTCTCTTGCTGTGCCAGTATGTTAGGTCATCATATTGTCTGGTTCTAAACTTTCCAAGAGACAGTAAGGTATAATGATAGCACATGGCTTCTGAGGCCAGTCAGCTGGGTTCGAATGGTGGCCCCATCACTAACTAGTTGTACAGTCATGGCCAAGTAACAATCCCTTTAGGAGTCTGTTGATTCCTCCATCGCTCAGCAGTAGTAGTGTCTACCTCATAGAGTCATGGTGAAGATCAATGAGTTAACATGAAAAGTGCTTAGAAAGAAACCGGGGCACCATGAGGCCTGTGTAAATGTAATCTTTTCTTACTGATTAATTGGAATTTTAAAATGTAGCTTAACAGTTTTCAACTTGGTTTTTAGGACAAAGATATTATTGAGGCAGTCAATCACATTGCAGATTGTTCGGGTAAATTTAAAATGTTAGAGCATGCTTTACGTGATGCTAAGATGGTGGAGAATTGTATTGTGAAAGAAAAGCAAGATTATAAGCAGAAATTGAAGACACTTAAGATCGAAGTCAATAAATTAAAAGGTAAGGAAGAGATGCAAGTGTAAGATGGTAATATGCTATGTTGGGAATATATTTCTTCATTTGGGTTCCCTTAATCTTAGAGTGAATGGGGCTGTTCCTGGCTTTGGGTTCTAACATGAAATGTCTGTTTCATTTACATGGAATTATGTTGCAATTTTTGTGTTACAAGATAAATAATAAAATTGGGATAAACTGCATAATGTATCATATTTTAAAAAAAACTCTTGCCATAGTTTAGGTAGCTGTATCAGTTAGCAGTTGCTGGTATGTGGCTCATAACAGACAGTGGCAGTGTCTCAGCAGCATGGGTCCTGACAATTATTAAATTCAGTGTTGGAAGAGGGATTTGGCTGGTCTTGGTTGGACTCAAGAGACCTCTCAAAAAGCTCATCTGCTCCATGGGTCTTCTCATCGGCAGGCTAGCCAAGGCATTTCTTCCCACAGTGAAGCCAAAACTTAACACAAAAGCAGACACTTAAGATTGAGTCCTGGAGTTGACATGGGTCACTTCTGCTTTATTCTGTAGGCCAAAGCAAGTGATGTGGCTGAGCGCAAAGTCAGGTAGCATTGCAAAGTCATATGTAGGGAGGGATGAGGAGTCACCACTAACAGTCTGCCAGAGTGCCTTGGTGACTGGTATCTGAAGTAGGACCAAGCCTATGATTCAAAGCCATGTCAGTTCACTTCTCTCTGATTCTTAAAGTTTTATAGTGAAATGAAGCAAAGTTTGCCAAATGCCTTTATATATATTTGTTATATATAGTGTATATATTTAAATGTGGATATGGGTGATGGTGTCAGACTTTAAATTTACAAAGGATATGGAGGCAGCCCTATTTTTCTCTGGCCTTTCCCCTTGGGCAGGTTGGAAGGTTCAGAATAAACTGATTGAAGAGCTATCTTTTTTTTTTTTTTTTTTGCTCTGGGGATTGAATCCAGGGGCATTTAACCACTGAGCCATGTCCCTAGCCCTTTTTATGTTTCGAACAGGGTCTCACTAAGTTGCTTAGGGCCTTGCTAAGTTGCTTAGGGCCTCACTAAACTGCTGAGGCTGGCCTTGAACTTGTAATCCTCCTGCCTCGACATCCTGAGTTCCTGGGATTACAGGCATGTTCCACTGTGCCTGGTGAGGAGCTATTATTTTAGTCTTAAATTTGCACCCATACTATCACATTTTATAAATGGCTGCTGCATTAGACGAGAGGACTACCCTACTGTGGAACAGGCCACTTTAGAAGCAGCTACAGAACTGTGGCAGGGAAATCATTCTGCCTCTATGTAGTGTGAAGTGCCTCAGGAGGCAGCAAGGTCTTCTTGGATAAACCAAGCAAGAGAGTGATGTGGAGAAGGTTCTTGTGTATTCCTGAACAAATGACTCTTTACATTTCTTTCAACTAAAAAATTCTGAAATTATGAAATTTTATCTTGGCTAATATAATTTAAAAGACTCAGCATTTTAAATCTTGACCTGTGGTAAATTTCGTAGATCTTGTTTTCATTTGTAGCTTCTGCTAAGATTACAATCATATTATGAGTCCTGCGTTAGTGGAAATAGACTCTGTCCTCTCTTTTAGATCAACACTTGATAATTCAGGAATACATTGTAAATATTCAGTGTTTATTGAATATTTAGTCCATTTTTCAGTGAAATATTCAAGTGAAAAAATTCTGTTGTATAAATATTTTATAAATTCAGTACTTAAAAAAAAGTAGGATATTGGGAATTAGAAAGAGAATGAAGGAAATAGACTCATTTAGTCTCATTGGACTGGGGAGGCAAATTGGAAGAGTTAGCATGGGAACTGAAACTGGACAGTGGGCAGAACTAGCCCTGTGAAGACCTGGGCCAAGAACCTTGCAGACAGGCCATGCATGTGGTGCACACCTATGATGCTAGTGATTTGGGAGACTGAGGCAGGAGGATCAGCAACTCAGACCCTGTCTCAAAATTAAAAAGGAGGGCCTGGGCGGTGGCTCAATGGTAGAGCACTCGCCTAGCATGTGTGAGGCACTGAGTTCAATCTCAGCACTACATAAAAAAATAAATAAACAAAACAAAGGTATAGTGTCCATCTGCAACTAAAAAAGAAATCCTAAAAAAAAAAAAAAAAATTGAAAAAGGACTGGGGATGTAGCTCAATGGTAAAATACCTCTGGGTTCAATCCCCAGTACCAAAAACCAAAACAACACAACAACAACAAAAAACCCTTCCAGGCAGAAGAAACAGAAAATACAGAAGCACTAGGGTGAGTTTTAAGGTTGGGACTTTTTTTTCCCTCTAACACCAACAAATTCTCCATTTCTTCAATGCCAACTGAGTGTTCAAAAATTCAGTTCAGTTCAACTCAACACTGTCTACCTGGAGTTAGTGTCAGATCCCACAGGTGGTGGTGGTGGTAGTGGTGATGATTATGATGATGATGATGATGATGTTGATGATTTGGGTTCTGGGGTTGAACTGAGGGGTACTCTACCACTGAGCTATATCCCTAGTCCCTATTTTATTTTTTTGAGACAGGGTCTCCCTTAATTGTTAAGGCTGGCCTCAAATTTGCAATCCTTTTGCCCCAGCCTCCCAAGTCACTGAATTATAGGTATGTGCCACCACATATGATTTAGCCCCCATAGATTAAAGACAGACTTCAGACACCAGTCACAAATCTCAGGGGGTCCCCTCTACTTCTGACTGGCAGTAACTACCTCCTTGGATTGGATTGTTTCCTAGAATGGTTCATAAAACTCAGGGAAACACTTTACCTCCTTTTCTGGTATATTATAAAGGACACAGTTCAGGAACAGCAGGCGGAAGAGCTGGATTCCATGCATAGAGCTCCTATTCCTTCTCTGGAGTGCTACTTGAATATGTCCATGTATTCACCAAACCAGTTTTCCTTAAATTTCAAATCTCCTGTTCAGAAATTTTTATAGAACTCAGTCTCCAGGCCTGCCTCCCTTTCTGGGAGGCAGTGGGTAGGGCTGAAAATTCCAGCTCTTTTAATCCCTAGATCTTGCTGTACCCAGAGCCATCTGGAAGCTACCAAGGGGCTGGCCCTTCCTAAGTAACCTCATTAGCAAAAACTGTGGTGCAGTCTTTCCAGTGAGAGAAGATGGGAAAGCCAGGATTTTAGATCTTTGCCAGAAACAGAGGCCAAAAGCTGAATTTATTTTTCCTTTTAATTCATCCATGTCCTAGGAGCAGAAGGAAAGAAGGGGGAGAGGATCAAGGAAAGGGACATATCCAGGTCACACTGGCTTGTCTGCAACGAAGGGTATTGACTTCATTCTGAGTTCAGTAGGAGGACTTCTTATTGAGAAATGGCACAGGCAGTTTTTATTTGTAAAGATTGCTGTGTGCAAGCCGGGCTGTGCAGGAGGGGCAAGGCCAGAGCAGGAGACCAGCCAGACAAGAGGTAGCAAAACCTTGAACGAGTGTTGCTGCCAGGAACATGGCCAGATGTCCAGCTTTCAGATTAACTGGTAGTTTGTGCTGAGGACATAAGGGTTCTTCATAGTGTATAGCTTCCTAGGAAGCCAGTATTTATTTGAGGAATTTTTTTCCTTCTGTTTATGAAGAGGACCTAACAGAAAAGACAACGGAAAATAATGAGCAGCGAGAAGAGATCATTCGCCTTAAGCAAGAGAAAAGCTGCCTGCATGACGAATTGGCTTTTACTGGTAAAAAAAAAATAAATAATAACAATTACAGTGATTGAATAGTTAAATGTTAATAACCTAAACTTTCTATGGTACTGCTATGACAGGCTAGTGGAAATACACCTGTCTCAAAACAGGTTTTGGTGTTTTATTTTGTTTTTACTGCCCTTTGAGGAATTGGTGAGGGACCAGGTAGGGAATTTTAACTGTAATTAAGCTTCCAAGTAACTGTTCCCTTTTCTGTGAGATGAGGACCTGTGCTGAGCCTATCATTCTTCTTCTCACTGAAAGCATAATATTCCTTTAAAACTCATTTAAGCCAGGTGCAGTTGTGTACACCTGTAATCCCAGCATTCAGAAGGCTGAAGCAGGAGGATCATGATTTTGAGGGCAGCCTCAGCAAGAGCAAGACCATGTCCCTCCCCCCAAAAAAAGTTATTTGAAAAGAATTTTATATATTGATGTAAGGAGAATGTTTATTTTATTTTGTAGTACTGGGGATTGAACCCAAGAGTGCTTTACCACAGAGCTACATCCCCAGCCCATTTATTTATTTATGTTTATTTACTTATCTGTTGATTAATTAATTTTTTTCCCATCTGTTTATTAATTGATTGATTGTACTGGAGATTTGATGCAGGGCCTCATACATTCTGGACAAGCACTCTGTCACAGAGCTACATCCCCAGCACTAGTATTTTTTTTTTTTTTTTTTGAGACAAGGTTTTCACTAAGTTGCTGAGGCCAGCTTCATACTTGTGGTCCTCCTGTCTTAACCTCCCAAATAGCTGGGTTACAGGCATGCACTACACTGCCTGGCAAGGACAATGTTTGTAATTCTGCAAATTCCCAATAAAAATGAGGAATTCAGTATTTTCCCAATTTGCAAATTAATTACCTGTAGTAATTGCAGTTGGAAAAATATTCATGTGTAAGTCATGAGTGTAAGTATATTCATATGCATCAGTATGACCCTAAAATAAGAATGCCGATGCATTTTCCTTGACTAAGCAAGTTTCCCCATTTGCAGTCTTAACTCCTCTGATAACATGAAAACTGCCCCAGAATCTCCACTAGTGATGACCTGTCCTTTCCCGCTCCCTGTTGAGAATCTCTGATGTGTAGAGCTTGTTTACACTAACCCTGTCATCGAAGGTTTTATTAGGCTTTCATTTCAGTAGTTTGTATTAGGAACATCATAGATTTGGAGGTGAAGTTCCAAATAGAAAATTAGATTAGGGTTGGGAATGTAGCTCAGTCAGTAGAGTGCTTGCCTCGTATACACAAAGCCGTGGGTTCAATCCCCAGCACCAAAAAAGAAAGAAAGAAAATTAGATTAACGCTTTTTGGAGTACACTGTTACCTAGCCTCAGTACTCCTCCTTCTAGGAAAAGAATACATTTCTACAGATTAAAGGGGAAGAAAACAGTATTATATTTAAGATTTTTTTCAAATACTGTAGAATTCTTAATTTTAATCTTCTGTGACTCAAGATTGGGGGAAGCCAGTCATGGTGATGAATACCTGTGTCACAGCTACTCAGGAGACTGAGGCAGGAGAATTACAAGTTTCAATCCAGTCTGGATATCTTAACGATACCCCCCATCGCCAAATACAATTTGTTTAAAAAGGGCTCCCCAGGGCTGGGGATGTGGCTCAAGCGGTAATGCGCTCGCCTGGCATGCATGGGGCGCTGGGTTAGATCCTCAGCACCATGTAAAATAAAGATGTTGTGTCCACCGAAAACTGAAAAATAAATATTAAAAAATTCTCTCTCTCTCTCTCTCTTTAAAAAAAAAAAAAGAGGGGGGCTCCCTAGCCCTTTTTAGTTCAGTGGCAGAGCTCTGCTGAGCGAATCTTTTATACAGGGCCCTGGGTTCAATTTTGAGTACCACCAAAAACAAACAAACAAAAAAATTGTGGGGAAGGTGCAGTTTTCTATCACCAGAGGTCACTGTTTCCATTGTTTCTAGGATTGCTGGCTCTCAAAATTATACTACTTTTTATGTTACTAAAGATGTAGCATATCCATAGCTTTACCATTGAATTTGGAGAATCTTTGGATCAACATTTGTGTATTAGTGATTTTACTAATTCTTAGGAGCTCATAGGTCTACAAAGAATTTAGTATTACAGAGCTAGGATTGTGGCTCAGTGCATGTGTAGGGCACTGGGTTCAATTCTTAGCACCAAATGTAAATAGATGAATAAAATAAAGGCCCATCAACAATTTAAAAAAATTAATTAAAAAAAGAATTTAGTATTTTAAAAATGTTATAAATAAAATGCCCTGGAATGTCAAAGGAAAAATAAAAGTTTATGGGATATTTTAACAGTCTCTCTCTCTCTCTTTTTTTTTTTTTTTTTTTGCAGACAAGGTCTCAACTGCTCAGGTTAACCTTGAACCTCTTGGCTCAAGTAGTCCTCCTCCAAAGGAGCTGGAACTATAGGTGTGAACCACCACACCCATCCAGGGCTCCCTTCTTTTTGATTCATCATTCTTTATTTATACATCCAATTTTTTTTTGGACGGGGAATTGAACCCAGGTGTGCTCTACCACTTAGCTATATCCCTAGCCCTTTTTATTTTCTATTTTGAGACAGGGTCTTGCTAAGTGCTTAGGGCCTTGCTAAATTTCCCAGACTGGCCTTGAACTTGTAATCTTCCTGCCTCAGCCAGCCTTTGGAGTCACTGGAATTACAGGTGTGTGCCACCAAGCCTGGCACTTCCACTGTTTAAATAACTGATTTTTCTTTTTTCCTTTATGCATATAATTGAATTCAAATAAACTGAATGTAACTATATAAATGATGCCAGTTCATTGTTTCTATGTGGTTTTGTGTGGTGTTGACTTGTCTGATATAAAGAAATAAATCAAGGGCTGGACACTCAGCTCAGTGGTAGAGTGCTTGCTTAGCATGCTCAGGGTCCTAGGTTGGATCCCCAGCACCACTCCCACCCCACCCACCCCACCCCCTAAAAAAGGAAAAAGTAAAATGGAGCTTAGATCTGCTTTGGAGGCCTGAGCATGAAGTGTGCGGGGTGTGACTTTCCACAGAGGACTCCTCACTCTTTTTTCTGCATGGTCCTCTGTATCCACTAGCAAACACCAAGGGAATACTGTCTGGGTAGAGTTGAGTCTGCAGCGCATATTGTTCTTAAATGTTTTTGCAATGTATCAAATGTACAGTGATTGCAAATATTTTTATTCTATTCCATCTAAGAGAAAATAATGTGAAAAAAAGCTTCTTTTATGAAAGAACCATATGTAAAAGTTGTAAACTTCCATTTCAGGTGCATCCGGTTTTAGAAACCAACATTATCATTAGGGGTCTTTTTTTCCCCCCTAGTACTGGGGATTGAACTCAGGAGTATTTACCACTGAACTACATCTCCAGTTCTTTTTATTTATTTTTGAGACCAAGCCTTGCTAAGTTGCTGTGGCTGGCCTTGAACTTGTGATCCTCCTGCCTCAGCCTCCTGAATTGCTGGCAAAATTTATTTTTAATTGAGACCTAATAATTGTAAATATTATGGGATACAATATGAGAATTTGATGTATGTATACAATGTGTAATGATCAAATCAGAATAATAACATTTCCATCTTCTATTATCAATTTCTTTTTTTTGTGGTACTGGAGAAGGAACCTATGGCCTTGCACATGCTAGGCAAATTCTCTACTACTGATACATGCCCAGCCCTAATTTTTTTTTTTTAAAGCTCAATGGAAAGCATTTTATTTTTTAAATTTTTTTAAATTTTATTTTTTTAGAAAGAGAATTTTTTTTTAATATTTATTTTTTAGTTTTCGGCGGACACAACATGTTTATTTGTATGTGGTGCTGAGGATGGAACCTGGGCCACACGCATGCCAGGCGAGCGTGCTACCGCTTGAGCCACATCCCCAACCCCAGCCCCAATTTTTTTGTTATTTGATTTCTCTGTTCTTTGTGAAATAATTTCTCCTTAAGAATAACGTTAATCTTTTCTGGTATAGTACCTTAGATTGTTTAGTTCTTGTAGGTTCTTATTTTCCACATTTTGAAGCTAGTTTAAAAATATTCATTTGTGGGACTGGGGTTGTAGCTCAGTAGTAGTTTACTTGCCTTGCATGCATGAGGCACTGGGTTCGAATCTCAGCATTACATAAAAATAAATAAAGATATTGTGTCTATTTATAACTAAAAATACTTTTAAAAAATATTCATTTGTGGGTGGTGGGTAGGGAAGAATGAAGGAACTTTGGATTGTGCAGAGGGAAGTGAGGGGAGGGGTGAGGCTGTGGGGTTGGGAGAGACAGTAGAATGAGAAAGACATTATTACCCTATACACATGTTGATTACACTATTGGTGTGACTCAGCACCATGTACAGCAGAGGAATGAGAAGTTATGCTCCATTTTTATACAATGTGTCAAAATGCATTCTACTGTCCTATATAATTAATTAGAACAAATTTTTAAACAGAAAAGTTTAAAATATATATACATACATATATATGTGTGTGTGTATGTATGTATAATATATATAAATGCCCTACTGCAAATCTGGTCACACTAAAATATCCGTGCTTCAGCAAAATATTTATAAAGTCTTTGCAAAAAGTGAAGATTTTAAAAATTAATAGTACCTCTCTTAGTCTTTTTTTGCACTAAAAAACTGAGAATGTAGATTGAGGTTGAATATCCCTTATCCAAAATATTTGGGACCAGAAGTGTTTCAGGGTCTTTGGGATTTTTGGAATAGTTGCACGTACATAAGTAAACATCTTAGGGATGGAACCTGAGTCCTAAACAGGAAATTCATTATTGTTTCATATACACCTTATACTTATAGCCTGTAGGTAATTTTAAACAGTATTTTTAGCATGCTTACATTTTTTTTTTCCAGTACTGGGGATTAAACATAGGAGTTCCTTACTACTGAGCCACATCTTCATCCCTTTTTTTTTTTTTAAATTTTGAGACAGGGTCTTACTGAGTTTCACAGGCTAGGCTCAAGCTTGAGATCTTCCTGCTAGCCTCCTTAGAATCCATTAGGGATACTTGACCTGTATCCCTATGCATATTAAAGATAATTCTCATTGTGATTATCTGGCAAGTGAAAAGGGTTTTTAGGAAGTAGGAAACCTTTAAAAGAGTGTCTGGCTTTTACAAATAGAAACTCATTTGTTAACTTATGAGGTTTCCTTAGAGGTAAAAAAATCTTTAGTCAGTGAGAATTTATAAGAAGGACTTAATTGCGAGATTCTATCACATTGACTTGCATGATGGCAAAAATAGTGATTTCTTCCCCTGTCATGTTTTCATGTTTTTTTTTCATGTTGTTCAACTTTTTTTTAACAATGAAAACAGTCCTAAGTTACTTGTATAATATGAAAAAAGTTAAAAATAAAATAACATATATCAAGTATAGAGATTTGGAAATCATTCCCATCCCATTCCTATAATAAGAAAGACAAATAAGCCTTCCATCTAAAAATAACCTTTCTCGGGGCTGGGATTGTGGCTCAGCGGTAGATTGCTTGCCTAGCACGTGTGAGGCCCTGGGTTCGATCCTCACCACCACATAAAAATAAAAAAAATTTTTAAAAAAGATATTGTGTCCAACTACAACTAAAAAATAAGTATAAAAAATAAAAACCTGGGCTGGGGATATGGCTCAAGCGGTAGCACGCTCACCTGGCATGCGTTCAGCCCGGGTTCAATCCTCAGCACCACATACAAAGATGTTGTGTCCGCCAAAAACTAAAAAATAAATATTAAAAAATTCTCTCTCTCTCTCTCTCTCTCTCTCTCTCTCTCTCTCTCTCTCTCTCTCTCTCTCAAATAAAATAAAATAAAATAAAAACCTTTTTCTTTCTGATTCCCGCCCCCCCCCCATACTGAGTATTGAATCCAGGGACACTTTATCACTGAGCTACATTCTCAGCTCTTTATTTTTTATTTTTAGACAGTGTCTTGCCAAGTTACTGAGGCTGGCCTCAAACTTGGTGTTCTCCTGCCTCAGCCTATGGGGTAGCTGGATGACACATGTGCCATGCTGCTCTTGGCTTTTTTTTTTTTTTTTTTTTTTTTTTAATGCTAGAGATCCAATCCAGGGATTCATGCATGCTAAGTAGCTAGCTTCATCCTCAACTCCTAAAAAAACCTTGGCATATTGGCTATCAAGCTTTTTTTTAAAAAAAATACTTGTACTGGTATATCTATATAGAATAGTGGTATTTGTTGTCACATTCTTGTACATGCACACAATATAACAATACAATTTTGTTTCTTTAGCTCTCAGACCTTATACATATTTACATATAAACACACACTTAAGTTGGAATTATTTTTTGATTTAACATGAAGTATTTTGTAAAGTTGTCCATTTGATGAATCTACTGAAAAAAAAAGAATCTAGTCAGAATCATGGAGTAAAGCTCTTCTCAGTAAGTTCAGGAACAACACAACAACCGTGTTAATTGTTACCTTGTTAGAAATGGAGAGGTTCATGTTGATATGGCTGATGAAAAGTGTTTAATAATTTTTGTTCTTAAATAGTAGAGAGAGAAAAGAGGAAAGATGAGTTACTGGATATCGCAAAGTCAAAACAAGAACGTACAAATTCAGAACTGCATAATTTGAGACAGGTATGTTCCCAGTTATCTTTCTCTCACTGTTAGGAAGGAAATGTTCATGAACGGACTAAGAAATTGTACACTGGTTAATTTTGTCTGTGGCACTTTTGGAATCCTGACTACACTAGCCATACATTTAGCATAGTCGATCAGGTCTTGCTTATGGTAATTTAAAGTCAGCCATACTAACAAATATTAGGGTGAACTTAGGGAGAATAAAGGCAAGCAGTGCACACTTCTCTAGCAAACTATCTGATGTATTAAGATTTGAAAGTGACAAATTGTAGCCTCCATTTAGCTTCATTGTTATATTTTATATTGATTTATCACTATCTATGGCAGATTTATGTAAAACAACAGAGTGATCTCCAGTTTCTTAATTTCAATGTGGAAAATTCTCAGGAATTAATTCAGATATATGATTCAAAGATTGAGGAATCGAAAGCCCTGACATCCAGGTAATCTTAGCATATGCTGTTACTATGATCTTGGCTTTTATTTCATCATTGGATCAATATTTACTTTGTGTTTACCACAGGCCAGGACCTACTACCATTCCTCATGTAGTAGGAAATACTATATATGTGCTAAAATTAATAATAGTCCTAGGTTATGGTGAGACCTGATTTGAGAATTTTAGGCATGATTCTAATTTAGCCACTTGATAAAAGTAAAATCATTAGATCTGATCTGTATTGGGTAGAAGATAGGCCAGAGGTAAACCAGTCCTTCATTCAGTTATTCTCTCATTCAGCACCCACAGTATTCAGGCACTAGGCCAGGAATAGGAAATAGCAAGATGCATAGGACTTAATACTTGCCTCAAGAAATAACGTCAAAAATGGCATTGGTATCTGCAGTTGGAGCTCAACACTTAAGGGTTGGCATATTGGCTCTCAAAATTTTTAAAAAAAACATATTTGTATTGGTGTATCTACATGGAATAGTGGTATTTGTTGTCACATTCTTGTACATGCACAAAATATAACAATACAATTTGTTTTGTTAGCTCTCAGACCTTATGCGTATTTACATATAAACATACACTTAAGTTGGAATTCTTTTTTGACTTAACATGAAGTATTTTGTAAAGTTGTTTAAAGATTATTTTGAGATCCCTGCCCTCAGCCTGATTTTCCTGTTTGCCTTATCAATAGGAGACTACTTTCCTAACTTGTACCCAATTTCTGTAAAATTAAAGTATAAATATATAAAGTTAGCAGGCATAATAATTAAACAATTAAATTTAGTCTGCTTTTTTAAGCAGAAATGTTATAAGAAGCCGTGAAAAGGAAGAGGGAGTAGAGAAGTTCTCCAGATCTGGATTGGATTGACATTGATGGCATCTCCTTTCCCTGGAAGAAAATGTAGTGGGATTAGTAGCTGCAGGAAACCGGTGTAAAATATTGCTACAGGCAGTGTAGCAGGAATTCAGCTGTGCTGCAGCTCTTATTGTGCTTTCCTTCTGGGGCCTCTGTTGGAAGTTATTACCCTATTGCTCTGTGGCCCAGCTGCTGCCACTGTCAGTAGACACCAGTTCCACCCAGGGTTCTCTTGAGGGCAAAATCCCCTGACATTGTCACTTTTTCCTCTTTATATGTCAGTGCCACTGAGAGATACTTGGTGAGTTGGGATTACTCCTAAAAAGCAAAAAATGGCCTATATGCCGTTTTGAAAGGAAAGAGTTGTGTTTTCTAGGGGATCAGACCAATACAGATCAGAATACCTGAATACATGCGACATGAGAAATCTTAAAGTAAGGTATGCTAACAGGTTTTGTCACATTTATGTAGTATCCTTGATTTGGTGGAAGTGGGTCATTTATAAAGTAAGTACAGTAGAAGTTAAGGATGAGAAAGGGGAAGTGCTTGTAGCTTGGTGGTCAAAAAGGCTTCCTGGAGGAGATCAGGCTGGAAGTGGGCTCTGCATATCAGACCAGTGGGTCTTATTGGGATTTAGCTCTAATGAGGCATATGAGAAATACTTAGAATAATGATATCAAGTGTTTTATAACTTTCCTTTTTTGTAATGCCACTATAGCAGAGACATGTGTTTATCAGACCTTGACAATAACCACCTAAAAGTCGATGCTAAGAGGGAGAAAAGTCAGAAGTCACTGGTTAAGGACCCAAAATTTGAGACCACATTGGCTCAGCAAAATAGGCCAGACAAGATTTCTTGTGAGGTATGCAAAGGGAAGAAACTACAGATTAATACTGAATCTGGGGAAAAAAATATAATTGCTTTATCATCTCTGTTTACAAAAGACTTAATGGAAAAACAAAAGTCTTGGTCTCTGGGTGGAAAAATCCAGAGTGAACCCGAAAACAAAATCACATTGTGCAAGATCCATGAAACATCATCAAAAGGTGGTGGAATTAGGTTTCAGAATGAAGAGAAGCAGCTCTGGGAAAGTTCAGCATCTTTACCTGATGAAAAGCAGTGGCATGATGTCAGTGTTTACCTGGGCCTGACCGACTGCTCTGATGCAAAGCCACCTGAAAAGCTGGATGTGGACTGTCATGACTTGATGGAAAAGTCTGAGATGTCATGTGGCCCCAGGAATGAAGGATGTCAGAGTGACAGTGACCTGTATGAATCCAAGTGCTGCCACCCGAGTAACTTCATAATCGAAGCCCCAGGCCACATGTCTGATATGGAGTGGATGAGCATTTTCAAGCCTTCTAAAGTGCAAAGAATTGTTCGCCACAAATCTGTGTGTACTTGTTCAGGAAGTGTCAGTGCAACAAAATATAACTCCTCAGCAAGGTTAGTGATGCTCACATCTATATGCCAGCACATAGTGTGTGTGCCAGAGCGTGCAAGTTCAGAGAGCTGCAGTAGCCACCTTGTGCCTCCTGTTAAACCACAGCAGTGTTTGCAAAGGAAATCTTAAGACAGACCGCTTACCCCTTGCATAGTCAGTTGAGTGCTTGATTATACAAAGGCTGTATTAGATTTCAGAGAGGAGTTGATTCTGGGGACTTCTGAGGCAAACATTTGGCTTAAAAACAAAACCAGTAATGAGTTGGCCAAATACGTTTTATTAAAATACAGATGGGTGGGTCACTGTGCAGGATGGAATGCTGCTCTGAAGCATTCTTCACCTCTGGATCTATTTGGAATCAAGTGTATCCTTCTGTGTCCAGAGTGCATTATTTTAACCACATATCAAAATTTCTTTTTGCCCTTATCCAGGGTCACTTGGCATATTCCCCATCCAACTGCTTATCCTGGATCCAGCTTATATCTGTTTTCAACTTTATAGTCCCTCATTTTTTTTTTTAAATCATGTAAGCGAATATTTGTATTTAATAAGCTGATAAAATTTACTAGGTTTTTAGAGATGAAAATGGATTAGATATTAGCAGAGGCTGAATTATTCAGGTTCATCTTTTTAGATTTGCTGAATCTTGTGGTTGAGTGGCACTGTAATGTCTGCTATTTTTAACAAAGCATAGCTTGTAGATTTTAAAATACAGAAAGGATGAAGTTTCTATATTGAGAGTCTTATTTGAATTATTGTATTGATTTTCATTTTAAAATTTCTTTCTAGTACTTATTATTTGGAGTGTTCTTTGACCCTTTTAGAAGCTTCAGTCCTTTAAAAATCATATCCTGCCATTTGCAAAAAAAAAAAAAAATTAACTTGGTTGTTGCATTCAATATCATCTATAGTCATATTTGGTTTTTAAAAATCTTTGGGTGGGGCTGGGGATGTGGCTCAAATGGTAGCGCGCTCACCTGGCAAGCGCAGGGCGCTGGGTTCGATCCTCAGCACCACATAAAAATATTGTGTCCGCCGAAAACTAAAAAATAAATATTAAAAAGTTCTCTTTCTCTCTCTCT
The DNA here is from genome assembly GCF_052094955.1 of Ictidomys tridecemlineatus. Classification (NCBI taxonomy): domain Eukaryota; kingdom Metazoa; phylum Chordata; class Mammalia; order Rodentia; family Sciuridae; genus Ictidomys; species Ictidomys tridecemlineatus. The sequence continues at coordinate 92,704,191 of NC_135478.1, forward strand.
CTCTCTCTCTCTCTCTCTCTCTCTCTCTCTCTCTCTCTCTCCAAAAAAAAAAAAAAAAAAGTCTTTGGGTGATTGCAAGTAATCATCACACTAGGGGACAACGTTCTGTTTGTCACTACTACACAAGAACATATTAAGGGATGAAAAGCTTGTGTTGGATAGTTTTGAGAGCATAGAGGAGCAAATTATATATAATTTATATGTTAAACTTAATGTATAAAACAAATTCAAAATCACCTTTCCTTCTAAGGCCCTTTGACCTGACTGACTTAAAATAATTGAGGTAACTGCTTGTTCTGCCAGTGGAGGCACATGCCAAGGCATCACATGACAGATACGTGACTAAGTAGGAAAGATAATTATGTTTTCCTATTTTTCCATAGATTACAAGAACTTGTATGTCCACTCTATTATCTAAGTAAAATATTCGCATTTGTGCCCCCATTCCATTTGACAAATAGAGGTTTGCCTGTGGAGAGAGAAGCCACAGGCACCTGCTCTTCCATGTTCCCTAAAACCCACCAACTGTAGGAGAATCAGCCACTGTGGCACCGTTTCACTTTCACAAAAGGCTCCATACAACTATTGACAAACTTGGCCTCGAAAACCAAAAACCTAACATTTTCACAAGTTTAACCTTACTCTGCATTAATTTTCCCCTTCCCTTTTGGATAATCCTGTCCCTAGAACTAATCTACCTTCCTTCCTTTAGTGTTAGCAGAGTGAATTCAGTGCCTATAGCATGCTTAAGCCCCTGCCCCCCACCACACCCTCTTTGTGGGTTTTTTTTTTTTTTTGAGGAGGGAAATTTCCTATTCTGTAGTTACCCTTAACTACAAATATTGTTTTAATTCTTATTTGCAAAAGATGCATTAATTTCCAATATTATACTCAAATTAGAGCTTCTTTATTTAAAAAACAACATGTTGGGCTGGGGATGTGGCTCAAGCGGTAATGTGCTCACCTGGCATGCACAGGGCACAGGGTTCGATCCTCAGCACCACATAAAAATAAAATAAAGATGTTGTGTCCACCGAAAACTAAAAAAAAATTTTCTCTTTCTCTCTCTCTCTCTAAAAAAAACAACATGTTTTGTCTTCTTGAGATACTTTTAAGTATGATACTGTATGATACATGTAGGGTATTGCTTTAAGATAATCTGTTTATGTTTGATCTTATTATTCACAGTGAGCTAATTGCCATCCAACATTCCCACTGTTTGAGTTCTTCAAAGTCTGCCCTAAGAGAGGATGAGACAGAGGCCCCTCCTGATAAAAATAATTTATCCAAGGGTTTGTTAATCAACAAAGAAGCAGCTTTGTCCAGCAAAAAGGTTTGTTTTGTTTATCAACTCCTAGTTTGTTCAAGCAACATTTCTATCCAACATGCTTCAGTTTTTCTGTATTACTCTCACATAATTTTGACCATTCCTCAGTTTTTCAAGTTATAGAACTTTAAGGTTCTTTTTATTTATTATTTATTTTTGGGGGGCAGAACTAGGAATTGGACTCAGGGGCACTCTGGTTGTGTGTATGTTGTCTTCCAGCAGCTGTACTGAAAAGATTCAGAAACTATAGCAGGGATAGATATTTTTTCTTAGTTAGAAGCTATTTAAGTAAAAGGTCTTTCTCCTTTTTAAAAAAGATAATTAAGGGCTGGGATTGTGGCTCACTGGTAGAGCACTCACCTAGTGTGTGTGAGGCCCTGGGTTCGATCCTCAGCACCACATAAAAATAAATAAATAAAGATATTGTGTCCAACTATAGCTAAAAAATAAATATTTTTAAAAAAAGATAATTAAATTTGGTTTACCATCTGATTTCAGATAATGAATAGGAAAAATAAGCTTTGAGTCAGTAAATTTAATTTTGCAAAAGTTTTATTTCCATATTATGATTCTTTACCTACAGAGCCTGGAGGAAGAGAAAAAAAAAGGAAGATGGAGTTGTTGAGAGTAGGAGTTTTTTTTTTTAATATTTATTTTTTAGTTATAGTTGGATACGATATCTTTATTTTATTTATTTTTATGTGGTGCTGAGGATCGAACCCGGGGCCTCGCACGTGCTAGGCGAGTGCTCTACCGCTGAGCCACAATCCCAGCCTGAGAGTAGGAGTTTTTGTTTAAAATATGTTCTTCAGGGGGCTGGGTTGTAGCTCAGTGGTAGAGCACTCGCCTGGCATGTGTGAGGCACTGGGTTTGATCCTCAGCACCACATTAATAAATAAACAAAGGTATTGTGTCCATCTACAACTAAAAAAAAAAACATTTAAAAAATAAAAAATATGTTCTTCAGACTAGAAGCATCATCACCTGAGAACTTGCCAGAAATGCAGTTTTTCAAGCCCACCCAGGACATATTGTTTTATCTCAGTTTTTTCAGGTGTGTGTGTGTGTGTGTGTGTGTGTGTGTGTGTGTGTGTGTGTGTGTGTGTGTTACTAGGGTTAGAGCCAAGGGGCACTATATTGCTGAGTTACATTCCCAGACCATTTTTAATTTTTTATTTTGAGACAGGGTCTCACTAGGCTGCTGAGGCTGGCCTCACACTTGCGATTCTCCTGCCTCGAACTGCAGAGTCATTGGGATTATAGGGTCAATTAATATTATTATTTTTTTAAAGAAGATTCTTTTTTAAAAAAATATCTTTATTTTTATTTGTTTATTTTTATGTGGGGTGCTGGGGACTGAACTCAGGGCCTCACGCATGCAAGGCAAGCACTCTACCAGTCTACTCTACTGAGCTACAACCCCAGTCCACAGGCTCAATTATTTTTAAATTAATGGTTTTATACAAAGCTGGAGCCTACAAGTCAGTGTTTTGTCTGGATTATGTGATTAATCGAAGTCCAAATTACCCACTTTTTTCTTTAAACATCAGTTGGCTTTAGGCAAAGTGCCCCTTGGGTCTTTTAGGTGTTTGATATATAAATATGTATGTATGTCCATTTTTTTTTTTGTGTGTGTGTGTGTGTGATAGTGGGGATTGAACCCTGGGATACTCTACCACTGAGATGCCCATCCCTAGCCATTTTTTTTCTTTTTTTTAAGAGGCCAGGTCATATTAAGTTTCCCAGAATGACCTCAAACTCACGATCCTCATGCCTCAGCCTTCTGAGTCCCTTAAATTACAGGTGTGTGCCTCCATGCCCAGCTTAATTTTGTTGTTGTTGTTGTTGTTGTTTTGTTTGCACAGAACTGGGGATTGAACCCAAGGCTTTATGCATGCTAGGAAAGCACTCTACCATAGAGCCACATCCCCAGCACTTTTTTTTGGAGTCGGGGGAGTGGAGTGGGTACTGGGGACTGAATTCATGGGTACTCGCCCACTGAGCCACATCCCCAGCCCTATTTGTATTTTATTTAGAGATAGGGTCTGAGTTACTTAATGCCTCACCATTGCTGAGTCTGGCTTTAAACTTGTAATTCTCCTGTTTTAGCCTCCTGAGCTGCTGGAAATACAGGCGAGTGCTACCCAGCCCAGCCCCAGCACCTTTTAATTAATTAATTTAATTATTTTAATTTTTTCTGGTACTGTGGATTGAATCAGGGGCCCTTTACCACTAAGTTACATCCCCAGTCCTTTGTATTATTTACTTAGTTATTTAGGATTGAGGATTGAACTCAGGGGCACTTAACCATTGAGCCACATCCTCAGCCATTTTTAAATTTTCTTTAGAGACAGAGTCTCACTGAGTTGCTTAGGGCCTCACTAAGTTGCTGAGGTTAGCTTTGAACTTGAGATCCTCCTACCTCAGCCTCCTGAGCCACTGGGATTACAGGCATGTGCCATTGCACCCAGCTATTTTTTAAATTTTGAGACAGGGTCTTGATAAGTTGCTGAGAGTCATGCTAAGTTGCTGAGGCCTCGAACTTGTTATCCTTCTGCCTTAGCCTCTCGTGTTGCTGGGATTACAGGTGTGTGCCACCACTCCTGGCTTTAGTTTTTATGTTTGAAATAGAGTCTATGTTGCCTGGGCTGGCCACATGGCAAGTTTGAGGCCAGCTTCAGTAACTCAGTGAGATCTTCAGCAACTTAGTAAGACCTTGTCTCAAAATAAAAAATAAAAAGGACTGGGGATGTGGCTCAGTGGTAAAGTGTCCCTGGGTTCAGTCCCCAGAACCAAAAAACTAATCTTTCTGCATCTGCCTCACGAATAGCTGGGATTATTGGTGTGTCCTACCACACTCCTGCTTTTATTTTTATTTATTTATTTATTTTAGTTGTAGATGGACACAGTATCTTTATTTATTTTTATGTGGTACTGAGGATCGAACCCAGTGCCGCATGCGCACTCTACCACTGAGCTCCTCTTGCTTTTATTTTTAATTAGTAAATATTTTGTACAGTAGCCACAAACAGCAGCCCCCTTGAAGGATATGAAGCCTTAATTTTATTTTTATTTTTGTACCAAGGATTGCACTCAGGGGCACTTACCCACTGAGCCACATCCCCAGCTCTATTTTGTATTTTATTTAGAGACAGGGTCTCACTGAGTTGTTGTGTAGCTCCTCGCCATTGCTGAGGCTGGCTTTGAACTTCCGATCTTCCTGTCTCAGCCTCCTGAGCTGCTGGGATTACAAGTGTGAGCCACTGCATATGGCAGTATGAAACCTTTTGTTTGTATGGTTGCCCTAAGGATCCTTGGAAATAGCCTTTTCCAATGTGAGAGAGAGAAAGAGAGAGAGAGAGAGTGTGTGTGTGTGTGTGTGTGTGTGTGAGAATGTGTATGTGTATGTGTATATGTATATGCTGGAGATGTAATCCAGGGATGCTTAACCACTGAGCCACATCCCCAACCCTATTTATTTTTTTATTTTGAGACAGAGTCTCACTAAGTTGCTGAGGCTTTGAACTTGGGATTCTGCTGCCTCAGCTTCCAAAACCCCTGGGATTATAGGTGTTTGCCACTATACCTAGCAAATAAATATTTTAAGCATTAGAAAAATGAAGGCTATAACTGGGCACAGTGGTGCATACCTGTAATCCCAGTGATTTAGGAGGCTGAGGCAGAAAGATTGCAAGTTAAGGCCAGCCTCAGCATCTTAGCTAGGCCTAAGCAATTTAGTGAAGCCCTATCTCAAAATTTAAAAAAGAAAGAAGAGGACACTGGTGTTGTAACTCAATGATAAAGCCTCCTGGGTTCAATCCCCGGTACCAGGTAATAGAGGAAGAAGAAGAAGCAACTGTGCACCTACATTAGGGTTTATCAGATGTTTACATTTTAGGATATTTGCTCTATTTTTCTTTTTGAGGTAATAAAGTAGGAATCCCACCTGCTATTTTCTCCAGGCCCTCCCAGTTAACCACCATTATGAAGTTGATTACACATTGTTTTTATTCTTTTGCTACATAAAAGTACATACATAGGGGCTGGGGTTGTGGCTCAGAGGAAAAGTGCTTGCCTAGAATGCATGAGGCACTGGGTTCGATCCTCAGCACCACATAAAAATAAAAATGAAGGTATTGTGTCCACCTACAGCTAAAAAATAAATGTTAAAAAAAGTACATACATAAATATTACATGATGCTATTTCGTTTGTTTTTATTTATTTTATCATTATTTTTGTGGTGTTGAGGATGGAACCTAGAATCTCGTGTATGCTAGGCCAGTGTCTACCACCAAGTCAGCTCCCCAGCTCCCAAAGTTGAAAAGTAACAAGAATAAATGAAAGCACAGCTTTATGTTCTAAAAGCTTATAGGCCCTTAGTATTGAAGTCCCATATGCAGATATTTGGATCTGCTAATTATGCCTTCAAAAATTTATTTAGGAAAGTAAATTGTAGCAAAATTCTGTTAAAATCACATTATTTAACAGAGTAGGTTCTAAGAAATAAAAGGAATTTGATCAATATTGATGTCTTACTTTGCAATATCTAATCAAATATTAACAGGTAGCTACAACTTGTGACTAAAAGTTGTGCTTGTAAATATAAACACTTAAAAATATTTCTCAATTTTATGAATGCTCAAACTATTAATCCTTCTAGGAAGACTTCTCACCCACAAGTAAGCTTCAGCGATTGCTGGCAGAATCTCGGCAGATGGTCACGGATCTGGAGCTGAGCACACTGTTGCCCATCAGCTGTGAGAATTTCGACAGCAGTACCAGAAGTGTGCGTTTCCTTTTCTTACGGCTACACGGGTAGGATCTGGACACTCCATGAGCACTGGAGTGCAGGTGTCGCGGGAGGCAGCCTTTCTGTTAGAATGAGAGTTCCTTTATGTCTCCAAGGTAGGAAGTTGGCAGCTTGCTTTAAGGAGAAAGGCTCAAATATCTCTTCATCCAAACTGCCTCTGCCTCTTTGTAATTCCTGTTACTTGGACATGTGAGCATGAATTCTTGGGAATAGTTTTTTATGTGTATGGTGCTACAGATGAAACCCAGAGCTTGGTGCCAAACACTCTACCACTGAGCTAGAACCCCAACCCAAATTCTTGGGGATTTTTAAAAACACAACATTTCAATTTTCAACATTTCAAATACACAAAAATTTCAAATACGAAAAATGGAATAATAACAGTCACTCACCTTTAACAGTCATTAACTTCTTGCCATTTTTGTTTTATTCCCCCCATCCAAACATGTTTTCTTCTGAAGTGTTTTAGAGCAAATGTAAGACAATGTATCATTTCACTCATAAATACTTCATAGTTGTCTGTATCAGATATGGACTTTTAGAAACAGCCATAAGATTATTATATTCAACAGAACTAACAGTATCCTTAATATCATCTGTTGACTAAACCATCTTAAGTTTTTCCCATTTGTCTTAAAAATGTCTTTTTTTCTCTTTGTTCAAATCAATATCTACCCAAGGTCCACACTTTGCATTCGGATATGGCCCTTAAAGTCTCTGTAGTTTTGCATCATTATACTTTTTATTTGAATGTTCAATTTTTTAGAAAAGCACAAGCAATTCTCTTCCAGTTGGGGCCATCTTGGTCATATAAAGTGTCTACCACCAAAAAAAAAAAAAAAAAGTCTCTGTAGTGACCAACATTTCCTTTCTTCCTACTTTTCTCTTCCTCCTCTTCCTTCCTTCTTTCTCTTCTGTTTTCCTCTTCCTTTTTCTCCGTCTTTTCTACTTTTTATTTCTTTGGTGCTGAAGATTGAACCCAGGGCCTTGCATATGCTAAGCATACTCTGTACCACTATACTCTCATCCCTATCTTTAGTTTTTTAAGGCCATTCATGTGTGGAAGAAACACTGAGTCATTTGTCCTGGAGAGTTACCCACATTTGGAATCTCACTGACTCTCTTTTAGTTAACACTTTCCTCTGTCCCCCATAATGCCTGAAAACTGGCATTTAGATTAGCAATTTGATGAGATTCTTGATCAATTTGGGGTTTGGAGTTTTTAAAATTTTGGCATTGGTCATTCTATCTGCTTCCTGTTCTGTCACATCAGGAGGGCCCTAATATCTGTCCCATAAAAGATGTTATGCTTGATGGGTGTGTTTGGGAGTTTGTCAGCCTGAGCTTAAATATTACCAAGTTTCTCTAAAATCACTTAATGATTTTAGCATTCTCTGATTATTATTTAGCATTCACTGATTATTATTTAGAATACATTACTTCATTGGGAACTTCATAATAGTCGTTTTCTTTTTTTTATTAATACAGTTTATTGTTCTTAGAATTAATGTTTCTTTTTTTTTTAAATATTTTATTTTTTTAGTTTTGGCGGGCACAACATCTTTGTTTGTATGTGGTGCTGAGGATCGAACCCGGGCCGCACACATGCCAGGCGAGCGCACTACCGCTTGAGCCACATCCCCAGCCCCATAATAGTCATTTTCTAAATCTGTCATTCTTACAGGGAGAATGACATGTTAAATCTTTTTTTTTTTTTTTTTTTTTGGTACTGGGGCTTGAACCCAGACACACTCTACCACTGAGCAATATTCTCACCCCTTTTAGTTTTTTATTTTGAAACAGGGTTTTACTAAAATTGCTATGGCTTTAGTTGCTGAGGCTGGCTTCAAACTTGTGATTCTTCTGCTTCAGCCTTCTGAGTCTTTGGGATTTCAGGTGTGTGCCACCAAGTCCAGGTCACACGTTAACTTTAACTGCTTATTTTAAGCACAGTAACAGTTCAATGGCAGTGATGTAAGTTACTCTGTAGATTTTATGGCATCATCGTAAATAGTGAAAAGAATGCTGGAAATCAGGATAGTTGCCCAGTTTCCTCATTGTAAAATATGAGCTTAGAACTGGTGCTTTAAGATTCAAGGTATTTTACTTGGGTGTGCTATGTGAATATTTAAAGATATTTGAAAGCCACTGAATTAAATTCTTTTGTATCCCTGACCCAAAACCAAAATAAACAAAGCAGGTCTTCAAGAATACTGAAAGGCTTTTGTATTAACCCTAGTTGGGGTGCAGTGTGTGCCTAGCTTGCGTGAGACCCAGTGTTCCATCCCCAGTACTGAAAAGAAAGAAAAAAGAACCTTGTTGGAGTATAATGCCATACAATAAAATGAAGATATTTATTAAGAATGTCTTTAATGATTATTTTAGTATTTGAATAAAAAACTGATATAAAAAAACTGGTTTGATAAGTTTGGACAAATGTGTATCCACCCATGCAACCAGTATTTCAGTCAAGGTACAGAGCATTTCCATCACCTGAGAGGTCCTTTATGCTCGTTGAAGTGAATCCCTCTTTACCACTATGTGCAGTTTCTGATCTGATTTTATCATGAGAGACTAGTTTGGGCTATTCCAGAGTTTTATGAAAGTACAGCAGTATGGCATGTGCACTCTCCAGCTTTTTCAGTGTGACTGAGCTTCAGCCAGGCTGTGTATCAGCACTGTGTTCCTTTTTAATTGCTGCATAGTAGTATTCCATTATGTGACTCTTCCACCGATTATTTTTTCTCCTCTTGGTGGGACATTTGTTTCCTCTTTGTGGCTACTATGAGTAAAGCTACTGTGGACATTTTTATACCAGTGTTTTTATGTATGGATATTTTCCTTTTTGTTAATACCGAGAAGTAGAGTTGCTCGTGATACAATAATGTATATTAGCTGGGCCTGGTGGCACATACCTATTATCCAGAGACCAGAGACTAAGGCAGGAGGGTGGCTTGGAGTCAGCCTCTCCATTGTGGCAAGATCCTGTCTCAAAAGAAAAAAATAAAAAGGGCTGGGGTGTAGCTCAATGGTAAGGTACCCCTGGGTTCAATCCCCAATACCAAAAATAAATAAATAAATAAATAAATAAGAACAAAAGAATAGGTGTACATTTGGGCTGAGGTTGTAGCTCAGTGGTAGAGCGCTTGCCTAGCATGTGTGAGGCACTGGGTTAAATTCTTAGCACCACATAAAAATAAATAAATAAATAAAGATCTATTGACAACTAAAAAAAAGGTGTACATTTAACTTCTTAATAAACTGCCAAATTGTTTTTCAAGTTAGTTCTGCTAGCTGTGTATAAGTGTTATAGATGTTCCGTATACTTACCAACATATACTTATGTCATCATATTTGATCTAAATTTTTCTGGTAAATATGAATTAGCATATTATTGAGATTTAATTTGCATTTGTTGTCTAATGATAAACATCTTCCTGTGTATTCATCTCCACTTATTTATGTTTCCTTTTTTCTCTTACCATATTTTATAGTTCTCATTGTAGGGATCATATATATCTTTTGTTAAATTTCTCTCCTAATATTTTGTTTATTGAGGCTATTATACATGGTATTTTAAGGTTTGAGAATGTATTTTCACTATTTGTTGATATAAATACTGTAAATTGGAACTTTGCTGCATTCATCTAGTCTATATTTTCTAATAGACAAGCATGTCGTTTGTGAGCAAAGAAAATTTTGCTGGGCATGGTGGTGTATACCTATAATTCCCAGCAACTAGGAAGGCTGAGGCAGGAGTATTGCAGGTTTTAGGCCAACCTCAGCAACTTAGCAAGACCCTCAGCAATTTAGTGAGACCCTGTCTCAAAATTTAAAAAGATAAAAAGGACTGGGGATATAGCTCAGTGGTAAAGCACCCCTGGGTTCAATCCCCAGTACAATTAAAAAAAAGAAAAAGAAAGAAACTTATTTTTTCCCAGTCTTTATGCCTGATTTCTTACAGCTCTGGCTAGGATCTTCATATGAATGTTGAATAGAAATAGGGAGAGCAGGTGTCTTTGGCACATTCCCTGAAATACTCGCTGGCATTTCTTGCATGCTATCTTCAGTTGGCATTGTGTTACAATGAGCTGTCACACAGCAGTTTTCTTTGTGACACAGATGATCCAAAAGTTAGCATTTTTGCCATGTTAGAATCAGCATGCTCTTTCCAGAAACCTAAAGAGGTAGTTTACAAAGGTTACCTTTAAAGAAGAATAAAGCTCCAGGGCTGGGATTGTCGACTAGCACGCAGGAGGCACTGGGTTTGATCCTCAGCACCACATAAAAATAAAATAAAGATATGTGTCCACCTGTAACTGAAAAAAATAAATATTAAAAAAGAAGAAGAAAGCTCCAAGATGGACATTGTGGAGGAGCTTGTAGTCTCAAGTATGCAGGAGGCTGGAGTGAGAGGATCACTTGAGCCTAGGCATCCAAAACCAGCCTGGGCAACATAGCTAGACCCTGTCCCTCAAAAAAGAAAAAAGAAGAAGAAGAAAATGGAAATCCTATCATTTGTGACAACATGGATTAATCTAGGAGACGTTGTTAAGTGAAATAAGCCAGGCACAGAAAGACAAATACTGCATGGTCTGATTGACATGCAGCTACATGATCTGATAAACTTAGGGCCACAGTGGCACACAGCTGTAATGCTAAAAACCTGGGAGACTGAGGTAGGGAGTAGCAAGTTCAAAGCCAGCCTTAGCAATTTGTTGTGACCCTGTCTCAAAATAATAAAAGAAAAAGGGCTGGGATATAGCCCAGTGGTAGAGCACCCCTGGGTACCAAAAACATTTTTTTTTTTTAAATAAAATGGTCAAACTCACAGAAGCAGAAGGTGGAATGGTAGTTATCAGGGACTAGAGGAGTGGAGGAAAAGGGGAAATGTTGGCCAGAAGATACAAACTTTCAGTTAGTGGAGGAATAAGTTCAAGAGATCTATTATACCACATAGTGAGCATCATTAATAACAATGTATTATACACTTGAAATTGCTGAGTAGATTTTTTTTTAAATGATAAGTACATGAGGTTGATTTGGCCCTTCCAAAATCTATACATATTTCAGAATATCACAACACAAATATATACAGTTTTTGTCAATTTAAATAAAAATAAATCCTCACTTCTTTTCTTTGTGGTACTGGGGATTGAAACCAAGGTCCCAGGCATGTACTGTACAACTGAGCTATTCTCCCAGCCCTAGAAACATTTAAATAAAAGTTAGATATGTGCTGCTCAGAGGACTGAGGGTTGAGGCAGGAGGATCACAAATTCCTGGTGAGCCTAGACAACTTAATGAAACCCTGTCTTTAAAAAAAGAAAAAAAGGCTGGGAATGTTCCTCAGGGGTACAGAACTTGCCTAGTATGTGTGATGCCCAGGATTGATCCCCAGTACCCGCCCCCATACAAGGTATGTCACAAAATAGCAGTTTTATACACGTTAAATGGCTATAAAATACTTAATTACCACAGTACGTATGGTGGGGACCTGAGTCTGCTTGTAGATTGGCTTGTTGAGAAATGATGCAGGGCTGTTGCTGGGTGGAAAGTTGTAGCAGCAGTTGGACCTGTGTGTGACTCACAACATGGGCTGGGGAATGTTTCAGGATGAGTGTGTCTTGAGTAGTCCCACATGGCCCAGTTCACCTGGGTACAGTGTGTCTAGTGTTCCTTATGGACAAAATCATACATAAATGCAAACTTCACATTAAGCCCAAATTATCCACTAACATACCAGATTGTAATAACCCATTCTTGTTTTCAAAGCAAGTGTTACAACAGACCTGTCTCTCAGGCTCTGGCTCCAGGCTCTTCTTGTAACCCTCTTTTTTAGGGTTTGCTATAATTTAGATCTGAATGTCCCGCAAAGGCCTTGTGCTAAAGGTTTACTCCCCAGTTCATGTTGCTGGTAGGAGGTATGAATCTTTTAGGAGGCTGGGCCTAGTAGAAAGGGGAGCGGTCATTGGGGCATGCCCGCAAAGAGGATATTGGGACCCCATTTCTTCTCTTTCTCATTCACTGAGGCCTTGGATGGATGGACTTCCTCTGCTGTTTGCTCCCTCCATGACATGCTGCCTTGCACAGGTCCAAAAATTATGGATTCACCTGATCTGGATCAAAATTGAGAGTCAAAACAAACCTTTCCTCTTTTTAAGTTGATAATCTCAGGTATTTTGTTATAGTAATAAAAAAGCTAACACATTCCTGTCTAAGATAGGAATAAACTCCCTCATTTTGGTCTTCATAATGTGGATCTGTGTGTGTGTGTGTGTGTGTGTGTGTGTGTGTGTATATTTATTTCCATCAGAGTATACATCATGGTACATAATGGTTGATTACATGCTACTGAGGATGCTTGGTAACTGCCTTGAATGGAACTGATAGGAAAAAAGGCAAGACTGTGACCTTAGGTATAGATTGAAAAAAATGCTAAAGCTATTTGAAGTTAGTGCAAGCTTAGCTTCAGAGAATTTTTGAATCATGCCTGTAATCCCAGCTACTCAGGAGGCTGAGGCAAGAGGATTGAGGCCAGCCTTGGTAACTTAGCAAGACCTTCAGCAACTTAGTGAGACTTTGCCTCAAAATAAAAAGGGCTGGGAATGTAGCTCAGTCATAAAGCATCCCTGGGTTCAATCCCCAGTGCCTTTCTACCCCAGCTCCCAGAATTTTTCTAAAAAAAAAAAAAAGAAAGAAAGAAAGAATTTTTGAGCTAATTAGACCTAGAAGAAATATCTAATCCAAGACTTTCATTTTACAGTGAGGAAAAGGGGCTATATCTCTTCTTTTGTTCAACATCCCACATAGAATCAGAAAATCATTTAATTGGAAAAAAAATATTCTTTCCACTGAATTAGCTGATTGCAGAAATGGATGGGAAAGCATAATTTAAATAGTAGAAGTCTACTTGGCAACACACTTTACATACTCCTCCCCCATGCCTTTGAACTTGGTACAGATAGAAACAGGAAAAGCAAATATTTTGAAAAAATAAAAATTTTTTTCAAGAAGGAAGCAGGGTAAAGTTCTGAGCACCCTGTGTCACCAAGGTGTTGCCGTCTGTAGCTCAAGACAAGAGTGGTGATTCAGAGCTGTGAAACAGGCTTTCTCCGACATCTCTGATTTGGCCCTCCTGGTAGGGAAATGGCAGGGTTTTCTAAAAGTTACAGAAGAACTGAGCCTTTGACAAAGCAATGTCACTTGGGAATCTCTCCTACAGACACTTCTGCATTGGCATAAATGGCATAAGTACAGATTTTCATTGCAGTGTTGCTTTATAAAAAAGACAAGCTGCAGCCCAAATGTCCAGCAAGAGAGAGGTGAGCAGTGCACATCCACACCCTGGGACCCTGCTTAGCTAGGAGGCAGGGCAGCTGGGATGCAGGAATAGCTTGTGCTTATCCTGAAAGGCTATACAGGCTAGTGCTACCACCAGACATTCCAGCTCTTTCTTTAGGGGTCTTAAATCTTTTTTGTGGCAGGCTGGGAAAGCTTATGGAACCATGAGTCTCTTTTAGCATATTGTGGTTTGTCTGATCATTTTCTTTTTTCAGGGTTGGGGAGGTACTAGGGATTGAACCTGAGCTATATCCTCAGCCCTTTTTATTTTTGAGACAGGCTCTCACCAAGTTTCCCAGGCTGGCCTCAAACTTGGGATCCTCCTACATAGCTGTGATTATAGGTGTGTGCCACCAGACCCTGCACTTGGTTGTACTACTTCTATTTCCTAAGGTTTTTTTAAATGCATGTCTACTATGTTTGCATATAGTTGTCTTTGTTTTTTTCTGGTTTCTCTATCCTAAGTACTAACTTGGGGATTGTTTTTTAGAACTTAGAAGTCTCAGAAGAGTCAGATCAAAAGAATACCTTTGTCAGTCATTGAAAAAAACAAAGTCAACTTGAATATTCATTGTTATCTTGGGTAAGTCACCTTTGCTTATCTCACCTTATATCTTAGTTAACATTTAATAAGTAACTTGGGATATTGATAATGTGGAGTCAAGGCCATGCATTCGTTTGGTCAGTAATCCTCTTTTTCGCTTGGCCTATTTATAGTGTACATACCTTGTAAATTCAGTCAAAGTAAAATATCTACTTGTGAGAGAAATACCGATTAAAAGCTCTTATTCTGAGTAAATAAAATTTTAAATCTAAGGAAGTTAATACATAGTTCCAGCTTTAAAAATCAGATTCTAAATTAACATTTCAGTCTCTCACCTAGATGGCTCTCTGATAAGAAAAGTGTTTCTGGGGTTTCAGGTTTCATCAGAAAGTGGACAGACCCAGTAAGCACTTTCTTGGTTTGCATCTCCTATATCAGACTTTCATGTCAGGTGCACAGTTACTTCAGAATTCAGTTTGATACGGCATCGGTATTGCCCATCTCTTCACTGTGAACATAAGAGCTGGAGCTGGGAAGACAGGAAGTTGAGTTGCCCCAGCTCCCTGTTCCTCTCCCTCTTAAGCTGCTCTCTTGCTAGGGAGTTTTGTATTTGTAACACGTCACATGACCTTATGCTGCTGGAACCAGGATGTGTGGTGAATGTCTTCCACCCTGGGAGCTTCAGTGCTGTCTGGTGCTTGCTGGTTTTCACTGTTTGCTCTGTTTCCTCCCCCAGCGCCAGATTTCTCATCTATATGGAGGGCAGAAAGCAGACATCAATGTGACTTCACCTTAGAACAAGAGATGACTGTGATCCTTCACAGGCAGCATTTAACACCAAAGCGGAGCAGAAACTAAAAGTTTATTTTTTAAAACATCTGTTGTTTTCAGTTAACCATTTTCATGTCTAAGAAATATTTCCATTTGTAAGCAGTGAGGCCTTATTGTATGTACACGGAGTTGGAATTATGCTAAAAAGGAAAAAGTTCTCTGTAAAGGTGCAGGCTGTAGCTGGGCACTGGAGACTCTTCACATGGGAGGTCAGGTGAGCACCTGCGTGTAGATGCCACCTTACCACCTGCTTTCCTAAAACCTGAACATCAGAGTCAGCTCCAGATATATGAGGAATAATTTTCTCTTCTCATACAATTTTAACGCTGGGCTTTTCTGTGTTAACAGACATGAGATGATATGATATAAAATGTTTTTAAGGGAAAATATCACCTTGGAGGCTGACAGGTGAGGTCCATCTGTCCTAAGCCAGCAGAGCCCCGTCCTGTCTGGGTCCGTAACTCAAACAAAAGCTTGCTGGAAAACCAAGTTTCATATGAATTTTTTTTATATTAAAGGACTAAAACACTTCCATTTTAACTTGTAAATTTTATTTTTTAAAGAATATAATGTATGCTCTGTGTTCCTTCTAAGAGAACTGATCAGCTTCAGTCAATAAAAAATATTTTTAATACTAAAAAAAAAAACTTTTGTTTTTTTAAATTATACAGGAATAAAATAAGGAAGGTGTTATTTTAAACTGAACTGGCAAGTTAATTTCCTTAGGAATGGGAATGTATTTTTTTTTAATCATTGCAGATATCAAAGTTCTGTTGTACTGGATAAATGCGCCTTTGTTGAAAGTTTCAGTGTTTCTTCGGAGATGATTTTCATGAGAGTGGAAGAGCCGCCCCAGTTAGCCTTTTTAATTAGGGTGCTGAAAAGAGAAGTTGGGCAAGGTTTGGCTGCATTCTTTATAAATACTTGCTTTCTCCCCAGGCTAGTTGTTCAGTAAGATTGAGAAAGGTGTAGTTGATCCCAAACCAGTGCTTGCCAAGTCGGGTACATAAACTACCCCTGGGGTAGGCTGGCTTCCAATCTGAGAATCAGAATATTAAATTTTTTCCTTTGTATGACAGGTTTGGGATCACACACATCACCCTGCCTATTCAAAAGGGAACACCGACGAGATGCTAATAGGAAAATTTTAGGAAACTAAAGGATTTTTTTTTTTTTGTACCTGAGATTGAACTCATAGGCACTTGACCACTGAGCCACATTCCCAGCCTTATTTTGCATTTATTTAGAGACAAGGTAGCAAGACCGTGTCCCAAAATAAAAAATAAAAAGGGCTGAGATGCAGCTAAGTGGTAGAGTGCTCCTGGGTTCAGTCTCCAGTACCAAAAAAAAAAAAAAGAAAATATAAATCCTAGCCAGGTATGATGGTACCCACCTGTAATCTCAGCGAATAGGTAAGCCAAGGCAGGAGGATCTTAAGTTCAAGGATAGCTCCAGCAACTTAGTTGAGACCCTGTATCAAAATATAAAATAAAAAGGGCTGGGAAAGTGGCTCAATGGTAAAGCACTCCTTGGTGCTTAGCACCTCACTTTTGCTGGGGCTGCCCTTGAACTTGGGATCTCCTGCCTCAGCCTACTGAGCCACTGGGCTTACAGGAGGGCTATCATCATCATTCTTTCTTTCTTTTTTTTTTTTAAAGAGAGAGAGATGGGTGGGGGAGAGAGAGAATTTTAATATTTATTTTTTAGTTTTCAGCGGACACAACATCCTTGTATGTGGTGCTAAGGATCGAACCTGGGCCGCACGCATGCCAGGCTAGCGCGCTACCGCTTGAGCCACATCCCCAGCCCCTCATCATCATTCTTAAGACCAACAGATCATTTTAAGAGGAGCCACTGAATCATGCTCTGATTTTTCTGCCAGCAATCATCTTGGCATTGGAAAAATCATTGAAAAAGAATTTGTGAACAGATTTTTAAAACAGAAATAGAAGTACCTTAAATAAAGAAGTTCTGAATCAAGTTGATCATAAACACTAAGAACAATTTGAGCCAAAAGGTGCCAACAGCTCAGAACCAAGAGGCAGCATGGGATGAGGCTGCCTTCGGGAGGCAGGCCAAGGGTGGAAACCTTGTCATGCTCTGGCCTACTGATCCTGGGTTTGCTGTGGCCCTGACTTTAGTCTTCCCTCTATGGTGACACCTGTAGCAAGCTGTTGGCTTTGTAGTTGCTCAATGCCATTTCCCTTGAGCCAGTTGATGGTGATTCTGTTAGGGCACATTGCAGGAAGGTTCATCATGCTAAGCCTTGTGGAGAATTATCACAGCAGCCTCCGGTGTGCTGGAGAACAGTGTATACCATCAAGTTAAGAAACCAGACACGTTTATCAGGACTGCAGTTGACGAAGTAGGTTAAAACCTGGATGGTGTCTCAGGAGCTTGTTAATCAGCCCTGTGAAGGAAAACTTCTAAAGGTTCTCAGCCAGTGCATGCTTGGGAAAACAACAACAAAAGAACAAAGCCATTTTGAGCACGAAGTAGGGCTTTGCTGGCCCCTAGAGACACAAGAGTGAGCAGAGCAATCCTTGCTTATATCCTAATCAGGGAGACAGACCTTAATAAAAACATCACATACTAGGTCATGAAGACTGCCAAGTGTTATGAAATAAAGCTGTGTACAATCAGGGACATAGGTCAGGCTTCCCAGAAGAAATGACATCTGAACCAAGAGCTGAAAGATGAGTAGGTGCTAACCAGGCAAACAGGAAGAGGGAGATAATTCCAGACCATAGTAATAGCATGTGCAACGGCCCTGAGCTGGAAAAAAAGTGATGCATTTAGAGACCTGATGGACCAGGATGGTGCAAGATGAAGCTGGATAAAGAGTGGGGCCAGATCACATGTGTGCATCAGTGAGGCATCCTGGGCGTTGCAGGACATGTCCTTTTAGTGAATCCAAATGATGTAGATGCTGTCTGGTTTTTCCCAAAATGGGGTCTGATTTACAGCCCAAATGCATTGTATTTGTGATACCTTGGAGGGAGAAATAAACAATCCTCAAGATGCACCAAAATGGCAGGAAGAATCAGTTCTCCTGAAGATGTTCTGGAAGATGAAGGATGACATTTAGGATGGGGTAGTTTGTATCCTTGTATTCCTGGAATGTGGTTTCATGAAATAATCCTTGTATTGCAGGGTCCCACTTTATGGGGGTTGCTTTTCTCTTAACCTCTCATTTCACACCCATACACTCAACACTGCCTTGTGCCAGAGACCCTGCTGGGCACTGAGTATAGCACTATGCCAGACAGGTCCTTGCCCTCCAGTAGCTTAAAGTCTCATCACATAAATTGAAACTCATGGAGATGAACTAACAAAGTGCTTGGGTCTCAAAAAGCAAGCAATGGTAGTGTCCTTGTAAAAGTCACTGGCTACTGTTGCACTGCCATGGGCTTCCCTGTTTGCTGAAGAGCACTGACTTCGAAATCAGGCCAATCTGGGTCTAGATCCTGCATGCCCCATTTACTAGTCTGAACTTAGGTTCCTTCTTAACCTCTGAGCTTGTTTCTTGGCTAAAAATACCATCAGAACTTTAAAGAAGATTAAATGAGATACTGCTGACCAAATGTTGAGCACACTAATAAGCTCTGTATTTATAAGAATGTTAGACAGCTGCTAATGTTAAATCACTATGGCAGAGGTTGTAGATCCAGAGGGGTTGTGGCCTCTTGTACATCTTTGAAGGTTACAGATAATTGCTTCTGTCCCATGACAGAAAAGGAGTCCGAGAAACATCTGGCACAGAGCAAACAAGCAAGCCCCTTAGTTGTTAGGGCTTTGATTCAATAGCTGAGGATTAAAGATGAGGTGATACATGTAAAGGTTTAGCCCAGGTCCTAGCAAATAAGCACGCCATGAATATTAGCTCTTGCTATTCTAGTTATGCTGGTAAAGAAGCTTTTCATTGATTGGAATTAGATAATTAATCACTCTCTTTTGTGGAGGGGAAAGAAGAGCCTTGTCCAGTGCAACTTTCACATATTGGTGTGAACAGTGAGGAACTGAAGAGGGGACAGAAAGGGTCCCTGTCCTCAGAGAGCTTCAGTCTGATGGGAGAGACAACTCTCAGGTTTTGAAAAGCAGCATTTCCCCTCTTAGAGGTAGGTTATCCTTCATCTCAAAAGCAAGGAGACTCATTAGTACTCTTATGGGGGGACCTCACATCTACACTGATAGAGAAGCTAAGAACAGCGGAAACAAAGGAGCCACCTGAGCCACGCTTGGGGAGAACTGGGGTTTTATTTATGTTTTTTAGTTTAGTCTTATGACCAATAATTTAAATAACAGCCTTGGAATCTTCCCTGCTCTACTTGGTGGGTCTGCTGCCCCAGCCCTGGCACAGTCCCCACCTGGGCTGCTGGGGGAGCGGCTCCTGACACACCCTCCAAGAGTAACAGCTGCATTTGTTAGAGATGCACAGGAAGGAGGAGCAGAACTGTTCACTTTACAAATTATGTAAGACCATAAGGGGAAAAAAAATATTCTGGTTGTGCAGCCTTTGCCTAGACTCAGGGAGGCCTGAATCGCCCCATTTTTTCCGTGACCAGGTGTAACTGAACTTTGTGAGTACAGGGATGGGGCAGGGAGCGAATGCCTGCGCGTGCACGCCCAGGAGAAAGAGGGAGAATTGGACTGGGGACAAG